>NW_026611604.1:600000-1128330 GCF_029532465.1 Lipomyces tetrasporus
CCGACAGAAACTCGATTGCTCCTATGCCCTACATCGACAAGGGTACACAATAAGGTGCCCGTTGGGAGATTCTGAAGATGAGATGCAACTCCTCCATGTAGCCAATCTCACACCAAAGCAAATGAGCGGCAAGCGCGCTGATTCGCATACGCGTTGGTTGAGCTTATTTTTTCAGAGTCACGGGATCTCGCGTCATCCGCCAATCAGAGCGTGCCGTGTGTCACTGGGACACGAGTTGCGTGTGAACATCCCTTATGAGCTTAGCAAATAGCAATAATGAATCAGTTGAAATGATCCAACGGGCAATTGATTACGACGTATCAATTTTTCCCATTACGTCAGGCGCGATGATGAGTTGGTCTAATGTAGACGTATTTCAAAGCACCTACGATAGCTCAAGATAAAACCCTACCTACGTAATCAGCTGACGTGTTGCTCGAAGCCATCGCTGACGACCAGTCATCATCTCTAACGAGTAAGACTGCAATAATTTCTAATCAAGCCAACGGGGACAGGCCACTTCTGCAGTCGGGTGGATCCGAATGCATCTTGGTAGTTGTGAGATCGGCCTAGAGTCGATGCATTGCGCTATTTTTCCGCGGCGTATTTCAAAAATATGATTAGTCCTCGTGTCAATCTCCCACCCCGCCGCTAAACAAATGAGCCAATTAGAGGTGTCGCTGACCATGGACACGTGTGCAGTGATAAAGCAAACGATAGCGAGGCACCTGCACTGCGTCTGGTTTCGGGGGTCATGCTGCACTCGACTAATTCACGATGGCCTGCCACCCGTGGTGATGAGACAGTTGAAGGCACATTGCTGCAATTCTGCTGCTGGACCGTATCAGTATCAAGTCAACGTCACAAGAGATGGGTTTTTGATGAATTCGTCTTGCGTAGCCAGCTGCTAGTGGCTTGCGTGCGCTTCTTTCACTAGTCTTCGCTTTAACAGCTCTGTCAATTCCACTTGGTTGTATCAGTCGGACGCGAAGCTGTTTCGTTGCTTCCCTTGACGTATTTTTATTAACTTCCGGCGTACTTTTTTAGCATTGTCGATTCTCCGCGTATATGTTAAGCGTTGTCCAATCGGGTAAGAAACGACAGCCTGCATTGCAAGAACCAGCCGCCGTAAGGAGATTAATATATCTCACTATCAACACTGGCCTTGAGCATCAAGCCGGCTGCCCGATATCGAACCAACGACTCGCGTCCGCGGCTGCGCGTCTGATGGCGTCATATTCTATAATGTGTGGAAGAAAGTCAGGGGTACTTCGCTGCGCCGCATCGGAACTAGCGAGAGCTTGCGAGCTTGCAAGTAGAGGCGTATCACTAAAAATAATTCTCAAACGTACTGCCGCGCCGCGCCGTTGCAGCCGTCTAATCTCATCGCGATTTGTGTGCAGGCAGGATCGCAGCTTAAGCGATCAGTAAACTTTGCCTATAAATCTCCTCACTAACGGATGTTGCAATGGGAAGTGTAGTGGGGAGGGGCGAAGTGTGACGTTCTGGTTAACCTGAAGAGCCAAGTTGAGTAGGGATGGGCGTTTCGTTGCAAATTAAAACTGATTTTTTGTTGCTGCTTCCCCTTGGTTCTCGGTTTTTGCACCTACGGCACGAACAACCGTAATAGCATGTAAGTCAACAGGACAAGAGCAGTGCAGAGAGTAATCTCGGTTGTAGGCCGTAGGGGTGGATACGATTTGCGATTAATCGTTATTCGTATTCGTAAAGTCCAATACGATTACTATATGAATACGAGTCCATGTAAATTTAACCTTACGATTAACTATACGAGCGCTGAGATTGGTTACTCGCAAAAAATCGTATAGCCATGCACGTGACTTTCATTATCCACTGAAATGTGCACACGTAGAGGACAAACAAATAAATTGAATAAAAAAAGGCACAAAATTACAAATCAGCTGCTGTTGAATAGTGGTCTGCAAGCAAAGTAAGCTTTCTCACTGTTCCTGACTCCATCGAATGCCGTCTTAACCCAAGCAATTCTCTTCCACCACTAAATAATCTCTCAACAGCCACTTCAGAGGCTGGAATCGCGAGGTAATCTCTGGCGGCGGCTGCCATTCTCGGTATTCATCTTTGTGGGCCCTCCACCACCTTAACAGCCATCCATCCTCAGTAGCGGCGACAGCTACTGTCTCTTCCTCAAAGTACTTGTCTATATCGGATCGCTGAGCTTTTCGGGGGGCCAACTTTGAGAGCATGCGAGACTCTAAACTGGGCTTCTGAGCGATAACTATTGGCTCCATAGAATCGGGAATCATAGGCGGATATTCTTTATGCAACCTGACTTTCATGGCGTTAACAATAAAATTCGCCTCCTCCTCGTCTTTCAATTCCGCCTTAAGCAACTCTGCTTTGAACCGAGGATCCAGGAACAAGGCAACGTAATACGCATCTTGTTCATCTAGAAAATCGTAGTACTTATGGTACTTTCGTACCCCCCGGCTAATGCAGACGCAATCCCTTCTTCTAAGTCTGCAAATTCTTCTTGTCTTGTAGTTGCATTCTCTAGCAAATCCTGCAGCTCGTAGTATATACCAATGCTCAAGCTAATTGAAAGTCCTTTGGTAGATACCAACTTCGAAACTCGTCGAACTTTTCCAAAACCTTGCAAGTTGCTCGAGATGCTGTAACAAACCCCCTCTTCCCGGGAGTAGATTGACATATCACTAGGTGATAGATATATCACTGGGTGATTGAGATGTCAAGTGTGATTGATATATCACAGGGGAATGGACATATCACAGAGTGATATTGTGTGGTGTAAATTATAGTTTGTATTATCGACATCACATAGGTTCCGGAATCACCCGGTCTCTCAAATGTCGATCTATAAGAAGGTGCCTCTGATCTTCAAGGAGGAGGCAGACTTCAGTCGAACCCCCCAACTTGCATACTTTTTCTAGCTACACTATAGTGATCCATCCCTGAAACCTTTTAGTGCAAACGCAACGTTACAGATGTTGGCAATCTGATGATGTAAACGGAGGTAAGAGACCGATTGCACTGAGATAATGTCGGATCTGTTTTTTGCAGATAGTCCATCTTGACTCATACGATACGTGGAGTTCCATCTGTTGTCGACATCGTACTGTATGTATTTATCGTTTAATCCATGTACGGAGCACAGGTTCTTCCAACCTTCTCGACGCTGTGGAGTTCGAAGAATCCATAGGCTTAGGATTCGTAGCCTAGACAAAGCAGAGTGAGATCCAATGGGCCCACCTCTAGCAATTTGATCGCATGCCTCATTAGCACTGCTCGTATCTCCAGACTTCAGCGACTTAAGGATATCTTTTACAATCAAGTTCAGCACATGCGCCAAGCAACTGATGAAGCTCTCGCGACCTCGAAAACGCACATCATCACTTCTTCTTCTTCCAGCATCAAGCCTAGAGTTTCGACGAAGGTGCCATTGTTACTAGCATTGTCGGCCGTAACAGTGATAAGCTTCTTCGTGAGATCCAACTCTTTTCAAAATGTCGAATACCATCTGCGCCATGTTTTCGCCACTATGAACGCCAACCAATTCTTCAAACTCTAGCACACTCTCTTTATATTCAAATTTAATGCCCAATTAATCCTAGGATTGCATTCTGGTTCTGGCTTGTCCAAACGTCCAAGGACAGTGCTATTGTGCGACACGTTATATCTAGTTCTCTCTTTAAGTTCGCGCGGCACATCTCAAACTCAGAGTCGATTCTTAATTTCAATGTTTTGCGTGAGGTAATGGTAAATCCACGCCAGGAATATCTTTGAAGAGCCTGACAAAATCTGGAGACTCAATGACAGTAAACGGTTGTCTTGTCTCCACGACCCAACGAATGCGATTCTTCTCGGACAATTCTGCAGTGCTTGCAGTCTCCTTTCGCTTCCACATCGTCATAATCGTTGGCTGAGCAGCGTCCGCCCGATCGTTGCCTAAAGGCAAGCCATGGCTTTTCTGTAAATGATACGACATATTGGTTGTAGATGCTGATCTCGCAGAGTCCTTGATTGACCACTTCTGACAGTGCTTGCAAGTTATTAACTGATCATTCGAAGCTTCTTCGACCTCTTTGGCCTCCACTGCTGGCTGAGGGTTGTAATTTCGAATTGTTCCCAAAGCCAGGTATTCGAGGTCCCACGAGTGCGTTGAGAGCTATTGGAGCCTGTCTGAATCGGTGAGGATTCAAGATCGTAGACTTCCTCGGTAAATCCTGTAGAGACAGACTGAGAGGAAATCTGGCTGATAGAATCGTCGGGTCCCAGGCCAACAGGACTGGGCGGCGTCTGGCAAAACATTCTCCATCGGCTCATCTCCTTCCTAACCATCATTCATTAATAAATAATCCACCGCTTGCATTCGGCGGGGTCGCGCCGGAGGATCCATATTTTCTCAATTGTTAAGCGAGCGGCAAATGATAACTAACAGAACCAACTAGTTCGGAGTATGTTTATAAGACAACCGCGTTCCGCGCGTTGTCAGGGTAAACACGTCATACTTAATTAGGAATACGATTACTATACGATTTTTGGGTAGACTAAGTTATACGATTACTTTACTATTAGGTTCACACTTTTGCGATTAACTTTACGAATAATATAAATTTTTGACGGTACCGTAATCTTATCCAATATCCACCCCTAATTGTAGGCACAGCCCCTAATTGTAGGCACAGAATAACATTGTTTTGAATAGCCTGCCTTTGGTATAATGAACTTATTATTTATGTTGCCAAACAGGGTTGTTTATATTGCCTCTTGCACTTCGATGCTTCCATTATTGGACGCGCGTCAGTAAATATACTCTAGAGCTCCTTCTCTGCTGCTATCACTGACTTTGAAGTCGTCGGCGCAACAATCACGAGCGGCATTGATTTGCTGATGGGGTGATATTACGACACAAGCTGTAGAAATTACGACTTCGACAGACGATCTGAGACCTGGACCTACAAAATCAAGCTTGTCGCAGCAGCCTATATCTATCCGACGTAGCGCACTGCTTTAACAATGCTGCAGGGCACCAGTATGCTCACTACCATGCCCAGTTATTGACATTACTTAACCACTGCACAGCTCAAAGTACAATGATCAGCCCATCCGGAGTTAATATGCTTTTTACACATTGTGCTAACATAATAAACACTAAAAATCACTACAGCTGTATAGTGGCGTTGAATCGCATCTGCCGCCAACTGCGCTCGGTTTGGTAGCTGAAAAGAAAGCAAAATTTTCGAAATCGGTTCATCCACGGCACGAGATTAGGGTTAGGCACCGTAATAAGCACAAAAGTTTGGCGCACTTTGTAGTGCGTTCTTGCCTCATCCGGTGTCGAATTTGGCCGTTCGGATCTTGTTCCGAATTTGCAGTAGGTCATATCTTGCCATCCCTACCGAGATGATGTGAGGCGTCGCTAACCGGCTGGCTGGCGGCTGAGCAGTGCCGCAGCCGGCCCTGCACAGCCGTCAAGGGGTACGTACTGTACTGACAGCGGCACGTGTGTCGCCAGATAGGGTTTGGCATGGCCCTCGGGGCTGTACAAGCTGGCGGTGCCCAGGGGCTTCAGCTTCACGGTTTCCCCCATGCTATATAAATGCAATCACTTATCCTCCTACATCTGGCCCTCTTGTTTATCTACGCTCTTCATTCCACTACTACTGAATTGTACGGCACTACACATCACAATGTCTAACAACGACTACTACGGAACCCCAACCAACCAGCCGTACCAAGACGGCTCGGCTGGCTCCTACCAGGCTCAGCAGCCTCAGTACGACCAACAATACAAAGCGCCGTACGACCAACAATATCAGGTGCCGTACGACCAGCAATATCAAACGCCGTACGACCAACAATACCAAGCGCCGTACGATCAGCAACAGCAAGGTGAAGGTGCAGGCGGAGACCGCGGTCTCGGCACTAATCTCATCGGTGCAGCTGCGGGCGCTTTCATCGGTCACAAGATGGGCAAGCAGTCTGGCCATGGCACTCTCGGCGGCTTCGGAGGCGCGGCCGCAGGTGCGACGCTCACACACATGTTGACCTCTGGAAAAAAGAAGAAACATCATGGCCACGGCTCGAGTCGCGATGCTCCTGATGACGAATTCACTGATCCTCAGTTCGATGGTCCGCCCGCGGAGCCTTACATTCAATATGGCGCCCCTGGTGGTCCTGGTGGTTTTGATGGCCCTGGCGGTCCGGGTGGATTCGGTGGCCCTGGCGGTCCAGCAGATTTCGGTTATCCAGGACGTCCAGCATATTACGGTGGCTCTGGCGCTCCGGGAGGTTTCGGCGGCCCAAACGATCTTCAACCCCAAGGTGGATTCGGAGATCCTAATGGAAGATGGTAATCGGGGATCTAATAGGGTTGTGCATGCCCTGGGAGTTTCGGTATTACTGGCTATGATTTAGAAATTGGCATGCGAGAGAGTCGTCGTCAATTCGACAGTTCGGAATTGTGCGTCGCAGCTGGAGACCCGGCCGCTGAGGTTTATCTTCTTTGATCCCAGGCCTAGGCGGAACTGAGTCGCTTTGCAGTGATTATTGCAAAACAAGTATGCAATTGGACAGATGATAGGAATGTGCCACGATTGTCGGCGTTGTGTTCGGCTACTCTTAAACAGACAAATTTTCTTCAATATTCCACATTCACGCCTCTTAAGAATCGAGTGAACCGATAATAAATGTAATAAAAATTAACAACTAGTCAATCCGAAAACAGAATAGAACTGACTATGCATTCCAACAACAAAAACTAAATCGTCTGCCTTGAAACGGATTCGAACCGATGATCTCAGCATTACTAGTGCTGCGCCTTACCAACTTGGCCATCAAGGCTACGTCATTCGGGTCGTACTGATGGCTGGCTGCCCCTGTTTCTCTGAGGGCCAACCCTAACCCTGTTTCTTTTTAGTGCTTTTTTACCTGTTTTACTTTTTTGTTCCCTTTTGTCCCGGTTTTCTTCGCCGGTACATTTGCAATAGCTTGTAAAATAGACTGGCTTACAGACAAAGAAATTAAAAAAATTTAGCTGGTGGTCACGCTGACTGGTGGCTCGTGGCTGGGTCGCTCCTTGTTTACTTTTCGTCTTCCGTTTCTTCTCTTGTTTTGTTTTGTATATTTTCATACACTTTTGTTCCTTTCGGTCGTTGTGTATAGATTAATAGATAAAATAATAGCCGACTTGTACAATGAAAAGGTTGTAAGTCCGGGTACCTCATGTTTGGCTGCAGGATGCTTTGCTCAATACTGCATGTCGTGGGCCATAACGAATGCTACTATTGCAGGTCGAAATTAAATACTCAGTAGTAGAAGACTACTCCTTACTTTTCCCTACTTTGTTTGCCTGTGCATGTGCCAGTTCAGAGGGCAAGGAACAATCGGTCATCAACGCAGCAGCGCAGACGGACCAAGAGATTTTTCAATCCTATGCCAAACATAGTTCGAGTGCGGTGTCCATTTGCTCAATCGACGAGTCGCTGCTGTTATACAAGTTTTCACTTGCTGGACCTGTCCTGAGTGTCGTTGCAAGGTGGTATACACGTCTAGCCGAAGGGCCTACGTCTATAGGTCAATGCGATGACGCAGTGCCGTCCGTCATGACAGAGTCAGACGCGCCTATCAAGTAAAACCTGGCTACGACTGGTAATCATCCTTCGCAGTACTGTGTCCTAATCGCTATCGGCAAAAACACATTCAGCTCATTTTTACGTTAGCCGGTATCTCCATCTAATTCTCGGAGCCGTTTTTAAGTATTCACGCGATTGGATTGGTATTGACAAACTTTGGCTAACAGGCATTGGCATAGATTGGCAAGACGGCGTGTGTCGTTCTTAACAGAGAGCTTGCCAAGATTTTAATTTATAGTCGTTCGATGTCAAAATGATAACTAATGCCG
The DNA here is from genome assembly GCF_029532465.1 of Lipomyces tetrasporus. Taxonomy (NCBI): domain Eukaryota; kingdom Fungi; phylum Ascomycota; class Lipomycetes; order Lipomycetales; family Lipomycetaceae; genus Lipomyces; species Lipomyces tetrasporus. Next base: position 607,904 of record NW_026611604.1, read on the forward strand.
CGTTTATAAATTCTATATATACCCCGAAGTTTATAGTCCACAATTCATACAAAATACGATGCCAACATTTCCGACTACAGTCTAACGCGATCGAAAAAGAAAAAAATAAAAGAAATTTCCGAAAAGGAAATTCTAAGGATTGAAATCACAAAAACCATCTGTAGCTAGGATGCGCAGGTCCCTCGCTCAAAATCTCGGTCGAGACATCCTGCACGCGCAATTTGACACCCTGGCGCTGGTCCCTCCGCTTGTTGTCGTAGATCATCCACAGGCCGAGACAGATTGTCAAGACAAGTCCGACGCCGCCAAACGCAGCGGTCGTGCCGAGCGCAGGCAGGTATACGGGCGCGTCTTTGTTGAGGAAGATGTTGGACGACACGAGACCCATGACGTTCGCCATTGGGACACCGACGGCTGTGAGAGCTGCGCGGCGGGATTCGGCAGGCGTGTTGTTGTTGTACCACGTCGAGAGGAGGACCGACGGCGCGGCGGTTCCGGCTGTCATGAGAAAGCACGCGAAGTAGGCGGCACCGGTGGAATGGAGGACGTCGATGGAGGCGTAGATGATGAAACCGATGACAGGGAACGCAAAGCCGGCGGCAATGAATGGGAAGCGGTAACGGGTAAAGTCAGATGAGAACGCCAGAATGAGAAGGACAAGTGCGCCAGACACATTGGGTGCGACCGTGTACAGATTCGTTTTGACTGTGGAGTAGCCTAGTCGGGCGACAATCTGGGGAAGGAAGAGTGAGACGGACTGGAGCGGGACACCGAGGCACATTTCGATCATGACCCAGACGACCGCGACTGGGTGCGAGAAGACCTTGAGAGCCTTCTTGATATCCAACTTTTCATTGACAACAGACGAAGAGTCGCGCTGAATGCGGAGGAACCCAATTTCACGTTGCTCGTCAGTCAAGAACTTGCACCGGGTGATGTCGCGGGGGAGGAAAAAGAATGCAAAGCTCGACATGATGACGGTAGCGGCGCCTTCGATGATGAAGAGATAGCGCCAGCCCTGGATGGTGCTGTGATGAATCTGGAACACTCCGAAAGAGAGCAGGCCGGAGAATGCAGAGGCAATGTTGGACGCTGCGTAGAAAATGGCGAGACGACGAGCAAGCTCGCCCCGACGGTAGAAAGTGGTCAAGTAGTAAATGACAAGCGGAAAGAACGCTGCCTCAAATGTGCCAAGGAACCAACGTACTGCCATAAGGCCTCCCTGTTAAAAATTAGCGATCCTGTTGCAGGTGGTTCAAGCCAAGCGACATACAAAGTTGCGACAGGCGGCGGCAATGAGACACATGGATCCGAACCCAAACATAAGAATCGGCAGAACAATCGACGCGCCATAGCGTTTGCCAAGCATAGCGACGGGGAAAGCAAACAGGACGTAGGGAACATAGAACACGGAGAGGAGGATGTTGTACTGGTTGTTGATCAAGTGCAAATCCTTATCCATGCCGTCGGTCTTTGCATTGCCAAGGTTACTCTTGTCGAGCGAACTACATGGGTTAGCATATTCATTGGTAAAACCGGCGGCGGCAATGGTGAATCATACTTGAAGAGATACATCATAGCCAACAAGGGAAGCAAGCGTATGTCGAGACTACGGCAAATTTGCTTCTCAATCACAGGATCGATGATGCCAGCAGAGTGGGAATCTTCAGGGACGCCGACCGAGCCCACACCGGTGTCGATCGTGACTGGCTCGGCCTGGTTCTTCTCGAGGGAAGTGGAGGAAATAGACTTCTCTGGATCCATTGGGTATGCAAACGTGATATTCCGTGCGAAGGTGGTGGTGCTGTGTAGGCTAATTGCTAGAGCGAGTGATAAGCGCTGCTTGCCGTCGAAGTCGAGGGCGAAAGGGCATTCTTATAGTTGCGACGAAGCAGGAGCCATGAGTTTATCAGGGGCATGTCGTGGATCACTCCGATAGGAACAAAGTTTGAAGAAGCTATGAAAGTCAGACGACATGTGGCGATTTGGGTGCTGCATGGAAGGTTGAATGATGTTCGTTAGTTGGCAAATAAAGCTTTGCAGATGGGCGCGCGGCGGCGCAGGCGTCGGCGGCGTTGCGCCCTGGCGCCCTGACGCCGCCGCTAGCACCATCTAGGAAATGTCCTGTGCCTCATTCTCAATACGTTAAGCACTGGACACGCCTTTGTTTGCAGTGGCGGATTTACAACATATCCATATATCCAATGACGGGATCGATAAATCGTACTGCAGATGCCGTTACGGGTTCTATAGAGGACCGATGATCGCGGCGACGTAGGGTTTGACATCGAGGAGGTTGTCAGTCGCCTCGGCTGGGCAACAGCCCGATAAGAACCGTCGCTTCCCACGCGACTCATTCGACTCAGAGCTCTCGACGCCGCATCGCCTTTACTTCGGCAACATTTTCCACGGCCGTTCATCCACGCCGTGAACGGCCGGCGTCGCCCACCCGCATTTCTCGCTCGACGGCTCGCCGGTGTGGTGATGTGATTCTGCGCGAAGTTGATATTCGATGGATTATCGATAACATACCGCTCGGTTGCGATCCTGGTGGTCCGATGCTGGAGATCCCATCATGAGCTCGATCCCCGTTGTCATGCAAGGTACGTGCTTACGTCCCTAGAGATGACCTGTTTACTTGACGATAAGGATGATAAAGTTAATTATTCACCAGCATATAATTGATTTCCAACCGAATACTGTCGAATGCAATTGAAATTTAATCGATCGTTAACCTAGATCAACTAACAATAATAAGTTCACGACATCATACGTTCTAAATGAGATTTTTTTGCTGGCTTACCGATAAGAGACTAGCAAAGCCACGGCTGGTTCGCCGCATCGCCCGCCGCAGCGGCCACCCTTGGAGGTCTTGAAGCCACCGACGCAATTCTCTGGCGCAACTTCTGCTGCAAAACTTTTCCATCTACAAAAGCTTTTTCACAAGGTGGAATTTTGCGGTGATTGATTGATTCTTGCGGTTGATAATGCCACATGAGGAAATTTGATGAATGCAAATTTTTACGGAGGCCGCGTGGAGAACTTTGTCACTAACTCTGCTCAGAGCATCGGGTCAGAAACGAAGCCGACATATTCTCGCCGATTTCGGTCTTCCTCCAAGCGACAACTTGTTGGGTTGAGAGCAATTTACTTCACTTTAAGGCGGCCCGCGTCGTGAATTACAAGCAAGTTTTAACACAGGAAAATGGTGCAATTAATCTATTCAATGCTCTTAAACCGTCGGCCTGCCTGTCTGATGGTTGGTTAATGTGTCAGTTAGGGCATTTGTGTTCGAATGGGAGAGCTGCTGAGATAGACGCGCAACCGGGAACCTGTATAGTCCGGACGATTCCGGGACACGGAAAATCCCGGATGACCTTAACCTTTAGTCATAATCCTGACGCCGGAGCGTTCCGACCTCGGTGCCGAGCGAGTAGTGGCTAGGCAGATCATGAAGCTTCCACATTCCAGAGACAAATTGCTTTCTTTGTAGTTTGATTTCAGTTAAATATGGAGTGATTATTTCGTTCATTATAATCGAATTCTGTTGTAAAATTGACCAATACGATCATGCGTCATTATGTCGCCATAATCAGGCTCAAAATTATTGCAGCCTACCAAAGGATCCTCGCGCACCCATTCTGCAGCTTGCCCGTTTGTCCTAGATCGGATAGCCCGCTCAACAGTATCATTAGCCACAACCCCTAAAGGACTTCAATGGTGTTCTAATCCTATTGCGAAGTCTGACGCTTGCTGGCAGGCCGAGCAGTGCCTTCGCAACTCCTCGTCGCTGCCACAGCCCAGAAACTTACCCTAACCACTCATCCTGCGATATTAATATATTGATTTCTGTCGCCAAGCCTAGATCAAATTGGATCCGGAGCATTCTCCGTAGTTTAATTGCGTCCTCCCGCGGGGTAACAGGGATTTTCATTAGTGGGGAGGGGTTGGAGCTAGCCGCACATGCCTCGTCCGGTTGTTTGTACGAGCACTACATCTAAATTGTGGGGTTTGAGCCAACCGAAGCTAATCAGTAAACCGAGACACATCGTAGTTAAAAATACCGAGTAGCGAAATGCGACGCCGCATCACTAAACATCGCGTGTATGCTGAGACGGAGACACGGAAGGAGTGCCGTGCCCAGTTCACTACGGCCCATTGCCGCCGCTAGTGGGGGTGGGAGGCACATGTGATCTTTGGCCACAGTTTAGACTAGTCCAACTTTATGGGTTTATCAGTACGTATCATTGACTAAATCAGATCAATAGAAATTGACTCTTGTTGCGTCGAATCACCGATGCCTGTTCGATTACAATTCTACGGCATAAATGCCGGTGTAGGGGAATTCTCAGGGACCGGCAAAACGGACCGATACCCCGGTCCGAATTCGGCAATCGGCGGCTCCCATCCCCGCAACAACGCATCGAGCCCATGCTTACCCCACATCTTCTACCTATTTATCAGGAAGATCGGCCGTCAAAAATTACCTGCACCGCCCTCATTGTTAATTTATTCCGAAAGGCGCCAAAATGAGCACGACTACCGTGGTTGAGACGGCGCCAGTCTCAATTCGGGAGCTGGTTGACATGCCTGATGTTGACTTGGAAGACTGGTTCCGGGATCTTATCCGTGACGGATACTGTGTCGTCAAGGGCGCTGTTTCTAGAGAGCATGCTGCCGAGTACGCAGAGGCTATGTACCAGTGGTTGGAATCATTGTGAGTATACTCTCTCGAAAGGCGCGTGGGGAAAGCAATTCAGAAGTTAACGAATCGATACAAGTAACCTGGGCTTCGACCGCAGCGACCCAAGCACGTTCCACAAGGACCACCTGCCCGTATCCGGCGACAAAGGCATCTGCAAAGACTACGGTGTCTCGCACGAAGACTTTGTATGGAGGATTCGCTCTGAGCCTGGCGTTGTCGGCGCGTTTGAGCGCATCTGGGGAACCGACGACTTGCTCGTTTCGTTCGACGCCATCAACGTCAGCCTTCCGCATCGCACGGACTTGCCTCCCCAGAAGCCGTGGCCGCACCAGGACCAAGACCCCGAGAGGCCTGGATTTAGATGTCTTCAAGGGTGTGTTCGTGTTGCCCGGAGTCTATTTCGTGACTGTCATGAGCTACTAACCATGACATAGCCTAGTCAACCTTCTCCCGAACGGCCCAAAAGACGGCGGTCTTGTCGTCTGCAAAGGCGCCCACAAGCTATCGGACGAATTCCATCGACACTTTAATAGCAAGACCAAGATTGTCGAGGTCTGGAGCAAGGAGTACTACCATTTCTCCGACGAAGGCCTCAAGTGGCTCGAGGACCATGGGTGCGAGTGGATCAAGGTCAACGCCGAGCCTGGCGATTTACTCTTGTGGGACTCGCGCACTCCGCACTACAACGTGGCGCCGCAAGGCGACATCCACCGGCTGGCCGTGTACACATGCTACATGCCAGTCGCCGACGCCACGCAGGACGACTTGCAGCGCAAAAAGGCTGCGTTTGAGAGTGAGTCCGAGCTGCGGATCACGGCTGCTTGAAAGCAAAAGACTGATTGGGTGTAATTTAGATCGCCTGTCGACAACCCACTGGCCCGACGTCCAGTTCGTCAGTGACAATCAGCCCATGCGTGACGGCCAGCTCGATCCCCATCGCCGTGAGCGCCCATTGAACGAGCCGGTCTTGAGTGAGCGCGCGTTCAAGCTCACTGGCATCCCTTATATCAAAGAATAAATGGTCGATTTCTTGTTTAGGACTGTCATGGCCACGTTGAGAGGAAAATCGTTAAATAGGAATGGGTCCGCTTTGCGTAATAAATTTGAATAACTATGAAGCCGAACTAGGTACGCGAGCGACGGAAGATTTCTTGCCGCGTAGCAGCAGCAAATACATGATTCACACTTGCGTATCGCGCTAGCGGTCCGCGTGTCAAAATTTGATCAGCCTGTTTTTGGCCCTCGGATTCTCGTCCACTTGGCTCAGCCATGGGCCTCTCTTGGCCGTAACGCAACAAGCTTTTGCTTGCTTGGCCACTTAGGTTTTACTCTTGGCCACGGTTGGCCCCGCGCCTGACAAGACGACATTGACAGCTCGTCCATTATGGGAGGCAGAAATCAAGACAGTACTCATTTCGGTGGACGATGACGACAGAGCTACATGCACGGATTGGCTTATTCATTGTATTAACAGAACCAAAACTTTTGCATTATTACAATGGATCAAAAAGTTAAAAAAAAAAAAAAACCCTCAAAAATCTCAGAGATTAAATATACCACCTATACAATCTAACCCCACCGGAAGCCACAACTGACGTCTACATCAACGCAATAGCAGCGATGATCAGGCCAAGGAGACCAGAAACAGGTCCGAGCTTGTCGGCAGCCGAGGACGACGTAGCGGCCGCAGCGGCAGTGGTGGTGGACACACTCGCGGACGCGGTCGCGGAAGACGCCGCAGACGAAGAGCCCCAGACAGACACAATCGAGTCGAGGACACCCTGGCCATTGCTGTTGACAGCGGTAAGGTTAGGAGTAGAAATGGGGATTGAGGCGTCGTTGAAGTAACCGGGGGCAGACTGGTTGTTGAAGATGTTGGAGAAGTCAACGGACTGGACAGTGACGTCGGTCTCGTTGGCAACAAGAGCAAACACATTAGCGCCAGCGTCACCACGGCCAAGGTTAGGAAGGTCCCAGTTAGCCTCGACAGTGGCGATCTCAGAGTAGTGATCGTAGAAACTGTCGTCGGTGGTACCATACATCTCCGTAGGGACAGCACCGCCCATAAGCACCGCCCAGACTCGGTTCTGGATAGCGTAGCTCTCGTTCTCGTCGAAGGTGATGAGAACCAAAGTGTTATTCCAGAAGTAGGTGTTGTTCATCAAAGGCTCGATGAAAGAACGGGTCCAGTTACCAGTGTAGTCGACAGTGGTGTCGTGGCCGTCGTTCAGCTCGTTGGGGGTGATGAACATCCACTGCGGCAGATTCTCGTTCGCCAAGTCGTCATAGAAAGAAGTAAAGTTCTTGATGTTGTCGAGACGAGTAGCATTGTTGGCAATAGAGTCATAGATGACAAGAGGGTTGTGCTTGCGGACGTAGTTGTTGGCATACGTGGTCTGGTTGGAGAAGTTGAAGCCCTCGAATCCGGCATAGGGCATGTTCTCTTGGTACTCGGCCCATGAGATTCCCTTGGTGTCCAAAAGGTCAACAATGGTGGACACATTCTCGGGGACACGCAAGAAAGCGTCGCTGCCAATACCGAAGTAGTCACCACCGACGGCCGCGACGTAGTTCGGCTCGGAAGGATGAGTAACGGCGAAGTAGTTTGTCAGCAAGATACCAGACTCGGCAAGGTGGGCAAGGTCAGACTGGCCAAAAGCCGCATCGTAGTCCTGCAAGTGGTCAGCACAGTGAATTTTATACCTGCCAGGTAATAAAACATACAGTGTTCTCGAGCCAGATGACGACGAAACGGTCGAAAGCCTTGCCACTAACCGAGGAGACGTATTCCTCAGGGACAACAGTGGCAGCAGCAGCTTCGATGTCAGTGAGGGATGGCTCGATGGTAGAGAAAACTGGGGCCGGGTTAGTCGTAGTGGTTGTAGGAGCCGCCGTGGTGGCCGCAGCAGAAGTGGCAGACGAAGAGGAACCCCAGACAGACACAATCGAGTCGAGGACACCCTGGCCATTGCTGTTGACAGCGGTAAGGTTAGGAGCAGGAATGGGGATTGACTCGTCGTTGAAGTAACCAGGGGCAGACTGGTTGTTGAAGATGTTGGAGAAGTCAACGGACTGGACAGTGACATCGGTCTCATTGGCGACAAGAGCGAACACATTAGCACCAGCGTCACCACGGCCAAGGTTAGGAAGATCCCAGTTAGCCTCGACAGTGGCGATCTCAGAGTAGTGATCGTAGAAACTGTCGTCGGTGGTACCATACATCTCCGTAGGGACAGCACCGCCCATAAGCACCGCCCAGACTCGGTTCTGGATAGCGTAGCTCTCGTTCTCGTCGAAGGTGATGAGAACCAAAGTGTTATTCCAGAAGTAGGTGTTGTTCATCAAAGGCTCGATGAAAGAACGAGTCCAGTTACCAGTGTAGTCGACAGTGGTGTCGTGGCCGTCGTTCAGCATGTTGGGGGTGATGAACATCCACTGCGGCAGATTCTCGTTCGCCAAGTCGTCATAGAAAGAAGTAAAGTTCTTGATGTTGTCGAGACGAGTAGCATTGTTGGCAATAGAGTCATAGATGACAAGAGGGTTGTGCTTGCGGACGTAGTTGTTGGCATACGTGGTCTGGTTGGAGAAGTTGAAGCCCTCGAATCCGGCATAGGGCATGTTCTCCTGGTACTCGGCCCATGAGATTCCCTTGGTGTCCAAAAGGTCGACAATGGTGGACACATTCTCGGGGACACGCAAGAAAGCGTCGCTGCCAATACCGAAGTAGTCACCACCGACGGCAGCGACGTAGTTCGGCTCGGAAGGATGAGTAACGGCGAAGTAGTTGGTCAGCAGTATACCAGACTCGGCAAGGTGGGCGAGGTCAGACTGGCCAAAAGCCGCATCGTAGTCCTATAACCGGTCAGTAGTTGCATTTGGTCCCCCCCAATTAGATAGATAAATGCGTACCGTGTTCTCGAGCCAGATGACGACGAAACGGTCGAAAGCCTTGCCACTAACCGTGGAGACGTATTCCTCAGGAACAACAGTGGCAGCAGCAGCCTCGATCTCAGTGAGAGATGGCGCGATGGTAGAGAAAGAGGGGGCGACTGGTGCTGACGACGACTGAGCGCTGACGACAGCCGGCATCAAGGCCGCCAGGGCCAAGCCATACTTCTTCAAGAACTGCATTGTCGATTTGGTGTACAGTCGACGGAGTGGTTGACGTTCAGACGAGTACGGCAAGAGGTTGACAGGAAGAGATTCCGGGACATATATATGATTCAACGCGCGCCAGAACAAAGTCAGGGCACCTGCATGCGGAAGCCGTCCACGGCAGACGATGGTCCTTGCTCCGGATTGCGAATAATGGAAAGATGAGCGTGGGACCGACGCTTGCGTTTGACTCGCAGAACTCGAATGATCCCTATCGCTACGTCCAACACGTCATTAATTGAGTTACGCGCTACTGCCCATTTCAGCGCACTCAATTGCACTACTAGACCCAGTACGAAAATTTCCCAGGCGTGAACCCGGTCCAGCGAAGCCGAGCTGTCAAGCGGGATCCCTGACAGTCGACAGACAGGAACGTTATCACGTTCGCACGGCGAAACAAGAGATGTACCTGATGAAATGGCCACTAGCGGAGATATTTCCGCCGCAAACTTATTCCGCACACTGGTCTTGAACTAGTGCTAGCTTGTCGCAAGCGGGATAGCATGGATATAGCGATGTTGTGAGTGGTCACGGGCAGTTCGGGGCATTAGTGACTGCGGGCGAATCGCGAACCAGATGGACGCGGCGTGAGTGGCTTGGCCAAGACTGTCGGCCAATCAGCAGTGAGGCAAATAAATAAGACGGGTGCAGTTCTTGTGCCTGCGGCTAAGAAATTGCTTGACGAGAGCCTGCAGAAAGGCAGAAAGCTGGGCTGCTGGGCTCACGATGAGCGAACTAGCGATGCCTGTCGCCGCACGTGGGCCGTGTAACCATCCACGTGCAGGCATCGCGGTCCGCCGATTCCTTGGGAACATCGCCTAGCCATGCCTAGTCTTTTGATAGTGTCTTGTCTGCCTCGGCCTCTTCCTCCTCCAGCCATGGCCCTTGTTGCCATCTCGTGTGCGTCAGACTGCCCCGTCATCAATGGCAAACTAAACCTACTGAGCTCGGCATCGCCAAACCGGATACACGAACCCAAGTATGTACCCGTCAAATTTCATCTCCGGCGGAGTTTTAATAATTGTCATCTCCGAGCAGACAAAACCGACCAGGGCGAAAGTTATTGTGCACTTATGCTTAGGACTGGCCCGAAGTGAATTGAATTAATTGCTTGGCCAACAAAGCTAAGGTTGTCTGGCTTTTGGTGGCCAGTAAAAATCTCTTGCGGCATGTCTGCCGGCCCCGGCACTCTCACCTGTTTCATGGCGCCCAGAGCGCTCGCTGTGGTCTTTTTCTTGTCGCGACCCAGAACGCGATCGACGGCCGTCTAGATCACGTCAATGTCCCTTATCAAAATGTTCAAATTCTGCGTCGTTGGCCCAGGTTTTTAATCTCTCATATCTTCGCCTCCTGGTCATCCTCCTCCTCTCAGTTCCGGATTCTGCTATAGCCATGTCGTCTGCCATCGACGGATCTGACGAGATGACGGCGGAGAAGAGTCAGGGCCAGAAGAATACCCCTCGGCGTCGAGTGACCTGGTTTCTGCTAGGTGGCGGAGTTTTGATTATTGCCGCGATTGCATCGGGCCTAGGTATTGGACTCCGACATGACCAGAACTCGGCAGCTTCAGTGTCCCCCTCAGCCTCACCATCGTCTTCTCCATCATCATCTTCTCCGTCGGCGACATCGTCGGCAACGGCCTCTGCATCGGCGTCGGCCACGCCGTCGTCCTCGCCTCGCTCTGGCGTGAACATAACCTCGGCGTTTGCGTTGCCAGACTGGAAGCTCGACACATCTTCAGCTTACCGCATCAGCAAAAGTTGGAACTCGTCAGAGCCTCCGACGACTCGTGAATTTAATCTTACGATTAGCGAAGTTGTCGGCTGGCCCGATGGATACAACAGGACCCTCACTGTGATTAACGGCCAGTTCCCTGGGCCGTTGATCGAGGTCAACATGGGCGACAGACTAATTGTCAACGTACAGAACAACGGTGCCAACATGACGACCATCCATTTCCACGGCATGTATCAAAATAAGACCAACTTCATGGACGGCACGTACATGATCAGCCAGTGCGGTATTCCTCCTGGCGGCTCCTTCACCTACAACTTCACGGTTCCGGACCAGTATGGCACGTACTGGTACCACTCGCACTACCGCACACAGTACATGGATGGTGTCATTGGGCCGTTTGTTATCCATTCCCAGGAAGAAGACGATCTCATTGGCGACATGTACGACTATGACCAGGTCGTTCTTGTTTCAGATTGGTACCATGGCATCGCCGTAGGCTATATGTCAGAGTATTTGGCTCCCAATAACGAGAACGCTGAACCTGTTCCTGACAATGGCTTGATCAACGGTGCGGCTTACTTCGACTGCTCGCTGACCCCTGACGACACGTGCTATCAACAAGATGCCAATCGCACCGTCTTTGCCTTTGAGCGCGACAAGACGTATAGGTTGCGAGTTATTAATACTGGAGCGTTTGCCGAAATCAACTTTTCCGTCGATGAGCACCCGCTCACGCTGGTGGAAGGCGATGGCACTCTTATTCAGCCCACTACTCTCCATAAACTTAAGGTTGCTGTCGCTCAACGCTACTCAGTCCTAGTCACAGCCAATGTTACCACTACAGACACCTTCTGGGTCAGAGCCGAGCTGGACGAATACTGCTTTGCGGCTGAAAATCCTATCCTCACTGATTACTCAATCAATGGCGTGCTTGTCTACACCAACGACACTGACGTTGCGGCGTACTCTAATAATATGTCGGCAGAAACCCAGTCTTGGGGCGATGTCGCTGCAAACGTTCAGTGTCTTGATCTTAACAACACCTCGATAGAGCCTATGATCGTCACGCCAGCCGCCGAGGCAACAGTTTTCTACCGGATCGACTCTAGCTTCCAGATTTGGGACTATGCGATCGACCTTGCCTACATGAATGGAACCACCTGGTCGCCTGCATCCAGTTCCATTCTTTACCAAGCCTACAACATGCTTGCGCCTAGTCTATCCTCAACCGTTGAGGACAACAACAGCACCCAGCTTCTTAACACCACCGGCCCTCTCGCTCTGGGTGTCTTTGGCGGTAATCAAGACCAATACATTGTCAATGTGCCCGACTATGAAGTCGTCGATATCTTGATTAATAATCTGGACGACGGGGCCCATCCTTTCCATCTCCACGGATATAAGTTTTGGGTCATTGGCAGTGGCTACGGTACGTTCCCTTACAACGACTACGGCAAATTTAACACGACCAATCCTATGCGCCGGGATACCGTCACTGTCGTGGCGTATGGCTGGGTATTGATTCGATTTGTCGCCGACAACGCAGGGGTTTGGCCATTGCATTGTAAGTCACCCTGGCAGGTCTTTCACAAGGTTTTCATGATGCTAACGGTAGAATAGGCCATATTACTTGGCACTTGGAGGCTGGTTTGCTCATGCAGTTCCAGGTCCAGCCAAAAAAGATTGCCGCATTCGAGCCACCGGCTGCCTGGGCTCAGTTATGCGAAGCGTAATGGAGCAAAAAAGAATGTAATTATACAATTTGGTTAGGAATCTTCGGTTTTCGGACTTTTTGGACTTGCTGTAATTTATTCGTTTTCATACAAGTTAAGTAATTGATTTTTTTTGGAGATATGTATAGAATTTGTTTTTCACCTGGACTGTTTACAAATTCGCATGTGCGGACATTGGTAGGGATAATATAGACCATCTTAGACCGATTTATTGCACTAATTGTTTACTTGTATCAGGCTTGCCACAGAAATTTCAGAATCTACTGCACAGACAAGGTTTGACGTCCCCCGATATAGATGGAGTGAAAGCCTCTCGAGAGACAAGGGTTAGGACTTCACATATGTCCCCTTGCCCTGAACAAAATGTAACCAACATATGCGATACACACAATACCACACACTATCGAAAACCTTCCGCACTCTGGCAATTGGAGTTTTAATTTAGTATGGACTGGGACTTGTTAGCGCGAGCAAAAAAAAAAAAAATAAGGCTGCAAATTACGTGTACAGAAAAAATAAGTACTGCGGACACAGCAGGAATTGAAGAGAATAAGATGACACATCTCCCCTAAGACGAACAAAAATATAGTCAAAAAAAAATGAAAAATCTGAATAACGTAGATTTCTCCCGTCACTTCTTCCTCCAACCTGTCAACTTTAACGAAATCGCGATGGCGAACACGGGCACAATACTGATAACCTCGCTCACGCCCGCCCACCCGGGCCCGATCCTGACCTTCACAAACGCGCCGGATACAATCAGCACAGCAAAGAGGTTATAAATACAAGCCCAAGCCACGCCGATGATCACGCGATGATTAATCTGGTTCGAGAGGTCCAAAAGCTTGACCACGCCTGCCACCTCGCCGCTGAGGATGCACGCGTCGGCGGCGGCCAACGTGATGCCATCCGTCGTCATGCTAACTCCGATATCCGCTTGTGCAAGCGCGATAGCATCATTGGCACCGTCGCCGCAAAAAAGGACCTTGGATCCAGAAGACTTGAGCGACTCTATATACTCGTTCTTGCCCTCGGGTGACGTTTCAGCTTGATAGTGCGAAATTCCTAGGTCACGACAAAGCTTTTCAACTGCAGGACGCGTGTCACCGGATAACACATGAACCGTAATACCACGAGCATGGAGAATGTCCAAGACCGGTCGGCAGCTGTCACGAATCGTGGATGAGATTCCCATTATGCATAGGATAGGTCCGTCCTTGGCTGCGACGCAAAAGAGGGTCAAGCCGGAATCACAGAGTTGAGCGACGCGAGTCTCGTCAGACGATATGCCAACAAATGCCGGCTTTCCACACAAAATCGTCACGGACTTTCCGGTCTCGGGCTTATAGGTGGTCTTCATTCCCGATCCAATAATGTTCTCGGTTTCGCCAACCTTGGCCATGGTGTCGCCAAATTTGTTCAAAAAAGCCCCCACGGCGCGCGAGATTGGATGCCTGTTTTCACTAACGATAGCGCGGATTATGTCTCGGACTGGATATTCAGTCTCCTCGTTGAACCAGCAATACTGAACGCTCAATTCATCGCTAGTCAGAGTCCCAGTCTTGTCAAATACGACGTGTTTAACCTTGCTAGCAATAGTCGTTGGCCCCGCAGATTTGAGTAGAATACCATACGACCGCTTTCCAGCAGCAACACCCATGGATAAGACGAGAGGAATGACAAGAACTAGAGCACATGGACACGAGACTGCGAGTGTTCCGACTGAGTAAGTGATGGCGGTCGATGCGGCCACCCCGGCACTTTGGTGACGTACCTGCGTGCCCACTAAAGTCCATATCATAAATACAATGCAAGAAACACAAATCATAACTGGGACTAAATACTTGGCAACCAGTTCGACAATATCGCTTGTTCGCGTACGGAATGAAGTAACGGAGTCGACGAGACTCTTGATATTTGACACCGAGTTCTCCGGAACAAGACGAGTAGCACGGAACACCACGGAACCCGATACCAGATTGGCACCAGCAAGAACCTCCTGACCCCGTTTCTTGAGTCTGGGAATAGATTCGCCGTTGATGTGGGACTCCTCAAACTCGCCTTGTCCGGAAACGACAATTCCGTCGGTAACTGCCTGGTCACCCGCGTCTAAGACGATGTGATCGTCATATTGAAGAAGTGATGCAGGTATTTTTGCATTCCCAAACTGCTCAAGCTTCGCAGTCGTCGGCTGGAAGACATCGAACTTCACTTGGTCCGCAGCAAGTCGACGAATAAATGTGGTTATCAGTTTACCGAAAAGAACGAGCGTCAGCAACAGCGAAGATGACTCGTAGACCTCATCTTCGGACAAAAGGATCCCATGACGGTGGAGACCAAATATGATGACTGAATACAAGTAGGCGACTGAAGTAGACAACGCGACCAGGCAATCCGAGTCGAGATCGTAACCATGAGCAATGGTATAACAGACTGACATGTATATCTTCCGCGCACAAACAATCTGAATAATAGTAGCCAATACAAGACATACTACTGAGCGCGTCAGACCCATTGAAGGTTTGAATGAACCCCATGATAGCACCAATATAGGGATTGTAAGTATCAATGAAACTAGAAACGAGCTATATTGTTGCATAGTCTCAATATCGTGAGTCATACCAAACATGGTCCTAGTTACGTCATCGGGTCGAAGGGAGGGCAATATATCGCTAACTTCAAGTCCCAGGGATGTCATTTTGTCCCTTGCACCAACAGAATTCGGATCGTAGACCACTTTCCAACTATTATCTGGCAGCTTCTCGACACCGTCACCGGCGCATTCCTTCCCAGAGATAAAATAGAATGCGTCATCATCAGTACGAATGATGGACGCCTTGAACCCTGTCATGCGCTGCAAGTCGGCACAGATCTGCTTAGGACTCGTCAAAGTAGGGTAATATTCAAGTTGACCTTTTTCAAACAAGAAATTCACCGACACGTTCGTGACTCCCATAATCCTTTCAAAGGAACGAGCTGCTTTCTTCTCGCAGGAGGAACAGTTCATACCCTTGATTGACATTGACAATTTTTCTGGAACAAGGCCACTTTCTGGGTCATGGTCAGGAGCGACGGAAGATCCAAAAAGACGATTCGAAACTTCCTTCTCATGTTCACAAGCATGGTCGTGGCCATGTTCATGGCTATGTTGAGCTCTGGCGTGACTGTGCCGGTGACGTCGTCTCAACCTATTGTGCCCCTGCGAAGTAGCAGCAGTGATAGCTGAGGGGGGATACAGAAACGGATAGCCTGGTCCGGTGGAGAGAGTATCAATGTTGTTCGTGCAACAAGCCCCAGGCACCTCTAGCTGTCTTTTGAGCGAGCATATACAACGCCACAGAAGCTCGCGTTTTTCTTTAAGGAAGGAAGAGTAGTGATTAGCGACGGATTCATGCGCAACGCAAACGTCTATGCGACATCAGAATGCGGATAAACCCTACCCGATTTTTAGCTTACCGCCAGTCTCCTTATGACACTCCTTTTCACAAAGGGCTTTGGCCAAGAGCCTGACACATTGGTCTGCAATAATTAACAATGCCCATCAGAACCCAACAGAATAATATACCATCACAGCAGTCCTTGTCCTTCTTCTTGCCCGAGCTGGGTCTAATTCTCAATATCGTATGATTAAGTGGAGCATCCGTGCTGGGAATGCAGCAAGTCACCAACGACTCGGCATCGCTGGAACTGCGTATGGTCTGTCCATCATCATCACACTCACAGCGCTTAATATGCACAATCGAGCGCTCGACTTGGGCCGTCTGGCTAATTGGATGCTCCTGGCCATCGTGAGCATCGACGCGACCCTTCTGATTTGCTTCGCAACAGGACCGGTCGCCAAGGCGGTCAACATGATCTCCTTTGCCGCACGCGTCATCATCGTCGGAGAAGTTTCCGCTAGAGTCACAGCATCCATCTTCCTCCTGCCTGCCGCATTCGCCCTCAGATCTACAGCATTCATCGCTCTCTTTGCTGCAGCAATCGCCCTCGCCAGGGCGGGCGTTGTCGCAGGCTTTGCGTTCCCAATGATCGCGATAGTTGGAAGGGCGGGATTCCTTATCATTGGTACGAGTCACGGGCTCTGCGGGCCCCGCGTCGAATGCTGCCTTCTCGGTATCCATAACGGCACGCGTGTGGGAATGGTGAAGAGTCCAACGCCCGAAGCGATTCGCGAGGGCAGTAGATATAGAATCATGTCTGTTAGCAGGGCGTGTAGCCGATAATTCCATGTACTATAAACCGGGTGCAGTTATGCGAAGTCTTGGCACCAACGCATCAGACATCCGATCATTTGATTTGGAGATTCATGGGGGATCTACCAACCATACCTCTTTGGGACTAGCGTGGGTATATATAACTATGAACTTTCATGTCAGTTAATGAACTAATCATAACTTGGAGCTTACCAATAATTGCAGTACTGCTGCTAAGTGTAATATATGGGATTCCTGAACGCCTAACTTGCCAGATTGCCATCCTTAACAGCCCCTCTATTTGTTGTCAACTAGAGCCTTTGGCCCGACTTTCTGATCCCAATCAAGATAGGTCAATCTTAAAAGTTTATCATAAGGTCTGGAACGTCCGGATAATTTCTCCGACTTTCCTTTCGGGACCTTTCCAAGAAGTTCCACCATGCCAGGTGTGTGATTCGCTTGAATGGATAAGTGACTGAACGGGCCTAATAAAGTTATAGTTGGCAAAATGTTACATGACAAAAGAGCGACGTAAGAGGACGGGTATGCCTCTTGAGTAACAATGGTTGCAATTATCCTTACATTTATGTATCATTTCTAACCCGCAACCACCCCAACAACATGAGCCGCACGCATTCAAACTAAATTCCTTCATGCAACGCACGCGATAAATGACTGGGCAAGGTTAATTGTCCAGCTGTCCAGCATCATATAGTATCACCAATAGCTACCATAATAGCCTTTGACAACGATGTACTAAAAAGATAGTTATCAATCTTGGCGAAGGAAATTGTATTCGCGAATTTGTCAAGATTGGAAGAGTAGTTGCCTCTGTGTTTACTCAGGGGTGCAAACCCTATGCGGCATGCGCTACAAGGTTAACAACGAGAAACACTGAGACCGTACCCACTATTCCTTTTTGGGACTAGCGGAAGTACCTATTCGTATCTTCTAACCTGTAAACTGTACCCCCTACGCCACTTCAGACGCGGAGTTGCATAGTTGAAACGCGTCGGTTGCTAAGATGTACATAACGCATGTCTTGTGCACTCTTTGCATTATTCCTTACAACCAATCATCATGGAACAATTTGCAGCCGGTCCTTCAGAATATGAACGCGCTCACTATTGGCCAGCACTTTGCAACGGGTTTCAAAGCTAGAAGCTATGCGCAGCAGGTATGCCATTCGCAACAACTTCGCAGTAAAGGATGGTCGCTTCAAGAACAAAGACAACACGATTTACTTGTATGCAAATGCAGCGGCAAGAGACGAAACACGCGTCATCTGCCAGCAGTTATCGGCACACAGGGAGAAGTAGCGGTAAGCACGTCTTCGAGAAGCACGAAGCGTCCTCTGTCAATGCCCTTGGAGAGTGCGGTTCAAGAAACAGCTTGATGACAACTGGGTGACCACCGAATTAATCAATGAGCGTCTGGGCCACCAGCTCGAAGGGGTTAATCCTTATGCATATCCAGAAAACAGACCTTTGAGCGAAGAGGCAAAGCAGCGATGGTCGCACTCGTGAGAGACTCCTCCGCAACACTCACGCAGGTCGCGGGAATGGTGAACGTCACGTATGGGACACATATCCTGGGCGCAGATGTGTACAACCGTACCTACGTAGGGCTGCAGGCGGATTGGCGGATGCAGATGGCGGATACAAATCCGCCAGGCCTCACTTCGGCGGATATCTTATCCGCTATTTTTGGCGGATATGGCGGATACGGCGGATATTGGGCAATTCTTAGACAGAAATTATGGCACTCAGGGTAACAATGTAAGACTTTAAGGCAACCGATGCCACAAGGAGTATTTTCGGATGGAATTATATTTTTATTAACTTAAGGAAGAATAAGTTATATTATATTTTTATTACAATTATTTTTGCACGCCATCCATCAACATCAACATTCTCATCGTTTCGCCTTTCATTGCGTATCTGCGTACCCCCAGAATATCTCTGCCTATGTTAAACATCTCTTTGGATAGCTGATATATGGAGTCTTATTAAGAGGGATGCAGGAATCTTCAAGGATTCTTATATATTCCAACTTCTCCCCACAACCTACACAGCCAATTAAAAAATTCTTAAATAAGGATAAGCAAGTCAATTACAACATTCTCATTACAAATGACCCGAGCACCCGAGGGGGGTAAAGGTGTCGCACCAGACCGAGTCACGCTCAGCGATTCCTTTGGACAAAACCGACATGACAACGCGGCTATGGCCGAATGTAAATACCAGACCCCAGTCGTGAATGCAAAGCAAGCGCTCGCATAGTACCAAGCAATCTGTTCAGTCTCGACCGAGAAAAGTTGTTCGAGCAGCGTACATGCCTTACTGGAGGCGCCGATGACAGTCGAAATACGTGGCATATTCTAGTTGAGGCCTTACCTGCTCCATGTAGGAAACTCAAAATCGATATGTTAATGACTTCCGCGAATTTTTTCAAGGCGGATTGGCGGATTTGGCGGATATCTGGCGGATGAGTATCCGCCATACTTTCAAAAGGCGGATCCAAAAGCGGATACATATCTCCCACCTTCAAAAAGGCGGATGGCGGATGCGGATATGAAAAATTTTGGCGGATATCCGCATCCGCTGCAGCCCTGTACCTACGATCACCATGAGGAAACGCGAACTTCTTGCGCCAAATACCTTAAGTCTTTGCAAGACGGTTTTGTGTATCGCGTTAAACTTGCGCGGGAAGTCTCATTCGAATGTCAATTTGGCAAGGCTATAACGTGTGGCTTGAATCTGGCTAGGCGACAAACTGGTACTAGTAGAGACATTTTGCCACAAACTTCCTTTAAAGTTTCGTATGACGAGCACTTCCTAACAAGGCAACCCTCGCCCTTAAGTGATTTTGTTACGGCACTTTCAAAGCAGACATTTTGCCATCAAACTTCCGCAATGCAGATTAAGGTTTAAACCTTGATTGATGGGGCAACTTGTAAATGTAACAACGCGTGTCGAGAATTGGCGATCACCACTTAGCATATCAAGATGCCTAGCATTCGCCGACAGCGCCAGAGCAACGCCGTAGCTGCTGCCTGTATGGCAACCGTGTTAGTCTCTCAGTTTTATGTTCTTCTTCTGCCGCAGATTGTATTTGCTGGCTCTCTCGTCGCGAAAACTACTGAACATTATTGAGCAGTCTAGTCGGTGATCATTAGTAACGGTGGCAATACGAAGTTACGCAAGAGGACTGCAAAAATGTCAAGGACAAGCAGGAACCTGTCAAGTGCCGCTGAACGCGTGTCAAGCTCAGCAAACCGCGCGGGGTCCCTCAAAGTTTTGGCTAGTCCAGAGTAGGTGTAGCCTGTTGGAGCTAGTTCGAAATGGGGATAGCGCCACTGCCGTAAGAAGGGAAAAGATTACCTCTGAAATTTCCTTTAGTTAAAGGAAGTTTGGGTGGCCGCGAACTTTAGCCCTTCCTTATCTGGGACGCCGGAGTGGGGGGGACTACCCTATTAGGGTAATTTACCCCGCGGAACTTTAAAGGAAGTTTGTGGCAAAATATCTCTAGTACGAGCACGTACTTACGCTAGTCCCAAAAAGGAATAGCGAGTACGGTCCCAATGTTTTCCCGTTGACAATGGAAACCTCATTAGGGTTAGGTCGTGCCAGGAACAATAAAGGTTATCAACAATTCTAACTAACCTTGATTAATTTTACAGAGGGCAAGATATCAGCAAGTATTTTCCAATGACGCTTTACCGAACCCTTCGCTAAGCAACGCAT
Source organism: Lipomyces tetrasporus (assembly GCF_029532465.1). NCBI lineage: Eukaryota > Fungi > Ascomycota > Lipomycetes > Lipomycetales > Lipomycetaceae > Lipomyces > Lipomyces tetrasporus. The sequence continues at coordinate 628,173 of NW_026611604.1, forward strand.
TACGTCGATGAGGCATTCTTAATAACCTTATTCGAGAGATCCGGCGATATACTCGTCATCACTTGAGTTTCGGGCATAGCCGAAAGTCGTGCTGGCATATACGCAGACTAGCAGTGGCACAAATTTTCGCCTCTTAGACTGGCTGTTAATGAAAGTGACTATACAGCCATGATGCGATTATACAGTCCACCGCTGTGAGCTTTTAAACTGAGTAGAATTCCTGCATAGAACTGTCGTTCGCGAACCAAGGTATTAACAAGCAATAATGGCCGTTAAGCACTCATGTCTACTTTGTGCGAACATCCAGATAGGAATGTCCAGGATGTCGGTCGACTTCGGTTGTTCGAAGGCTACTCATCGTCACCGCGAGGGGATGATGCTTATGACGTAGCTAGCGTGTTCAGTTTCGTAGAGATGACTTTGCAATTTGGGCGGACGTTCCTTCCAGTTTCGACTTCTGTATTTTTGACGGCGTTGCGAAAATGTCGCGGCGAAAAATTTTCTGTGCAAGTTCGCATGGCGCGGTTTGAAAGGTTATGAAATCCTAAAAATGTGAAAGCCGCTGGGAGATTTTGTAACATCGCATCGTTCTTGGTAAGAAAGTGTTGCGGCGGTCAGATTGAACCCAGCCGGACATGGCGCAACTTTTTCATTTGACATCCATTCAATGCAGTCTCGAATATTGACCATAATAAGAATAACTGTACATCACCACTAACGAAATTGAGCAAGATATGCAAAAACCTGAATGCGCGGAAATTAAAATATACTAGCTGGAATTAAATGACTGACTGGACGAAGAATTATAAATTTTGCAAATAAGGTTTTTGCGTGGCGATTAATGTTTATCGGAGCTAAGGCCACCAAACGACCCGAGAAATCCTGCGACCCGCGCCTCACTGAGTCGTCAGGGCGGCGCGCCGCGGCCATCTGACCGTTTACTAGAAGAAAAACTTGCTAGCGTAAAGAATAGTATACTTAATCAAAGCCGTGTCGCCCTGAGGTATATTTAATTGATTTCGCGGTGAAGGATTGCTTGATTCGGGCTAATCTTTAATTGAAGAACTAGTTACAGGAATGGCGACGCCACGAGAACGGAGAGACTCCCTGATCGACCAGGAATCAGCCCGGCTACTCGGCGAATTTGACGAGCGCGACGAAGAGGCGATAATCGACGATGACGTTGCCGACGGGAACGAACACAGTGTTGCCGACCAAGTCGCCGAACAGGAAGTCAACGAATTGAGCACTCGAGCACTGGTTACGCTGTTCTGTTCGCTTTACATTGGTGTTTTCCTTTGCGCGTTGGACGGCACAGTTATTGTTACGCTGGTTTCCCACATCGCGTCGGAGTTTCACGACTTTCGATCGGTTTCATGGATTGCGACGTCGTACTTGATTGCGCTGGCTGCGTTCCAGCCATTATATGGAAAGATTTCGGTATGCAGTAAATATCTTGCAGATAAAGTCGTCCTTGGTGCTAACCCCTGACTACAGGATATTTATGGAAGAAAAGCGCTTCTATTGTTCAGTAACGTACGTATAGGTGACTATTTCCGTCAATTGCATTCGATAGTCTAACACCCAACATAGAGTGCATTCGCTATTGGTTGTGTCCTTTGCGGACTTGCTCCATCTATATGGTTCCTTGTATTTGCGCGTATAGTTGCTGGTATCGGAGGCGGTGGATTGAATTCGCTCTCAGTCATTACTCTTAGCGACCTTGTGCCTCTGCGACAACGAAGTCTGCTCCATGGCATCGGCAGTGTGTTGTACAACTCTGGAGCAGCCATGGGCGGTGTATTTGGTGGTTTGATCACCGACGCGATCGGCTGGCGATGGGCATTCTTTATTCAGGTCCCCTTTGTGGTTATTTCGGCAATTGCTATTCAGATCAATTTGAAGTCCAAGCCAACTGGTGAAATTGAATCCGATCGATTGAAACGGATTGACTTCGCCGGATCAATTACGCTTGTTACATCTCTCGCGTTGTTCCTTCTCGCATTGTCGATGGGTGGAAATTACTTTCCATGGTCGCATCCGGTTATTTTCATTCTCTTCCCTCTGTCGTTTGCGTTTCTCGCAGCATTCGTTCATATCGAGACTAAGGTCGCCGAAGAGCCGGTTCTTCCCATCAGCTTCCTTAAGGATCGTACAATTTTTGGATCAGCCGTTTCGAATTCGTTCATCTTTATGATCAGCTACTCTCACCTTTTCTATGTTCCTATTTATCTTATTGCCGTCCGTGGTATTTCTGCGACTGCGGCAGGTACAAACATTATCTCTAACTTTATTGGTACCGGTATTGGTGCCATCTCGACTGGTTCATACATGCGAGCCACGGGCAAGTACTATCGAGTCATGATCTTCAACGCTTCGCTTCTCTTCGTCGGCTGTCTCCTGGTCTGCACATACGGTCCCACGACCGCCGCCCCGGTTCAGATCTTCTTCCTGCTGGTTCCTGGTATCGGATTCGGCTCGCTTCTCACGTCCACTCTCATCGCCCTGATTGCGTCCGTACCGCAAGAATTCCAGGCCGTCACGACGTCGATTCAGTACGGCTTCCGTGCAACCGGCTCCACTATCGGCGTTTCCATGGCCTCCGCTATCTTCCAAAACGTGCTCTCGTCCAGACTATTTACGCGGATCACGGGACCAGACTCCGCAGAGATTATCGGTCGGGTGTTAGATTCGGTCGAGGAGGTCGAGTTCTTGCCGGACGAGTACAAGCCGTTGGTTATCTCATCGTATATGGACGCATGCAGGGGCGTGTTTATTTTTGCCGCTGTGCTTGGGTTTTTGAATATTATTTCGTGCGCGTTCATGAGGGAGCACACGCTGCATACGACTATCAACAGAAGATGAGTGGGTTGGTATCGGGAGAAATATAGATAAACTTTTGAGAGGAAGTAGAGGAATCATAAACTGATAGACGATTTTACAAATAGTCCTACAAAGAATGCGAGGGTGGCTTCAATAGTTTTGGTTATATCCGCATTTATCATGATATTTTGGCTTGGTTTAGAGGCATTTGGAAGGATGGTATATTTGGATTGACGCGTTCCAGCGGTTGGGTCCGTGACAAAATAGAGTCATATTTTCATTATTCAGATGTTTATTAATTTATGGGCCCAATGGAAGCGAACGAGGTTTAGCGAGGCTCTAATCTTCTTTACACACGCGAAAGGCTGCGTTAATGGGAGATGCGTCGTGAAGTGCACTGCGGTATTGATTGCGACTACCGACCTGCCGAAATCTAAATTACCGCCCTTAACGTCGTCAAATAATCCTGAACAAATTACTCTGACCCGGTGCATTATCCTGCTTGAGTGACTGTTGCACATTCATGTTACTGAATGCCCAGTAAAATAGATCTTGTATTGAAATGCTTTTGATTTCGGGGTGCTATTGAGATTTGAGAGTCATTCGACGCCATCAAGCTCCCACTGGCTATATAGAACGAATTCCATGTCCATTGTGATTATTCAACCTTGCAAGATTTGCATAAGACAATACTTCGTGAATTGGGTCAAATTCGAATTTAAGGACTTGGCTAAGGATGCTGACTTACGCAAAGCCTATCAGGTTAAGAGACAGACATAGCAGAATTCGGCGTTTGTAGCTTGCATGAGATTTGATTTCAGACATATGGCATGTGTCCCGTTGTAAGTGAATCAAGAAGTGAGAGAGTGCTGTTCCATCGTGACGTTCATTGGATGTAGGTCATATCATGATCTGGGGAGTGCTAGATCTATTTCCGAAGTAGCTGTAATTGTTGTAAGATTAAAAAGTCAACCCATTTTTGCACTCGCATTAGTGCGTTTGAATTGAAGTCGTCAATGGATTATGGCTCATTTAGCTCGAGCCTCCGCGACTCTCAGAGCCGCACAGTAACGCGCGGCGGTCATGCAGGCATAGTTAATGATCTCGTGTCCTTGAACCACTGAGCGCAACACGAATGACAGTAGTTAAAGAGTTGACGGCCTTTTTAGCAGGATCTAAGGTAATGGGCTCTATGCCGGAATGGATCACGCGACCGATGTAATCTCGTTCAAGCTTGCAAATGCAAGTATTAGTTCAGCTAGATTGAGGCAGAAGCAGAGCGCTTATGATTATGTGACGAGGATCAGTTATTTCAACTACCTGACCCAGCCAGTGCCTGCTGGATCCAGCGATTCTGACCCCGTGGAAGTTCCATTTGTGCAATTGATAGGAGAAATATTCAACATTCCTCCAAAAGAGGTGAAGACTGACGTCTTATCACTGAGCTTAACGATTATGGTACACAGTATATTGAGATCAGTAATTGTAGCTTTGTTGCTAATTGACGGATAGGATTATGTCGATGACTTGAAACAAATTTTAACGTCACTCGGTCCCACGAACTCCTCGCTAGTCAAAGAATTCGCATCGGAAGAAGAATATAAAGCCTGGAAAGGTTTTGAAATTTCTGAGATCAACCAGCTCATATTGGGGCTTGTCGATAACACGCTTCCCGAGCGGCCGCAATCTAAATTCGGCGTTTCTCATCATCTCGCGTATATCCCACCCGATCCACCAGCTTACTACTATTCGCTGTTGAAAATCTGCATGGCTCGCGATATCCCTCTGCTTCAAGCTAAGTTCGCAAAGAACCCGGAACTTGAAGATCCGCTGTGTCGCCGGTCAGTACCAGTTCTGGCGAAGGACACGCAGGATCTGTTCAATAGTTTGTACGTTAGTTGGAGGATCAGCAGGTCAACGCGTGAAGTTTTGCTGCTAAAGGCGGCTACGGATCTATTCGTGAACGGGCAGATGACGTTCGGAATGTTGTGCAATGTGGTGAGACTAATAAACTTCCAACCACGAACGTCCTTTGTCACTGCCGAGGAGCCATGGAAGTTGAAAGATGTGAGCTATTCTGCATATGTGAGCATTCCTATATGATCTAACCGGCGCTATAGAAACGTCTATATATCGATTGTTTGAAAACCATTCACTCGCATCTTACGCGTTCTATCGTGCAGCAACTAGCAATTCTGTTGGACCCGAAGAAAGTAGATCTTGGACACGTGACAGCTACGATGGAGTTCTATTTATACCAGGATTTGCTATTCGCCGAGTCTGGAATAAGTTTTGAAACAACTGTCCATTGGTTTCAAGTTTCTTTGAAGGTATATCTCCCAATGTTGTCTTTTAGAAATGTAGCTAGACATTCGTCATAGAAAATTATCCGGGATGGATTTATTGACGAGATCAAGAAGATATCGCACCATTCATCGTGGCCGGATATGTTTCTTTCTATTGCGGTTCTTAGCAAAGCGCTTATACAACTGCGCGATATTTCTCAATCGTGTGATATTCCGAAGCAGTTCGCGGAAATTGATATTTTACATTGGAAGGCGGCACTGCAGATTGATAAAATAGTTGCGGATGCGCTTGTGGAGGCTGCCTCTGCAGGAGTGCGGGATGTGCATGGAGATATAGTCGGCAGTCCATGTACTTGGCAGCCGGCATTGGGTATGGATGACGTTACAATGCTGAAGGAGGTGCTAAATGCTTTAATCGAATTGAGAATTCGTACTAATGTGTACGTATGGGGTTTAGAGTAGCTGCTCCTTTGCTAATGACATATGCAGGCATCCCAATAACTTTGAACAGAAGTTGTGTTCATATGCTGAGAAATACTTTGAGGCACCTGACATAACTTGGATAAATGGAATCATAAAGAAAGACAAGGTGTGCCCAAGTATTCTCTGATTCAGATGCGCATGCTGACTGATAATCTACAGTTTTCCTGGTCAGAACAACAACACCATAGCTCATCGGCCGTCAGAGTCGCCGGGTTATTCTCACAATACCGGAAATTGATCACCTGTCTTCATCTACACAGTAGGGCATGCAGAGATAGCTTAGTTCAATCCGCATTGAAAAATACTGCCGTGACAATGCAAGCATATGCGATTAGACTGAGGGCCAGCTTCTGCAACGACCTCGACTATTCTGCCGACAAACCAAATTCCATCACCGTTGTTAAAGTTGGCGAGAACGAATGGCTCCCATTGTATAAAATTTCGGAGAAGGTTGGTCTAGTACCTTTATGGCCTGACAAGCCGTTGCTAATCACCGCAAATGTTAGACTTGTGTAGAAATGAATTACGTCACCTCTCTCAAGGAGAAGTTGTTGAGGCTGCATGGCATGATCGATAACTCGGCAAGCATGGTGGATACGACGAGATTGAGTAAGCCTACCACACATTTTGCAGTCACTATAATAGAAGCATGCGATTTGCAGTTCCTAGTGAGCGATAGCAATGCGGCTCATGTACATGTCGAAATAAATGACCAAGAATCTCAAACGGCAATTACAAGGACTAGGTCCGTCTCCCTGTCGTCCAAGCCGCGATGGACTGAAGAATTTGGATTTGCGAGTCAGACAGATACATCGCTTGAGATCTTAATTAAACAGCAGGACAGTGACGGTACCATGTCCGTGCTTGGCAGATGTACCGTTGACCTAAATGTCGATGAAGAGCGTATCTCACCTGTATGTTCTCTAAGATGTGTTGTTGGAAACAAACTGACGAACTTGATGGAGTTTGTCTTGCCCGTATGTGCAACAGGATATCTCCAAATAGCGATTAAAAGGACCCAAACTATAGAGTCCGTCATGCCATGTTACGAGAACGCCCTTAATGATCTCGAGAATCAAGACACCTTCATGGCTGCGGCTATCACTGAGAAGGCAAGTGCAGTAGTTCGAGAGATGAGTGCATTTCCTGACTTCGTTAGTTCTATCTCATAATCGATTTCGTCCTCTCCAACACGAATATGCAGACGATAGAAGAGGAGCACCAAGAGTCGTTGGATTCTACCTCATTTCTGCTAGATTATTTTGAAGACAACTTTGAGAACATGCAGCGATACCTTAACCCTCGCATGCGGACCAAAATTATGACTGAAGTCTGGGAGGCGTGTGTTAAGCGTCTGCTTTATTTGCTGAGTGAAAACGCTAGTCGACGGGAAGCTGATATTGTAAACCAATGGCTACAGGTTCGTTCAACTCGCAGATTATGATAGATGATGATACTAATTGGTTAAGATATTGCGTAGATTCTTTCATGGCGGTGGTCGTCGTCTATCTATTAGCGTTCTGGAAAGTGCGGACGGATTCAGAGATCTCTTACGACGAGTATACTAGTCATTGAATCCTAACCCTAAACCCTGAGTTTTTCCCTCGTTTTGACTTCGTGACATCGTTTTGTCCTGGAGTTCCGCATTCTCGAGAAAATTGGCTTACAAGCCTATCGGTTGGAATTGCCGTTTACAATGAAAGTACATCCGGCGTTTCATGTCTCCCTTCTCGAACCTGTGACGTCTGAAGACCCAATTCCAGGCCAGAAAACACCAGTTTTTATCCGCCACCGCCTGTTGTTTGTTGAGAATCAACCTTCAAGCTAGAGCAGAGAGCTCACTAGACATATGTCCACAGCTGACGAAACCTGACAAATGATTAGTCAGTAGCATCTACGAGAGAATACGATAGGTGTAGAGTGCACACTAGAATATTCGAGTTGCGGGGGTTGAGGTGACGTGTTCTATCATGTCATCTTGATTACGTAGTCTCATGCCTTTTTAATCAGGCATAGTCTCAAGTATATAAGAAGATATTCAATTCCTTGAGACTGGATATAGACTCGAAACAAGTCGTCGTATGGAAGGACCATGCGGTTAGGGAATTTAGGGTTTGACGCCGAGTTTTGGGAGCGTTCTCCGTCTTCTTTGGGGTTCCGTTTCGTTTGTTCTGTTGGAGTTTGTTTGTTTCTTTAATCTACTGTACATGTGAAAGTACAGACAGTTATGTAAAGAGGGGCTTGTCCTCGCTGTCAGGCCAAGTATGAAGTCTTGTAATCTTGTTGAATAGGTTCACCTTTGTACATTGGCATTCCGTCCAAGCCTAGTCAAGTGCGTCGTCGTTACATCACCGCTGAGGAGAACACCACGGGGTCACCCAAACAAACGACGGGTCGAAAAAAGTTTAGTGGAATCGATTGATTACGGCGTGCATTGGAACTTCGACAAATTCTTTAAATCAAGGAAGAGGAGAGGATTGTACATAATCTGCGGTCGAGAGTTGACGTTTGTATTACATCCGGCAATTTAAACACAAGCCGCTCGCAAATCCTCTCCAGCTGCCAAACTTTCACAACCATATCAACATGGTCCAGGACATTCTAATGTGATGTGGAAGCGCCGCCGTGCAGCAGCCTAAAGTCCTCCAACTATCAACATGGTCCAGGACATTCTAATGTGATGTGGAAGCGCCGCCGTGCAGCAGCCTAAAGTCCTCCAACTGGCAACTCAAAACGATATTGTCTTCCTCTTTGAGATCCTCTGGCGAAAACTCGTTCTGCCCGTTTAATCTCAGATTCTTCGAAATCGACAAGGACCATTCTTCCCGTCTTCGTTAGAAGGAAATTTCGCACAGCCAGATCCCCGTGAATTACCCCATGCGAGTGTACCTGGCCCATAATCGCATACGCCTGCCGCTCAATCCATTGTTCTTGCGATTCAGTCAACTCTCCGTGCTGATACCACGACAGTGGCCATCCATCGATATGCTCCATCAAGATCACTTTAACAGTTTGATCGGCCTCTATCGATCGGTCGGCGAAGTGGCAAGCATATTCGCCGTAGAAAATCGGAACCACGCTGCCCTGAAGAGGACATAGCGAGGAGTAAGCCGCGACCTCATTTCCAAAACCTAGATTAACCACAGACTGCCTAAAGCTGGGGTATGAGATATTTCGTCACCTGAAACAAAGAGGGGATCGAAGAATTTGGCAACTACCTGCGTTTCAACAGGACAAGATGTCACGGAGGACTCTTTGACCCCAGCGAGAACAATTTGAGAGCGACGAGCACTTCGCACGCGGAGCCGCTTCTTATTTCGAATCACCACCATCCCCGTCCCTACTGAAGCATAAAGATCGAGCGTGGTTCCCACTGGTACCTCGATATCCTTAGGGTGCGATCGTCGCGGAGGCGGCGGCAAGTCGAATTCCTGTGAAACGGTTTCCATAGCCTTGTCGTAGCCGCAGTGAGAAAGATGAACTGTAGGCCTTCAAAAAATAATATGGCTGTGGTTCTGACAAATTGTTGATCTGAGTTGAGTGTCACTGGCACTGACTCAAGAGTGTACAATCATGAAATTCTAATTAGCACCACAACCTAAAATTATTTCACTGTAAAAATTTGAACTAGACAGGTAGACGGGATACCCGTATGTTTCACTAATTTCAAGTCAGCTTTTATTATGCTTTCTAGGAAATTTGCAAGTTGCTCGAAGTTGGGGCAACAGGTGGCGTATATTGGCATTTCCGTCCAAAACGGGCCTTGAATTTGTGCGGGGTCGCCCAATTTGGGGAAATACGGAGCTAGCGCTGTCACATCAAATCCCATTCCCCATTCGTCTAGGACGCACCAGATGGTAACCTAGTCGGTAAGCGTTTAGTGTCTGTATTTTGCATGTCTAGTTGATTGTCTGCTGTTGAAGTGAAGCGAGGCTTGTTATGAAAGTACATTCAAGCTTATTATGGTTACTGTATACTTGTTCGACTTCGCAACTGCGCCTCCAGAACTTTGCGGATTTCAAGCTTTACCAGTGGCGTCTATTCCAAAGTCAGAACACTCGTATATATCAAACATGACAGTAGAGGTCTTACACTCAATTCCGGCTGCATATGAGCATACACTCACAGACTTTCAGACAAAAAGGCCCATTCGCTTACAACTGGCATAAGTGTCAAGATGCTTTTCACTCTGTGCTCGTCAAGTTGGCCAGTGGTGAGCCTAATGTTCCAGGCCAGCTCGCTCGCTACTCTCTCGGGTTCAACCTTCATTCATCCAATATGGGTGATCGGCGTAGGAATGGGCACCAGACGAACTGACTTTCCGATTCAAGAAGATTTTAATACATATCGCAGACTTGCGGTCCCTGATGCTGCTGCCTTAGATGTTTGGCGAGTGCTTAATTTTCCGCTGTCGACATACTTCTCGCAAATTCTGACTAGTAACAGGCTGTCCCAAGCCCACGAATCTTCTGTCATAAATCGAAAGTTCGGTTCGTTAAGGAACTTGACCTGGTGGAATTTGTCAGCGAATCAGTCGGTCTACCTTTCTCTGATACCTCCTACTATGAAACTGTTCTCAATTGAAAGGGATGGCACCTACAGTTTGGAAATGGAGGCTGATGTAATTAGGGCAGCTGATGTTTATCTCATGCATCCTGTGAACGTGATTATTCAGAGCAAATATCCGCAAATAATTTGTAAGTCGGAAGTGGGCTGGATTGTAGATGAGTGAGTTGCCGTCTAGATATGAGTTGGGAGCACAATGGAGTGATAATTGCCGGTCTTGAGTTCAAGCGCCCCAACTCAATCAAACATTCTGAATGGAAGAATGCAATCACAGTGTATGGCCCGAAACGTGTTATGGGGAATGGTCTAAGAATTGCGAGGCAGCTAAAGAAGTATGGATACTATGCTCGCACGCCGTATATGGGGGCGTTTGACTGGAATACTTTGCTGCTCCTTAAACTTGGAGGGAATATGGAGGAATGGATATGTAGTTCCAACGATCCGCCTGATACTCCAGCCGATGGGTTGGACAGCATGGTGCGATGCGAATGGCATTATTTTTGTTTCTTATGGAGGCTTTGGAAGCTAGCGTTTCTAGTAGATGATCGCTACGAGAGAGCAATCTTAATTGAGAACTGGGGTTCAGGAGCTAATCTGTACTGTGCACTTGTTACTGAATACTGTTTGCTAAAGGTTTCGCACTCCAACGGTAGGTAGTTGCAAATTCCTTCCAGGGTGCTTTGTCATCTGCGGGATCTGAGCTATTAATATTCCAATGAATTTTTCAGTGGGGTACCGTGAAGCATGAGAAATTTCAACATGCTAATGAACGGCAATAATATTTTGAATTGAACAACTTCACGAGAAATGATCCGCTGTTCACCAAGATGGTCGTGCCTGCATTAGTGAATCGGGGAATGGGCAAATACATCATACACCTTCTCGCGAGAAGCAGGAGGAGGTAGAGATATTGTTCATTCGTATATTCTGGTTTAATTACTTTGGCATATATTTGCATCATGGTGTTAGGCGGGACGTTCGGAGCGAAAAGTTTCGTTATGGGATATGACTTTGTATATTAGGGCCACAATTCATCACTTCGTCAGAATTTTGGTATGGATAATTGCATAAGCCCAATCATTTCAAGATGTTAGTACCTCGAAATAATTGAGACATAGGATAGGATACTACATCCTGTTCAACGAAATTCCATGAAACACAGGACTGCAGCACCGGTGATAGCGACGTCAACTTGGGAGAGTTAGGTGACGTTATCTAACCATGTGGCCCAACCTAGTGGTCCAGAAGGATTTTTTGTTCATCGGAAACGGCGCGGCCGCTTATCTAAAAAGTTTAAACTTAATCGATCCTGTCAAATCAAAACTCCGGACAACGAAAGACATGAGTGCCAAACAACTGACACAGCAGCACCTTTCACGTTCCTCGTTTAGGTCATCCGGATAATGGCATCGGAAGGCGGGAATTCAAGTGATCGTGACAGTAGCTGCGACGAGAAATCTACATTAGTTCCTGAGGATGAAGTTGTTGATGTTATCGGCGAGACCTCATCACTTCTAACAGATAAGAATCAGAGAAGCGGGACGTCGGATAAAAAAGAGTATGGGGCATTGAACGAGAAAGATGCTGTGATTTCGGAGGAGTTTGAAGTCAATGAGTATCAATACCGCGCTGCGGAGATAGCAACTGCGCTGGCGAATGGGCAGTATGTTTATGTTTCTATGGCGTTCATGACATGACGCGATGCTAAACGAATTACCAGGATTCCATGGACGGCAGTAGAAGAGCGGACTGTTGTGCGGAAGACCGACTTGCGAGTTATGATTTTGGCCTGTGTGATGTTCTTTTCGCTGGACTTGGATAGATCAAATATTCAGCAAGTTGTTTCCTCCGACTTTTTATTGGACACGAATATGACCACGAATGACTATAATGTTGGGCAATCGCTGTTTCTGATATTTTTCCTGTCTCTTGAAGTTCCATCTCAGTTGATGAATAAGCGGTTTGGTCCGGATAGATGGCTACCAACTATCATGGTCGGGTGGGGGGTTGTTTCTACAATTCAGGTTCTCATCACTGCTCGTCCATTTTTCTTCTTTACTCGGGCAGCCCTGGGCTTTTGCGAGGGTGGCTTCGTTTCAGGTCTTGCATTCTACGTGTCTTCATTCTATAAGTCGGACGAGTTGTCAATTCGATTATCGTGGATTTGGGCCACACAAGCTGGAACTAACGTCATTTCTGCGTTATTGGCATCGGCAATTCTTCTTATGCAGGACGTTGGTGCTTTGAAGAATTGGCAATGGCTGCTCTTACTCGAGGGACTGCTGACAACTGGTATTGGTATTGCAACCTTCTTCTTGATCCCTTCATTGAAGACTCCGGGCATCGCAAGCATTTTCACGCCCCGCGAGGCGGCTATCTTGCGCGCTCGTGTGGAGCATGATGATCCGTCAAAGAAGAATCAATCCAATAAGGATGTCGGCAAGCGTCAGACGCCAACGCAAATTGCCAGCTCTGTGTTTGGAGCGTTGACCGACAAGTATTTAGTACCGATCTTCATTCTTGGATATGTTGGCTTCATTCCATCTGTCACGATGCGTTATTATTTCCCTATCAACATGAGATTTTTGATGTTCGACACTACAACTATCAATCTTCTCATTATTCCATACGCCGCAATTAATATTTTCTGGACAACAACTTTCTCTAGGTTATCGGATCGTTACCGTACCAAGTGGCTGTTTGCGGTCTTGTCCGCAATTTGGGTATTCCCAAATCTCATCTTTCTGCAATATCTCCCATATTCAGCGAACCGATGGTGGCGATTTGCATCGTATACTTGGGTGCTCGGTTATCCATACTATCAACCCATTCTCGTGTCTTGGGTGTCCGCCAACGCCAATGATCCTGACAGGCGTGCACTTGCACAGAGCATTTATAACATCTCCGTTCAGCTTGGAAATCTCACTGCTGCGAATATCTACATGGAAAATGACGCTCCTTATTACCACCGTGGAAACTACGTGCTTTTGGGCCTGAATCTCGCATCCATGGCTTTGGCGTTTGGCATCCGCACTTACTACGTCCGGGAGAACAATAGGCGTGACAGGATTTGGAATAAGATGACCGAGCTGGAGAAAGAGGAATATCGAAATGGTAGTGGTAATGAGAAGGGTAATAGCCGGCTGGATTTTCGGTTTAAAATTTAGAATGTATTTTGTTTAATTGGCTTGGGGTTTTGGAGGGACTTCTTCGTGTTTGCCTTTTGAAGGGGGGGTTTATCAACCATTGGTTTGCATTTAGAAGTGGGGAAACGGTGATCTTGTTCGGTGACTGGTGAACGAGTTAAAAGCGTATCATATGACCTCAGCGTCTGCTGTGACTTAATTGAATTGTGTACATTGTACATTAAGATAATAGACCATATAGATTACTTTGTCGATTTGGCTGTGTCAAAGCCCGAAACTGTACGTCGCCTCCAATCGGTACGTTAAATTGATGGCTAGCCTGTGTGGTCCGAGGACGGCATGAAGGTTCACAGATACAGCTTTCAATCACCCAGTCGATTTGCCCAGGCCGTGCTCTAATAGAATAGTGAGACTACCGCAAGTAACCGAGCTGACTTCATGCATGCCAACCAACAGTTCGTGCTCAATACTCTGGCTGCCATTAATTAGTCATTACCCACCCATTGCGGTAGCCGAGGCGACAGACGTTATAGGGTAAGTAAGCCAAAGCGCCACTCAAAGTGAACCTAGGGCTGTGGCCGTTTTGCCGATACTGCCGATATTGACGATACGATATCGGCATTCCTGATGTCTGACGATTGCCGTTTGACGATATTTATCGTCGAGCTCCTGGTCTGCCGATATGATATCGGCAGAAACGTCACGATATCGGCAAATCGGCAGAATAATTATGTAACGTTTTCTCATTACACCTGGATGTCGATACACAAATTGATTGTGCCTGCGTATTCACACAATAACTCATTTATCGTACATGTTCTCCCATGAGCATCAACATTCGCATGGTGTAGGCCTTCATGGAGTGCCTCCGAACACCGAGCAAGTCTCTCCCCGCACTAAACAGCCTTTCCACTGCAACTTCGGAAGCAGGGATTGCTAAGTAATCCCTAGCCGCAGCAGCCATCTGCGGGTACTCATCTTGATGAGTACGCCACCAATTGCAAAGCCAGTTTGGATCTTTTGTGTCATTAACATTGACCACCGGACTATCAAAGTACATGTCACCTCGTGGCTGCAGCCTTTGCAGCGTCCTAGACTCGACATCACTATCCTCGATTCTGCTTCGTCATCACTGCCATCGTTGAGGCTTCTGTAGTCGAGGCGCTTACAGCGAGTTGTCATCCTCTCAAAGGGAGGCATTGTGGCAAGATGACACTGTGTTAATTGTTGAGTTAGCATTTGGCATCATAGTACTACAGATGTCGTGCTCAAAAAAAATTCGTGTTGAGCGTATCAAAACTATTAGACACGTAATTATCCGCAACGATAATCGTATCGTCGAGTTTCTAACGCCTGCCGATAATATAGACGATAATTATTGGAAGACCTTAAGTTCGACGATGTCAATTGCCGGTTTGCCCAAACATTGCCGATATCCTATCGCCATGAACCTTATTTGTCTCGGCGGTGTGCTAAGCACAGTTTAATCAAATTTGCGGCTCGCTCATTGTCAAGGTGCGGTCAAAAATCCCAGACTTCTCTTGAATTACTTCTTGAATAGCTCGTCCGTGCCTGCTATTTCTTGTGGAATATATAGACTTTCTTCGCTCTTAGAGGTCTGAGACATGATGTATATTGTCGCATTCGACTAGCCGCTCATGGACTGCGCGTGAAGTTTCATATGCTTTCCATCCTACAAGTCCAAGCCGCGAATTTTGATAGCCGGTCCGGACCTTCTCATGTCGCACCTAACTTTAGGAGATATCGTAATGGCTAAGGAAGTAACAAGATAAAGTGGCGTGACTGTCAATCTGGGAGCGCTGTCGGATACACCGATGGAATGGCCATTGTCGCAGCTCAAACGTGCAAGCATGCATGATGCATGCTCTGATAAGCTACAAGCACTTGGCAACTTATATCTAGAAAAATCCACACAAAAGTTCGCCAGTGAAGTAATTAGCAATTCATCATTCCATTTGTCTACAAAAGAACTAAAGATGCAATTCGTTCTGATCGCTTGTCTCGGTTTTCAAATATACATTCGTCTAGGGCGGTGCGCTATCACTATCATCTTATCCGAAGATTTACGAAACGGGGACGAGTCCTTGCGGCGCTGTGGCCATACTTTATTTTCAACGCAAAAAGATGCGCTTACAATGCAAAATGATAAACTCTACTACTACTGATTAGAATCTTTCTCAACGATTGCCCGCATTATAAACTCTAATTGTTTTAGGGGACTTACCGGAGTCAATTGGCGCGACGCAAGACTAAGTCACCATGAGTGTGATACGACAGGTCGAAATCATCCGCTCTAATCAGAATCCTTCGCCAATTAAATATACCGTCATAATCTTGCATAAATTTGCCTAACGTATACAATACGACAGTTGAGTCGCTAAAATAGGATTGATGATTCATCAATTAAGGAACAATGTAGATGTGAGAGACCGGCGGCACTCCAATAACCAAACGAGTGGTCCTTGGATGCCAAGGCGGGTATACGGTCGCCGACGCGGTGCTCGAGCTTACGCCAACCAAGTTTAGGTAAATTGCCTACAGTCTAACCGTGTTATTCACTAAATCTACAATTGTTTGTCTTGCTTGCCAATAATAGCAGATGTACATGTGAAACAACTGTTTACCTGCGGAGAATCAGGTTGTCCGGAAAGCAGAGGTCTTCAATCTCGTCGTCATATATAGACCTAAACTGGGGCGGCGCAAGGATCCCATTGCAGCTGCGCCGCAGAATGTCCGATAAGAGTCCGTGCTTTCGCGATAGCACTGACCATAGCAACCTATGTGATGTTGGTCCGGGTTTTGTTAATTCTCGCCGAGACTATGGTACCAGGAAGGCGAGGGCAGGACCGTTTCATGGCGGTCTCTTGTTATGCAGCCTTGGCACAATCTCGTGTCTCTGGCAGTCTTATCAATTGCCCTTATCGTTGCATCCACTTACTCGATTCAGAACTGGACGAGTACGGGCCGAGAAATCTGCGATCTTTGGTTGGTGCCGTACCAACGCTTCTTTGCAGTCGAAGATGACTTGCTCAGGTGGCTGCAGCGACGCCCCTAACCGCCCAGTCGGCCCATGTGAGTCGAACCTGCAGAAGGAATCACCTGTACTCGACTAGAGTGCCGGCCACTGCAAGCCGAAGTACCGGGTCTCGCGGATTGTGAAGTGCCACATCATGCTTGCAACGCTAGTGAACTTGTTCTAGAGCTGTTTCGATTGCGTACCCCTGTGATATTATCATGCCTGCCAAGACCGTCGAGCACCGATATCGTCAATCGTTTCGTGACATCGGGTTGTTCGCCGAAGCGGGCCTGTTTTAGTTTGCCCTGTCGGTTCAATACCAAATGATAGTGCGCCATTGGTGTCGTGTCTCTGATACCATAGAGAGTAGCTAGCGTGCGTCTAAGTGTATACCTATGTCCTGCTTGAGATGAATCATGACTACCATGTTCTTATCAGCTGTCGATCGTCCGCTCTGCAGGGCTGACAGGAGGGTTATGCAGTTCGAGCTCCAAGTCTCTGGAAGTATTTAGTTCTGCTCTGCCCCCGATATTCGACGGTCTGCGCTACATTCTGCTCGCATCATTCGCTGGTAAGTCATCCCAGTACGGACGCAAGCAGTCATGGCAGTTGAGAATGAGAAAGAGATCAGCACAGTTGATGTGCAGGCAGTGGAAAAAAATGACAGTCCCGATATCTCACTCGAAGGAATAAACATCTTTGGAGACGACCCGAACTTCAAACCCGGTCGTGTCGCGTTGTTCTTAGGTCAGATTTGGGATAGCTTCAGGAAGCCTCCAAATGAACGAAAGTACATTCAGAAGCTCGACGCGTTCATATTGATATACTCTTTGCTTTCTTATGGTCTGAAGTCGCTAGATGTGAGCAACGTCAGCAACGCTTATGTTTCCGGGATGAAAGAAGATGTACTATCTCTAAGTTTATTTGTCCCTCGTCGATACTAACTACTTTGTATAGTTGGCTCTGTATGGACAAGAGCGCAACCTGTTTAACACGTTTTTCTATATTGGCTACCTCGTAGGTTCTACCCCGTCGCAGATCATCATCAACAGGATCCGTCCTTCCATTTGGATTCCTACTTGTGAACTCATCTGGTCCGCTCTTGTTATGACGCTTGCGGCGGCAAAGAATGCTAAGCATGTGAGTGATATTATTGCCATTGGCTATTTGTTAAGATGCTAATTGGTGCAATAGATCTATATCATTCGATTTTTCCTTGGCCTTTTTGAGTCAAGTTCATATCCCGGCTTTGCCTATATCCTCGGATGCTGGTATGGTCCTGATGAACTAGCAAAGCGAATGGGTGTCTACGATTGCGCGGGATACGTGGCCAACATGTTTGCTGGTTATATTCAGGCCGGTATCTATGCCAGTCTCAATGGCGTCCACGGCATTGCCGGATGGAGGTGGATGTTTATCATCGATGGCATCATCGGTTTTCCTATTGCCTTCTGGGGCTACTATAGCATCCCTGATTTCCCTAACAACACCCGAGCTCGATGGCTTACCCAGAAGGATCGAGAGATCAGTCTTGTCAGAATGAAAGCACTGGGAAAGAAGGAACCCCGACGCCTCACAGCCAAGCGTTTCTTTGATATGTTCTTTCGCTCCTGGAGACCATGGCCATTTCTTGTGTCTTACACTATGCTTTGGATTGCAGGAACCTCAAGTTACTTCAATCTCTGGTTGAAATCCCTCAACATGTTCACGGTCGAAGAAATCAACATTATTCCAACAGGAGGCTATGCTCTTGGTTTGGTCTCGGGATTTTTTTTTGCTAACATGTCGGACCGCACAAAGGCTCGATGGCCATGGCTCTTTGCCGCCACGTTCTTCCGATTCCTTGGAAGTTTGCTATTGGCCATCTGGAATTTACCGGTTGGCGTTATATTTTTCGCAAATCTCTGCAATTATATCGGAGAGCCCGTATGGAGTCTTCTCATTACTTGGGCGGCAGAGGAATTTCAAGATGATGCTGAGCTTCGTGGTCTCCTCGCTGCCGTTGGCAACTCAATTGGTTCAGCATTCAATATGTGGGTCCCAATTGTTCTCTTCCCGACGTATCAAGCTCCGCACTACGACTTCGGTTACATTGTCACAACCGTGTTCAATGTAATCGACTTCGGTGCCTTGATCATGTTCTTGTACTTTGCTAGACGCGACAGAAAGCGCAAGAATGTCATCATTAACGAGTATGGTTACGCGGTTGATCGTGACGAGTATCTTCAGGGCTTGAAGGAGCTGCGCGTTATGCACGGTGTCGAGACCGCTTCTAACACGGATGGTGCAAGTACGCAGTCCGGGGTGGGCGTTATGGATGAGAAGACAGCAGGAATTAAGACCACTATCCAGGAGCTGTAACGTGTTGGATGCTTTTTGTACAGTCATTTAAGCTTTTCTGAGTGTTGTTGGGATGCGTATAATAGCGCATTTGCAAATTAAGCAGGTTGGACTCTTTGGTCTTAGCTAGAATAAATCTTTCAGTTAAATAAGTCTCACGCTATCGGAACCATGCGTGCTGCTCGATGTCCACACTTCCCAGTCAATCTCGTTACGTTGTTGCTGCAGTAGTCGAATTAGGTGAATCGTCAATATTCCGACACTGGCAAATAATTTCGCTCCAGATTAAATTTCATTGGTAAAGGACCATTCAAGGGCGTTCACGAATATCAAATAGTTTGTGCTTACTAATGAGAATAAGTGAAATTATTTATTGGTAGTTTAAATTATTCCTAAATCCTAATATTAGTAACTAACTAAAATTTTGAACATTATAAAATCACGATTCCCTGGCCTGCTGCAAATGGCCAGACAAGTTAGCGCCAGGTCACCAGCCAATTGGGCTCGACAATCGACACAAGCTGAATTGCGTGTCCCTACCATTAGGCGGCCAGTGAACGAAAGTGGACATAAGCTAATGGAGAATTCATCCGTCCGTCGACGGAGGAGATCTCACAATTAATGTCGGTCATGCTGTTGTAGATAGGAATAATCTCCAAGGGATTATTGAAAATATGGAGTAACATAAGACGTTTTGTGAATGACTCGTAGCGCGATACAATTTGGCTGGATTAAAGTTTAACTATTGGGAGCGTCTTGACAAATTGCGTCTTCCTATTCGAGGCTCCAAATTTTATTCGTTACCAACAAACGGAAATCACGCGAATACGAATGACGATTGACGAATGCGAATAAGGAAGTTTTTATTCGTGAACATCCTTAAGTGCCATATTTGGTATGCTGTAGCTCTGCCTAGGATTCCCACCATCTCATGTTGAGTGGATGTTGTGGCGCGCGTAATGACGAGGCTGAATAATAATTGATAATGTGACTGGACAAAGTGGACAAGATTTGGGCGGTCGCCGGGTAATCCGCTTTCCTCTTAAGCGGTATGTTTAGGGCTGGACACGATATCGCCTACACGACGATATCGACAGAGGAAAATTCCTGGCGATAATTTAGGCGATACGATATGCGATATTGAAGTTGAATATCGTATCGTATCGCCGAGATTCCGCTTGATTCTCATCACGGTAAATAAAGGGCATTGAGATGGAAAGACTAAGTAATTACTCGATTAAGTGCTCGCCAAAAGTCCCCAGCAAAGGTATTTTGTGAGTTACAGAGATTATATTCAATAAATTATGCTGAACCCTCCTTGCCAACCCCTAACCCTAATTTTAATACGTTAAACTAGTCTCGGTACTTATTCCTGTGTATTATCGCCCATATAGAATAAAATACGATACGATATTGCCAAGTGGGCGATAAATAGGCGATAATATCGCCAGACTTTTCTGGCCGGCGATACGATATGCGATATGGGCAAAACCCGGCGATATCGTATCGTGTCCAGCCCTAGGAATATATTGTGTACACCTGGAAGGTTATCTAATTCCCGTTGTTTTTCGCCAGATTAGATCGTAAGAAGCAACAACCGAATGCATGAATCGCCTTGTTAAGAGATTATCAAGATTCAACAACACTCAAGGCTTGGTTTGAATAGTCAAAGTTATGGTAAAGGGTTCCGGGCAGATCGCTCTTTCTCGCTCTTTTTGCTGGGATCGGCGTGGTGGACGCTGCTATAATGTTGGGCGGCCACGGAAGACGGAGATATGGCAACGCGTTAAGACAAAGATCGGATCACTAACCTCTTCGGGACTGGCGCGCACATTGTGCTTTTGCTCGTGACGCTGATCGCAGGAGATGCCGGGAACCGAGCTGCAGGCGCTGGCGCATCTGACAAACCGCGGAACTTTAAATGCGGACTGGGCCGAATTGCTGACCGACGTAACATTCGCATGCCAGAGATAGAAATCTATTAATCTCTAATCTTTGCATGTATTGCTTGCGGAATAGGCATTCCAATTAGCGGCAATCTTTGTCCGGATACACTGGGGCTAGAGTACCTCCCGAGCTAGGGTTTAACTTGGATTCTCGGGCGCCCAGTACCGAAATTAGCTGAAGTATGTTATTGTTAAATCCGTCTTGGGAATTCTCTATAAACGGCTTAGTGGTGCACCTTAATCAATCAGCCCTGTCAAAAGATAAGTTTGTACGCAAATATTGCAGTTTCGGGAGCGTGACGCAGCGGATTTACCGAAGAGCACCTGCACTATTGTTCCACAGTGAAATAACGCCCGGCGTTACGCTATTTCGGTGCTGGTATCACAATTCAGTAGGGTACCTCGGCGTTTTGCTACAGTGGACAGGGCACGTCGGAGTCGGCGCTGTTTACCGCCGGTATCTGTACATGAGTGTCCAAGCCAATGTCATCTCCACAGAATCGTACACCTGTCAGGACGACACATTATGTCCAATATTCTACGACCGGCTCGTGAATGGGTCAGAGACTGAGCAGAGCAAAGGTAATAAATCCGAGATCGAACTAGTCATTGCCACTCAGCCTTGTGAGTCAGGACGACGCATTATCAACACCTATCTATATATCCCGACCATCTGCTGCATTTCTTGCAGCTATCACCTCGGAATATAGAACCCAGCCTGTTAGTTTGTCTGCTCTACCAGCACAATGGCTGTCGACGACAAAAGCATTGGCAAGCTGAATGGCACGGTCTCGGACTCAACGTCTTCCGAAGGGGACAGCTCGAGCGCGGCTGTCCAACTTGCACCAAAGAATCGTCATCCTGTAGTAAAGGTCCTGCGTTTCCTGAACCCCTTTGCGGTTAATGATCCTCCTCCTGTTCCCGATGTTCCTAAGATGACGCCTGAGGCGAGAGCCAACTTTCTATCCAAGTTGTATTTTTGGTGGATGAACGATTTGATGAAGGTATGCCACACACATATGACCGTGCAAAATCGCGCTAATATCTCGGTACAGACAGGTTACGCCCGTCCACTGGAAGAGAACGATGTTCCGCTTGTTGAACCTAACCGAACAGCAAAAGTCATGACGGAGAAGTTTTTGGCCAATCTCGAGAAGCACAAGCAGAAGGGCCATAAGAAGAACTTGGTTGTGCGGGCAATTAACGACACGTTCTTCTTCGATATCTGGTACGCGTTTTTCTGCCGCTGCTGCGTCGATGGGCTCCAGATGTCGACGCCTCAGCTCAGTCGCCGTATTATCTATTATGTCGCCGATGCGTACATGGGAAGGCCCGCGCATGTGGGATATGGTATTGGCCTGGTCATCGGACTCACTGCGATGATCGTTGTGTCCAGTATCTTACAGCAGCAGTATTTCTACTCGGCCTCACGAGTGGGCTCTCATGCCCGCACGACGCTGATTAACGCGCTATATCGCAAATCGCTTGTCTTGTCCAACAAGGCACGTCTCGAGTATACAAATGGCAAGATCACAAACTTGATGTCGACAGACACTTACCGAGTCGAATTTGCGGCTATGTTCTTTCACTTTTTAACCGACTCGCCAATTCCGGTTGTACTCTGCATCGTCTTCCTTTTAGTCAACATCGGCTACCCTTCGCTCTGCGGTATCGCCATGCTGATAATTGCGGCGCCCATCCTGGGTCGCGTCACCCGAATCATTGCCAGTCGTCGCGTCCGCTCGACAGTCTTCACCGATCAGCGTATCCGCCTCATGCAAGAACTCCTAACCTCGATGCGCATCATCAAGTTCTTTGCGTGGGAACCCGCATACCTCGACCGTCTTGCCAAAATTCGGTTTTCGGAAATCAAACTCGTCCGCTTCCTCCTCATTCTCCGCTCCGGTCTGTTTGCAGTCAGCATGACCGTCCCCATATTTGCGTCCATGCTAGCCTTTGTCGTGCTTTCGGTGACCGGCCATGCGTTAGATCCCGCCAAAGTCTTCGCATCGTTGTCGCTCTTCAACATGCTGCGTATGCCGTTAATGGTTATTCCTGTCGGCTTGAGTACGGCTACAGACGCGTATGTTGCATTGCAGCGGATCGAGAAGATGTTACTGGAGGAGGAAATCACCGGCATTGTCACTGCTGACGAGACGCTTGACCATGCGATCGAGGTAATTAATGCATCGTTTGAATGGGACGAGGATCCAGAGTCGTACCGTAAGCGCCTGGAAGAGGAGAAGATGAATGCGGGAAAAAAGCCGCAGTTTGGAGCGCGTCCTGGATTTGGACCTGGGGGTCGTGGCCCCCGTGGGCAGAAGAAGAAGAAGGATAGAAAGTTTCTGTCGTTCTTGTCGAGACGATCGAAACCGAAGGCAGATCCTATGAAGGAAAAGGATGAAAAGGAAAACCAGCTGAGCCGGATCATCTCCGTTGAAAGCGCTCATGCGATTGGAGTCGACGCCTCTCCAGAAGCCGAACTCGCGAACATCGATGCCGTGGAGGAGGACGATGCTGATGACGACGTTCAGTTCACCGGATTGCACAACCTCAATTTCACCATCAAAAAGGGCGAATTGATTGTTATTGCTGGATTTATTGGCTCCGGAAAAACGTCGCTGTTAGCGTCCTTGGTTGGTGAGATGAAGCAGACTGGTGGCACGGTCAGTCTCGGTGGAAAAGTTGCCTATTGCCCGCAGCCGTGGATCATGAACGCGACCCTACGCGACAATATCTTGTTCGGTCAGGAATTCGATCCTGAGAGATACAACAAAATCATCGCGGACTGCGCTCTGGAGCACGACATTAGCGTCTTACCAGCTGGTGACATGACTGAAATTGGCGAGCGAGGAATTAACATTTCTGGAGGTCAGAAATCCCGCATTTCACTGGCTCGTGCCGCTTATTTTGATGCCGACATTGTTATCTTGGATGATGTCTTGTCGGCTGTGGATCCACACGTCGGTCGGCATCTGGTTGATAACTGCATTTGCGGACTTCTCGACGGCAAAACACGTCTCCTGGCTACTCATCAGCTACATATTCTTCCGCGTGCTGATCGCATCATATTTATGGACGGCAAGGGAGGACTTACGATTGGTACCTATGATGAACTGATGACGTCATGTCCCAAGTTCGCGCAACTGACAAAATTCGGCTCCTCTCAACAGACCGAAAAATCTGAGGACCAAGAGGTAGAAGAGGAGGAAGCTATTATAAAAGAAAAGCCAGGCGTTCCCGCACGCGCACCTGGTATTGCTGGAGGAGGAAAACTAATGAAAGCCGAAGAACGTCAAACGGACTCAGTTTCACTGAAGGTTTACAAGGCGTATTACGCGGCGGCGGGTGGAAAGTATCTGTCATGGGGTATTGCACCATTGATCGTATTGATGGCAGGATGTGTTACGGGACTGCAAATCGTCACAAATTTGTGGCTGTCGTTTTGGACGGCGGATCGCTTTCATGAGTCGAAGGGATTCTATGTATGTATGAGGGTCTGTAATCATGCACTAGCGGTCCTAACATGTGTAGATTGGATTATACGTCTGCATTGGTTTATTGAGCGCGATTGGATTCTTCATGCTTGGATGGGCGACCACATGGGGTAGGTATTCTTGGTAATATCTGCAAAACTTAAGCTAACTGAATGTAGCCGGATCTCAAGCCTCAGTAACCATGAATCTCGCTGCGACGAACAAAGTGATGCGGGCTCCCATGGCATTTTTCGATACGAATCCCATCGGTCGAATCATTAACCGTTTCTCAAACGACGTCGAATCCATGGATAACACTCTCACAGATGCGAATCGCATGTTCCTCATTGGCATAACCGGCATTATTGGCATTCTAGTGCTGATCATCGCCTATTTGTACTGGTTCGCGGTTGCTCTTGTGCCGCTACTAATTCTTTACTGCTATGCCACAGCTTATTATCGCGCGTCCGCCGTTGAGATCAAGCGTTTGGATTCTAATGCGCGGTCCACAGTATTTTCTCACTTTTCCGAGACTCTGACAGGTTTGACATCCGTCCGCGCGTACAATGAACAAGAGAAATTTGTCAACCGCATGGAGACGCAGCTCGACTATATGAATCGTTTTTCATATGTCATCCTTGGAAACCAACGTTGGCTATCAGTCCGCCTCGAATCTGTCGCCGTTACACTCGTGTTCGTGACTGGTATTCTGGCTGTTGTCGCGCGATTCGACGTATCGCCGTCATCAATCGGTCTCGTGCTGTCTTACTGCACGACGCTGTCGCTTCAGATGGCGATGGTTATCAAGCAGCTTGCTGACGTCGAGAATCATATGAATGCCGCTGAGCGAGTGCACTACTATATCACTGAGCTACCGTCTGAAGCACCATACGAAATTCCGGAAGCAAAGCCGCGGCCGACTTGGCCTGAGAAGGGTGCTATCGAGATGCAAAACGTGTTTCTCAAATACCGTCCCGAATTGCCGTATGTTCTTAAAGGAATCAATCTATCTATAAAAGGCGGCGAGAAAGTCGGTATTTGTGGTCGGACTGGCGCTGGAAAGTCTTCGATCATGGCAGCGCTGTATCGCCTTTCTGAGATCTCGGAGGGAAAGTTTTTGATCGACGGCGTCGATATTTCGTCGATTGGACTGCACGACTTGCGGACCAAGCTTGCTATTATCCCTCAGGACCCAGTGCTTTTCAAGGGCACAATTCGTTCCAACTTGGACCCATTTAACTCGTACACGGATTCACAGCTTTGGGACGCACTACGTCGTTCCGGACTTCTCAATGACACATCGGTATCAGTGACGTCTTCAGAGGTTGACATCGCAACGGAGAAAGAACATAGCAAGCCACAAGGAGTAGGCAAATTCCACCTAGATTCGACGGTCGATGATGAAGGTCTCAACTTCTCGCTTGGTGAGCGGCAGTTACTTGCCCTGGCCCGTGCGCTTGTACGGCAGTTCCAGATTTTAGTCCTCGATGAGGCGACGTCCTCAGTGGACTACCAGACCGACGCACAAATCCAGCAAGTCATCGTCCGGGAATTCAACCATTGCACTATTCTTTGCATCGCGCACCGATTGAAAACAATTATTAATTATGATAAGATTTTGGTGTTAGATTCTGGTACGGTTGCCGAATTCGACACCCCTTGGAATTTGTTTCAGAAGGAAGATTCGATATTTAGAAGCCTATGCGAGAAATCGAGCATTAGCGACGGAGACTTTGTTCGCAAGGAGTGATTAGGAAATTACATATGGCGTTTACATTTGCGTGTATTATGTGGGTTTTAATATTTAGATGCATAGTGTGGTAATGTGAGCAGAGATTTAATTGTATGAGTACACTTTTCAAATTTGCAGGGACGGTTAAAAACTTACAAGGAAGGCTTAAAATGACTGTCCATGCTGCGATAGCTTTAGCAGCTGTCGTCACACTCACACCGCGCACAAAAAACAAAGAACAGAGAAATATATTCTGTCAATCAGAAAATTAAATGAAATTAAATCATTAGTAGCAATGTCAAAGCCTCCACTTACTTCCTCCAAGCCATCCACTTCATCGACAGGGCAATGATGAATACGGGCACAATGCTAATAACTTCGCTAACACCCGCCCACGCAGGTCCGATCCTGACTCTCACAAAAGCGCCTGCTACGATCAACACAGCGAATAAATTGTACACGCAAGCCCACGCCACACCGACTATCACACGATGATTAATTCGCTTCGAGAGATCCAAGAGCTTGATTACGCCTGATACTTCGTTATTGAGAACGCAAGCGTCGGCAGCGGCTAAAGTTATGCCTTCCTTTGTCATGCTGAGGCCGATATCCGCTTGTGCGAGAGCAATGGCGTCATTGGCCCCGTCGCCGCAGAAAAGGACTTTCGATCCATCCGATTTGAGGGCCTCGATGTATTCGTTCTTGCCTTCGGGTGACATTTCAGCTGCATAGTGAGAAATGTCAAGGTCACGACAAAGCCTTTCAACAGCCGGACGCGTGTCGCCGGATAACATATGAACAGTCATTCCGCGAGAACGTAGAGCGTCCAAGACCGGTCGACAGTCTTCACGCAAAGTTGACGTGAGTCCCATTATAGTCAAGATAGGACCGTTCTGGACTCCGACGCAAAAAAGCGTCAAACCAGAATTATGGAGCCGAGCGACACGGGAATCGGTACGCGGGAGACCTAGGAACGATGGCTTGCCGCACAAGATCGTGACAGACTCGCCATTCTCGGGTTTGTAGGTCGTCGCCATGCCCGAGCCAACAACGTTCTCTATTTCGCCAACAGTCGCCATGGTATCTCCAAACTTCCTCAAGTAAGTCGACACGGCACGCGAGATAGGATGCCGATTCTCATGGACAATAGCGCGGATGATGTCTCGGAGTGGATATTGGGTCTCCTCGTTGAAGAAGCAATACTGAACACTCAATTGATCGGTGGTCAACGTTCCGGTCTTGTCAAACACGACATGCTTAACCTTGCTAGCAACAGCCGTTGGATTCGCAGACTTGAGCAGTACACCATAAGAATGTCGTCCTTCAGCAACACCCATTGATAAGACCAGTGGGGTGACGAGAACCATGGCACATGGACACGACACGGCCAGCGTTCCAATGGCGTATGTAATAGCGACAGAAATGGCAGTACCAGCCTTTTGGTGACGAACTTGAGTGCCCACCAACGTCCATATTATAAACACGACGCACGTAACACCAATCATAACCGGGATTAAATATTTAGCGACCAGTTCGACAATATCGCTGGATCGCGTGCGGAAGGAAGTCACGGAATTGACGAGAAGCTTGATATTCGATACCGAGTTCTCTGGGACCAGACGAGTAGCACGAAAAACTACGGAGCCCGATACGAGATTCGCACCAGCAAGAACTTCCTGACCCTGTTTTTTGAGAATCGGAATTGATTCACCATTGATGTGGGACTCCTCAAACTCTCCTCGTCCTGACACGATAATTCCGTCTGTAGCGGCCTGATTGCCGGCATCCAAAACAACACGATCTCCATACTGAAGAAGCGATGCAGGCGTCATTTCATTCTCATATTGCTGAAGCCTTACCGTTGTCGGCTGGAAACCATCGAACTTCACTTGCTCAGCAGCAGCTCGACGAATCAATGCAGTTACCAGTTTGCCAAAAAGAACGAACGTGAGCAACAGAGAAGATGTCTCGTATATCTCCTCTTCGTCCAAAAGTATCCCATGACGGTGGAGAGCAAAAACGATGAGCGAGTACAAGTAAGCAATAGAAGTAGACAACGCGACGAGACAATCCGAGTCGAGATCGTAGCCATGAGCAATTGTGTAATAAACCAAGATGTATATCTTCCTCCCACAGGCAAGCTGAATAATAGTAGCCAATACAAGGCAAACTATTGCACGCATCAAATCCATTGATTTATTGAACGACCCCCAAGATAGCACCAATATAGGGATCGTAAGTACCAATGCAACTAGAAAGGAGCTACAGAGCTGCTTTGTCTCATTGTCGATGGTCAGGCCAAAGATCTTTCTAGTTGCTGTTTCAACAGAATAACTTGCAGGCACAATATCGCTAATTTCAAGCCCCAGAGTCGTCATTCTCTCTCTGGCACCGCATGTAGCTGGGTCGTACTCAACTTTCCAGCTATCATTCGATAACATCTCGACACCGTCAGCGGCGCAGACCTTCCGAGAGATAAAATAGAATGCATCACGATCGGTATAGAGGACGGACGTCTTAAACCCTGTCATGCGTTCTAACACGGCACAGATCTGCTTCGGCGATGTTATAGTAGGATAGTATTCGATCTGAGCTTTTTCGAACAAGAAACTGACCGTCGAACTAGTGACTCCGACAACCTTATCAAGAGAATGAGTTACTTTCTTCTCGCAGGAGGAACAAGTCATACCCTTGACGGATATCGAGACCTGTTCAGGAACCAGCGCACGCTCCGGATCGTCATGACGACCGAAGTAACGGCTCGACGAAAGATGCGAAGCCTCTGTCTTCATATGGTGCTGACCTTTGCCGTGCTTGTGATTTTTGGAACGATGACGACTACCCCCATGTTGCTCCGAATGGGCTTGTTGAGCACTGCCGTGACGGTGCCAATGCAGTCGGCTCAACTTGTGATGCTGGGGTGATGGGGCCGTCGTGGTAACTGAGCGAGGATACAGAAACGAATAGTGCTGCCCGGTCGCGAGACCACTATTTTCTCTGCAACAGGATGCAGACATCTCTAGATGCTCCATAACGGTGCAAATACAGCGCCAAAGAGTCTCGCGTTTGTCCACAACGAAGGAAGAGTAATGCTTAGCAACGGACTCATGGCTAGGACAAATAGCTTCGATTGTCAGAACAGCATATAACTTTATAGTAAATGTGAGCCTACCGCCAGTATCCATATGGCATTCCTTCTCGCAAAGTGCTTGCGCGAGGCGGTCGACACATTGTTCTACCATAATTAGCGTCGATCATGGTAGTACAGGAAAGATAAAAACAACCTTACCGTCACAGGAGCAGTTGTCTTTCTTCTTACCCCTGGTGGGTCTAAATCTCAATACCTTATGCTTAACTGGAGCATCCATCTCGGGAAGGCAACAGCTCACCAACTTCTCAGTATCGCTAGGACTGCATAGGGATTGATCATCGTCATCGGAACCGCAGCACTTAATAGGCACACTTGAATGCTGGATTTGATCCGTCTCATCAACGGGACATGGAGCTACGTCGTTTCGGTAGGCATGACGCTTCTCATCCGGTCCTTTGCAACAAGCGCCTTCACCTTCACAGACGTCATCCTGTCGTTCCTGGCAGCACTCGCCGTCGGCCCGGCGTTTGTCGCCAGAATCAGAACATCGGTCTCTCTTGTCGCCGCAGCAATCCCCGTCATCACAACTGGCATCTCCGCAGCCTTCACAGTCGTCATTCTGACCTTCCTTGCAACACTTGTCATCCTTGCAGCTTTCGTTGCGAGGATCATAACATCCGTCTTTCTTACCGACGTCACATTCCTCGCCACCACAGCAAGGACCGCCGCAGCGTTCGCAATCCTCGTCCTGAACTTTCTTGAAGCAATCGTCGTCACCTTCGCAGCATCTATCGTCAGAACCACATGAGTCATTGTTCTCCTCGCTACACGCGACACGACGGCATGGACGGCTGCACCCTTCGTCTCGAGTATGGATGTCGCCTTGCTGATCGCTATGGGCAAAATGACTGTCACCTAAAAATGCGCTGCAGGATCCTTGGATTTCGTGAAGTGTCGAACATCCTCCCTGGTCTGTTTCGTAGAATTCCTTCTCTGGATCCATATTGCCGCACGTGTGAGATTGGCGACGAGTAGGAATTTGCTCGACTCGAATTCAGGGCTCCCACTTAACCAAAATCGTATTAGAAGATGTTGGCGACAAGGAACCGTGTAACAATCTGTTGCGATCCAAACTTAAGATCACTGTCTAACTCGCACGTATGCAGGGCGATCCCTGCGGCTCTAGATCTTCATGACAGGAAATGCGCCAAATTCAGGAACTCGCCCCATAACCGTACGGACCTCCCGACAAGAAAGTAGTTACGTTCGTAGCAGTTATCGCAAAACGTATCATCTGATAACGCCGTGCATGATTCCCGCACTATTGCCTGAGTAATTTCGACTACGATTAAGATAAGGGCAATCATATCGACCTTGCGTTCCCTAACCTCATGAGCGTCAAATCCAAGGCTGGGAGCGGCGGTCATACTGCAGAAGATTAGAAGCGTATATTTGACCCTAGTTTGTCCGAATAATATCGTTCTGGTCGGGCTGCCACATTCTATGGCAGCGAATGCATTCTTCAGTGCGCCGGTCAATTTGCCAGTTCATAACCTGAAAGATGCATTATGCCAATATCATAATCGACAAACTGTCTAAAACACAAATAACTCCAAAGTGCGTCTATGTAAACCTACGTCATACATGTGTCCTTTCCACTCGTCCATGTCACCACCATTTACCCATATCCGTCGACTATGCCGAATATCCAAACAAGCAATGCACACACTCTTACAAAAACCATCTAAATCCAGGATGCGCCGGTCCCTCACTCAACGCCATCGTAGCAACTTGTCCTCGAACCCAGCTGTTTTGCTTCTTCTCTCGTCGGACATTATCAAGCCGCATCCACATGCCCATGACAGTACTGACAATGGCTCCTACTGCGCCAAAGCCGGCAGTAACGGTTAAGGCAAGGACGTACTGTGGCTTATCTTGTTCGCGGAAAACATTCGCTGAAACGAGACCCATGAGATTCGCCAGTGGGACGCCAACGCCTGTTAAGGCCGCTCGTTGACTCTCCGAAGGAATGTTGTTTGAGAACCAAGTGGAAAGAAGAACAGACGGTGCAGCAGTTCCTGCAGTCATGAGAAAACAGGCCAAGTATGCTTCATGGACATGAGTAGCGACGTCTGCGATGAACAGATAAGTGACGAAACCAATAACTGGTAACACAAAACCAATCGCAATAAATAGAGACCTTAGTCTGTATCTATCGGATGCAAAGGCAAGAATGAGAAGTGCCACGGCACCCGTGGCATTGGGTGCGACGGTGTAGAGATTTGTCTTAACTGTTGAGAATCCCAACCGTTCGACAATCTGGGGCAGAAACAGCGATACTGACTGAAGAGGAACGCCGAGGCAGACCTCCAGGACCAACCAGCACCAGGAGATTGGATGCCTAAAGACATTCAAAGCCTCACTAATATTGAGCGGCTCATTGACAACCGCAGACGAGTCACTCTGAATACGAATAAATGCCAGCGAGCGCTCTTCTGCGGTCAAAAATCGGGCACATGACACATCGCGCGGGAGCAAGAACGCAGCACCAATAGCCGCAAACATTGTACATATTCCTTCAATGATAAACAACCATCTCCATCCAGCAAGCCGAGAATTCTGGATCTGGAAGACGCCAAAAGACAATAGGCCGGAGAATGCAGAAGCCACATTTGACGCAGCATAAAACACTGCTAAACGTCGTGCTAGTTCACCTCGGCGATAGAAAGTTGTCAAGTAGTAGATCACAAGTGGGAAAAATGCAGACTCGAACATGCCAAGAAACCATCGAACAACCATTAAGCTAGCCCAAGTTTGGCAGGCTGAAGACGCGAGCGACATGGAGCCAAACCCAAGCATTAGAGCCGGTAGTACGCGTGTGACTCCATATCGTTTTCCTAGGAGAGTAAGTGGCAATGCGAAGAGCACGTATGGCACATAGAATATCGACAAAAGAAGATTGTATTGGTTGCCTGTGAAGCCGAGGTCCACGTCGATCCCGTCTGTTTTGGCATTTCCAAGATTACTCTTGTCCAATGAGCTGAATTCGTTAGGCTCAGTAAATAATACTAGTGAATCGTTGATACTCACTTGAACAGGTACATGATGCTGAGCGCGGGCAGCAATCGCCAGTCGAGCTTCCGACATATGGATCTCTCCAACTCAGGGTCTATATCAATTGCCGTCGCGACTAGATCCTCGTCAGCGAGCACGCTCTGCTCAAGCAGGGCAGCAGCATCCATGCCATCCCACGACCTCCGCTTCAGCATCGCGTCACAACTGCTTGCAGACGATATTGAATTGGAGTCATCGGACGTGTCTCGACTGTCCAGCAACGGAGCCGTCTCCCTGATGCTGCAGTCCATGAGGTATTTGGTCGAATAGGCCAAACGCTGTTCTCATGCACTATATCACTGCTAGGAAAATACAGTAGCTGGCGCTCAAGACAGAGCAGTAAACCGAAGGAGAGTAGTGATGATTACGACCAGTACTTCAATCTCTAGCCGGCGGCGGGCGATGGCGCCGCTGTGCTATCTGCCACAGTGTTAAGCTCTATCCCCTGGATAACTTTAAACTTTAGCCCTTCCTGAGTCGCGACTGCGCAGGAGGGTACGGGTTGTATGGTTTCTATGATAGCTTTCTAGAAGCGATGTCTGCTTCGGGCGAGAGCGTGCTTTGAGTGCCAATCCAAGGTGGCATCCGATCTCCGGCGTTGTCAAAACGTTGGGTATGGTGCCGTCTAATACAAGGGAACAGGATATTGCAGTACCAGAGTCAGGATACTTATTAACTTTCAAAGTTATGCAATCCATTTCAAGGGACGTTGAGATCGGCTGAGACGTCCGTAAACAGCATGAGATTGAGAAGCTTCAAATACTCTCTGTTTTCGTCGCTGCCCGCGGAAGTCGTCACATCAATAGTAAGCTATATTGATGAGTATGACGATCTTCTTGCGCTATCTCTAACATGCAAGCGCGCAATATTGTATTATGATGAGGAAGACATTTACAAGATGAAAGTTTATCAGTTCTTACGATCTAAGAAAATGGGGTTTTATGCGGAATACAAGGATCGACTGAACGTGACGACATGGAAGGAAGGATATGGGAACTTAATCCGAAACATGCAGTCATACGAGATTATCTCATTTTGCATGCCGTTCGAAACAGGCGGTAACTCTCTTGTTGCGTCCCTTAATTAGTATATGACTCCAATACTGCGTTCAGTATGGTGTTATGGCAATAATGATTAACTTGGCTCATCTTCAGTGGCGATAATGGCATTGTGTAGATTTTTGGGTGAATATGGTAAGATGGATTTATATGTTGGCTCACTACTATTCCGTAATTGATCGTTGATTTGAAATACAGAATACTACTCAATTGTCAAATCTATACCGATAAAGCCACAGTTAGGTATTGCTACTCTGGGTGTCTGACTGTGCATAATCAATATTCTCCTGGTCGGTTGCTTGTGTAAGAGATAGGAAGAGAAACTGATAGGCATCATGGTATTATTGTACATATCGCACTCACCGTCCTAATGGCATGTATTCCCGAAGTGTGAGAAGGTCGCACGTTCGTATGTAATCCTTACACGATTTGAATGATATTCAGCGGCCAGGCACCGCTGATGAGATATCGATAGCCTGAGCCAGACGCGTTATTAAAACACGGCTAAGTATAATTCTATTCGTAAAAGTTTTATGGCCAACAGGTGACCGGAAATTGTGATCAGCCTGACGTCATCAGCTTTTCTTCCAACCGTTCTATCATACGCTGTACTTACGATGGGTATCTGGCCCAATGGAAAACGCGGTTTAGAGAAGGGGGCCTAATCTATATACGTTACCTTTTCGCCTGATTGTCATCCTAGATACGCACCGTTGCAGCGTCCACATCAAATAATGGAGACTCCTGTTCTTACCCGCCTTATCTTATGTGCCCAATGTCAGTCCGACCTGACGAGATGGAGACCCATCGGAGCCAGATAAGAAGTCTGCCTTATCTCCCGTAACTGCACTACGCATTCGCCGGAAAAACACCTTGGGTTGGAATTTTCCGGACCCGGTCAAGAAGTCGTCTCGCGTATCGTCTTGCGTATTCCCCGCTTGAACCTGCAACTCTGGTTTAATTCGGATTCACTCAGTGCCTCAATTGAGTCAATTTGTAATTATTTACACCGATAGCGATGGCAAAAGGTAATTAGCACACTGCTTAGTTGCACCGGCGGCGAGAGACGATGGCGGAAATGCAGATTGCGACTGAGAGAATGTTGACCTTATCCAATTAAGTAACAAGTTCAGATGGACAATTGCTAATGATATCTCGTTGCTTCATAGATCCTATCCCTACCGTAATTAAGGTCGACCTTAAGAAGCCTTACCACGAGCAGCCCGGTCTCCACACTCGCTGGCACCCGGAAATTCCTTTTTACGTATGTGTTTGCATTTATTTGCTTTCATTCAAGTCAATAACCCTCCAATTGACATCGCATTGGTCACCAAATGAATTCTAATATATCGCAATACAGTGCAAGGTCAAGCCTGGTGAGGTATTCAAGGTCGAGTGCTTCGACTCTTCCGGTGGTCAGGTCTTCAACACCGATGATGCGGACGATATCAAGAATGTCAATCCCATGGGTATTCACTGCCTGAGTGGTCCAATTGAGGTCGAAGGTGCCGAGGTATTGTCCAATTAATATTAATCCTTTACAGAATACTCCTGCTGACAGACTTAGCCCGGTGACCTCCTCATCATGGAGATCCAGGATGTTCAGCCTTTCCCAGACGAGCCGTGGGGTTACACCGCCATCATGGATCCCGCCAAGTCTAGCGCATTTTTGGGTGATATTTACCCTAACATGCAAAAAGCTATCTGGGATTTTAACGGTATCTTCGCCTCGTCCCGCCACATTCCCCACGTCAAGTTCCCCGGCTTCATTCACCCCGGTATCATTGGCACACTCCCTTCGTATGAGATGATGAATATATGGAAGGAGCGCGAGTCCAAGCTTGTTGACTTCCATGCCTCCATCAATACTCCTCATACTGTTGCTGCTCTCCCCAATCCTGAGGGTGCCTACGCGGGTCAAGCTGTTTCTGCTGAGCTCGCCAAGAAGATTGCCGAGGAAGGTGTCCGGACAGTTCCTCCTCGTGAGCACGGTGGTAACATTGACATTAAGAACTTGTCCCGCGGTGCAAAGGCTTATCTTCCCGTGTACGTTAAGGGTGCTGGTTTCTCAGTCGGTGATATTCACTTCTCTGAAGGTGATGGCGAGATCTCGTTCTGCGGAGCCATTGAAATGCATGGTATCATTACCCTTAAGCTTGGACTTATTAAGAATGGTATGAAGGACCTTTCAATATACAACCCAGTTTTCCTGCCTGGTCCTGTGGAGGCACACTACGGTCCTTCTCGCTACCTTACGTTCCAGGGTATCTCCGTGGACGAGAGCGGCAAACAGCACTTTCTTGACGCCAAGGTAGCCTTCCGACAGGCTGTCCTTAACGCCATTGAGTATCTCAAGAAGTTCGGCTACACTGGGGAGCAGGCTTACCTCCTACTGTCTGCTGCGCCCGTTGAGACCCATATCTCCTCCATCGTTGACATTCCCAACAGTTGCGTCAGCTATTCGATCCCAGCTGATATTTTCGACTTCGACATCATGCCAAAGGAGGGCGGCCCCACACCCCAAGGAGATATGGGTGCGACGGCAAAGTGATAAATTATTTTTCTTGAGATGTACATTATTCTCGTAAAGTGATAAATTATTTTTCTTGAGATGTACATTATTCTCGTCGTAGGGCTTGGTGATACATAACAGTGGCATATACGAATAAACGTTTATTTACTCCTGCCATATATCCGAAATTATGAGGCAAAATAAAGTTTATTCGGGACTAAACTGAATGCAGCACAAGAGACGCGCAAATAGAAATTATTTCTTTGCCTCGAACCTACGATGAATCGCCCTTTTTCGGCCTATTACAGCGGCAGCACCAGCAACACCGTCAGCTATATTGCTACTAGTTATGGACAACCGTGATACCGTTACTTTAGACAACAAACCTAGAGAATATCCTTGTACGGAGCCTGGCTGCACGAAGGTGTTTGCCCGAAATTATCTTCGTTTAAATCATTTTAAACGACACCAGAATTGGAAATCACTAAATCCAGTAAATGACCTCTCACTGGATCCAGCCGATCATCCTCTTAAGCAGGTTCCCAAACAATTGTGGATTACCTCCATCGAACGACTTATGCAAGGGCATACGAGCAGACACGGCAAGTCCACTCTACCAGCTGTCATTGCACCGAATGGATGCCATCTTCCGCGTATCGTACCTGAGAAATCAGGATATATTAACATCAAACCAGTTGTTGTTGTTTTCGGGAGAGCCCGTAAGGACGAGCCGAAGAAAAAAGCACCTGTTACGCAGAAAGCCCATCGCGTGGCCTGCTATCTTACGAAGTTGTAACTATTATTCGTCTCTAG
This sequence comes from Lipomyces tetrasporus, assembly GCF_029532465.1. Taxonomy (NCBI): domain Eukaryota; kingdom Fungi; phylum Ascomycota; class Lipomycetes; order Lipomycetales; family Lipomycetaceae; genus Lipomyces; species Lipomyces tetrasporus. The sequence continues at coordinate 664,616 of NW_026611604.1, forward strand.
CCTGTGATTCATCCTCTAACTGCCCTCAGTGAGGATGACGTATACAACTTGCTCTATCGAGGTTACGAGGCATCGCATTTGTGTCATCAACCGGGCTGTATCAACCCTGATCACCTGGTTGTTGAAGCCGGCAAGGCTAACCAAAGTCGGAAGATATGCTCGGCCAAAGTCGATGTGAAGATGTCAGTCGACGGTCTAGACTACATCTTAAAAGCCGAGGGATGCCCCCATTCACCGCGGTGCATTATTAGACTGGAAAGTCGCGCCGCGATTGAATTGCTGACAGATGGTTAGGCGACGATACTTGCTCTAGCTGATTTTCTTTCGCTACTTTGCTGTTTGTTGCTCTTGCTGCTTTGCTGTTGTCGACTACGCCTGATATCTTCTGATATATTCATTCGATGGACTGTATCTATTCTTGCTTATTATTAAAATGTTTTTAGTGCAGTGTGTGACGTAATATGATCCATACTAGCTATATAATAATACATATTACCATGTATGAATACGGCCGTGATACGATATGGTATGAGTTTACACGAACCCTATGGCGTGATATGATATGGCATTTGTGATACAATAGTACTAATAATCCGGTAATGTTGTATTTGATGGGGCTCCGAGAATAGACCGAAGAACGGCGCTGGCCGAACAAAAAGGTATTTCTTTAATTTCTTTAGCTAACGAATCGAGCCAGCCTCTTGTCTGGGAAGATGACAACGAGCCCAACTTGAGGCTGATGGTGTTGGAAGAAGTGGCACTTACAGCCCCAAAGGTAGTTTCGTAACATCCAGCATTAGACGAACGATCACATACCTTCGCAGTGAAGCAGGTCCATGGGGTCCTTTCCGTGGATTGTCTGCGTATAGTAATGTATGTAAACTTTGTTGCCACTCTCTGGCCGATCTTGTAGCGGCCGATCTTTTATTTGGTCCTGGGTTCAGATATATATTAGATTGCACAGCAATATAACTCCACTACGACCCACCAAAGCCGTAACTAACTGGGAAATTGCAAATTGTTGACTGGCACGCCAACAAGAAATAAAGTTTAGCGTATCGTTAGGGCTGGGGTACAATAAAATGAACCTAATCTGAACTAGCAGACCCAGGTGACTGTCGTAACTAGTATCATAACATGAACGCTGCAAGCCCAAGTAAAGCAAATATCAAGTCAACCGCACATTTCGGCACCGACACTTTCTGTTGCGCCCAATCGCATATTAACATGAGTCTATAATTCGATGGCCGCGCGATCTTCGAGTCTAATGATGCACGGCGGGGAATGCGGGCATTCTTCCGCTTTTAGAAAGTAGTCTCGACCGTTAACTGACGTCTTAACATTGACTTTGACCGAGCACATCTTACGACTCAGATTAACCTGCTGTGTTTCAACGACCAAATGATCTGGATTGATGCAGTTTGTTTGATGACACAAGTGGGACGCTTGGTAGCCTCCGTAGAGTAAATTATGGACATCAACCTCACTGGCAGCTGTTAGAGAACGAGTCATTGGTTCGAGACGAATAGTTACCTCTTTGCCAGGTAGCACACCACGCGATGCGCAGACTGAGGACGGGGCTTTTCTTTTGGCACGGCAGTAACTGGTGCGATATGAATGTATCCGTCGTCACGAAGTGACCTCTGTGCTAGATGGCATCCATTCGCTGTAATCACAGCCGGAGGAAAATATATGCCGTTTGTGTTCGTGTATCCATACTTAAGTCTTTCAATAGTGGCAATCCATCTATCTTTGTCAACTAGCTTAAGAGGATGATCGAATGACGCGAACCCTTTTTCGGATCCATTCGTTGAATTTGAACTTGTTCCTGTAATCTGGTCCATTAGATTTAGTGTAGTAGGAGAAAGAGTGCTGCAGGCGAGGTAGACGAGCTTTTCGAAGCAATTTGAAGTGAATTCAAGTGATTGATTGGGTAGACTCCACTGGCCCTGTTTACGAACCGGCAGTGTCGTACATATACCGCTAGACGCTGCAGCGTTGTACAGATCATTCGTACATCCCGCCTAATTATGAGTTTATGCACAAAATTTACTATCCGTGGCTTGCGGATTAAGAATGTATATGCGGCAATGTCGCATAATGAAATATTTCAGCTAAGTTAATCTAACAATGCGCATTGTCGTGGCAAACTGGCAATATGAATTATTAACGTTCGACCGTATTCCCCACCTCGAAGTAAGCTGCTGCAGGTTTCGGTTATGAGATATGCGTGCGATGCTTCAAGCGTGTATCATGTGTAACATCGGCTATCCCAATACATTTTGAATAATATAATCGATGTCGTAGTCATCATTCCGTGAGGTTTACCCTAAGTACATTTTGAGCGACTGTAGTCATACAACTCAGTTGATGTGTTCACATTGGACAGCACCAAAACCGCGATTTACACTGTCAATAACTTAACTAGGATTAATACAAAACAATCTGCTCTACTGAGTGTAAATTGGAGGGACAGCGGGTCAAAAAAATTACGCTTGATCCCTACCCAAGCTGAGATCACGCTGCTCACACTGTGATTCGTGTGACTCAGGTGCTTACTGAGCCTTGGAAAGACCCTTGCCCATGCGGGCATTGCTAACCGCCTTCAGCAGCCTCGCATCGCCGTCTCACACGACATCGAATTCGTCGTCATTCCAACCGCTGGATCGCCATTGAGTTCCTACTTACGTTGATTCTTTCGTGCTTGTAGCACAAAGGATCCGTTATCATTTTTCACAGTTGCACGGTAAACTGGCGTGCTTGCTTTGTACATAGTTCTGCTTTCTCTTTCCGCCACTTCTAGAGGTACCTAATCCCAACTGCCCAGGAACGTTAGTCACCGCATAGAACCATGATTCGTGCACTACCGCGAGCGGCTGCTCTCGCGCGCGCGAGACCGGCACTGGTTTTGTCTCCAGCATCACAATACATGTTATCTACCCTCCGCACACGACGTGCGGTCCTTCCGGTGTCGTATCGCCGCGCATTCTCCCAAACGGCCGGTCTACGGAGCACCGGGAAGTCCGATGACGATGACGATAGTCACAATAATGCGAAACCAGATGAGAAAGACAGCGTGAAGGAAGACGTATCCGAATCTACTGAGTCCGAGGCTCAGGCTAAGGACGAGGATGCAGTCGAATCAAGGTCTGATGACAAATCGGCTGACGACGCCAACTCTGGCAAGGAGACCAAGACCGCCCGAAAGCGAGGTCCACGGAGGTCGCAACAAACGGAATCAAACACGGAATCAAACGATGCCACTGAGGGTGAGGCCGCAGCAAAGGAAGCCGAGAGTGGACGTGGTGCCAAGGAGGAGTCCAAACCTAGAGAGTCCAAGGTGTCGGCATCATCATCGTCCTCACCATTTTCCGGCGGTTCGAGGAAGAACGTGCCTGACTTTTCTAGTCCAGCTCCCAATGGCATGTCAAAGATTGGAAATGGCGTTCCGGATGAAATCCCGGAGTTAATGGCGCTCCCAATCGTGTCGCGGCCGTTGTTCCCCGGTTTCTACAAGGCGGTTGTGTTGCACGATGAACGTCATATTGAGGCCGTTAAGGAGCTAGTAAAGCGTGGCCATCCGTACGTCGGTGTTTTTCTAAATAGGGAGCTGAGCCCGAAGACGGAAGCAATCATGCATGAAGATGAGATCTATCACACGGGCGTGTTGGCGCAGATCACGAGTATATTTCCACAGAGCGATATCAAGGACACGAATCAAAGAGAGGGATTGACTATTGTCTTGTATCCCCACCGGAGGATTCAGGTTGAGAAGGTTGTTATTGCGAAGGATGAGGTTGACCAGTCGATTCCTGGCACAGATTCTGTCGCTTCTAGCGATGTTACTAGTTTCGACGTTGTTCAAGAAGGTGAGCGTTAATTTATTATGAAGAATATAACGATATGGCTAACAGACCAGATACGCCCGAAGAAGCGCCAATGGCGTTTTTGCGCAACAAAGTCACTATGGTGCATGTCGTTAACCGGCCCGACGATCCAGTAGACAAGAATGAGCCTACCATTCGTGCAGTCGTGTCCGAGATAGTTAGCTTACTCAAGGAGATCTCAGCGATGAACCCGCTCTTTCGGGACCAGATCACTGCTTTCACGTTGTCCCTCGCGTCGGGCAATGTGTTTGACGAACCGGTCCGGCTTTCGGATTTCGCTGCTGCCGTTTCTGCTGGAGACAGTGGAGAACTTCAGGAGCTTATCGACACCCCAGATATTGGTGAACGGCTGAAGAAGGGTTTTGTTCTTTTGAAGAAGGAGCTGATGAACGCTAAGCTTCAAGCTAAGATCAACAAGGATGTTGAAAGCAAGCTTCAGAAGCGACAGCGCGAGTACTATCTCATGGAACAGATGCGTGGTATTCGTCGCGAGCTTGGTCTTGAGTCAGATGGCAAGGACAAGGTGGTTGAGAAGTTTAAGGAGCGCGCCGAAAAGCTCAGTATGCCTGTTGCAGCGCAGCGCGTGTTCGACGAGGAACTGAACAAGCTCATGAATCTTGAGCCGTCAGCGTCGGAGTTCAATGTTACGCGGAATTATCTTGACTGGATCACGCAGATTCCATGGGGTCTAAAATCTACAGAAAACTACTCGATCAAACATGCGACCGACGTTCTCGAGAACGATCACTACGGCCTGAAAGATGTCAAAGATCGCATCTTGGAATTTATTGCGGTTGGCAAGCTGCGGGGTAATGTGGACGGCAAGATTCTTTGCTTCGTTGGGCCCCCTGGTGTGGGCAAGACATCTATCGGGAAGTCTATCGCTCGTGCTCTCGACCGACAGTTTCAGCGGTTCAGCGTCGGTGGGTTGACTGACGTCGCCGAGATCAAGGGCCACAGGCGAACGTACGTTGGTGCTCTTCCTGGACGAATTATCCAGTCCTTGAAGAAGTGCCAGACCGAAAATCCGTTGATTCTTATTGACGAGGTCGACAAGATCGGACGAGGACACCAGGGAGATCCTGCTTCCGCGCTGCTGGAATTGTTGGATCCGGAGCAGAACCACAGTTTCTTGGATCATTATATGGATATTCCAGTCGACTTGTCGAAGGTGCTGTTTGTTTGCACTGCAAACATGACGGACACTATTCCAAGGCCGTTACTTGATCGTATGGAGGTTATCCAGGTTTCGGGATATATTGCCGAGGAGAAGAAGGCTATTGCGAGCAAGTACCTTGCTCCACAGGCACGGGAACAATCCGGCTTGAAGGATGTGGATATCAACCTCACGCCTGAGGCTGTCGACGTTTTGATCAAAAGCTACTGCGCTGAAAGTGGGGTGCGAAACTTGAAGCAGCAGATCGAGAAGGTATACCGGAAGGCGGCGTTCGAGATCGTCAAGGATTTGAAGGAAGATTCTGATGGTAAAGAAAAGAACATGTCGACGGAAGAGGATAAAGCGAACGCAGATTCGCCCGAGAAATCGTCTAGTGAAGTTGTGCACGCGCCGTACAAGGTGCCAGACACAGTTCACGTCAATGTGAACCCTGACAATCTCCACAATTACGTTGGTCCGCCAATCTACGTGTTTGACAAGCTTTATGACACCGAGCCGCCAGTCGGAGTCGTGACCGGCCTGGCCTGGACTGCGCTGGGCGGCGACGTAATGATGATTGAATCTGTGCTCGAAGCGCCGCTGTCATCGTCTGCGACAGCTAGTTTCAAGCGAACAGGTATGCTCGGCGACGTGTTGAAGGAGTCGACAGTGATTGCATACACATTCGCAAAGATGTACATGGCGTCGCACTTCCCGGAAAATAGGTTTTTCGACCACGCACGAGTTCACTTGCATTGTCCCGAAGGCGCCGTTCCCAAGGACGGCCCATCGGCGGGTGTTACGATCTCGACGTCTCTTCTGTCACTTGCCCTCAATCGGGTAATCGACCCGACTATCGCCATGACAGGAGAAATCACGGTAACCGGCCGGATCCGTCGGATCGGAGGTCTGAGGGAGAAATGCGTTGCTGCGAAGCGGGACGGAGCCAAGACTATATTCTTTCCCAAGGCGAACATGGCCGACTGGGAAGCGTTGCCAGATAATGTGCGTGAAGGGCTCGAGGGTGTCCCCTGTGTTTACTACGAGGAGATTTTCAACAGGTGCTTCAAGGACGTCACGCGGGAGGAGGGAAACAAGGTGTGGCTGCCAACGTTGGGCCACCCAAAGGAGGAGGATAAGAACGCGCCTTCAGGACCAGGATCTGGACTCGGGGACCTATTCCCGCCGCTCGGCGGCGGGGTGAACGAGATTCACGCGTGAAGGTTTATAGACAACAAGAAGCTTTGCTGTTCATTGGAAGCTAGTTAGCATGGAATCATTTCTGTCGTCAAAAATTGATGGTCAAGAGGGTTACATTTTATATTTGTGTTACATGTATTATGTACGTGGAACTGGCAATGTTCGTTTTGTTTAGTAAATTGGGCTTATATTGTATATCTTGTATATGTGGCATGTGTATATTTTTTTCTTTGTTTATTTTCTTCTTCTTGTATATGATCCACCCATTCTTTCTCTATTGTGCTTTACTTTGTATTAGTGCATTTAATTCCTAATATCTATATATCTAGATATATATATATATATATACTCATCATAGCGTTGTCGAAATATGCCCCCGATAGGTGTCTAGAATAGAAGCAATACATACGGGGTTTAATATCACGCCTTTGCCCGAATACGGGCGATCGCCATTAGATGAATTGGGGAGGAAAGAACGAGGGGGAGGCTGTTTGGGATCGCAACCGGTGCGGTGGATCGCAATAGGAATCAAAAGCCACGTAAGCTCGTACTCGGCATTCCGAGGAGAAAAATAAGTATTATTATCATCGGACAAGGACTGGCAACTGGGCCGCCTCATTTCGCGGTCGGATGTATGTGATGTGCCTTGCATGAAATGAAGCTGGGTAACCACAAGCGACGGCACAGCCTAGGGTACAGTTTGTAGGGTTAACAGAGACGCCAGCACGGCTATTGTGGGTTAGGGTGATACCAATTCAGTGGCGATGCCTTTCAGGTCATGTTGTAACCCTGTCTCTTCCAAAACATACGCGTACGGGTTGGACGTGATGACAGGTGTCTTCTTTAGTTGTAGCTAGATTTGGACCGGTTTCCGAGAAAGGCGCGTGTCGAGATTTGGATAAAATCATGGGCTCATTTTTGTTGCTGCCGGGAGCAAACGACAACTGACCCTTATTTTTCAGTCACAGTCGGGGGTGCGGGCGCGGGCGCGCCGGGCGGGAATAGCAAGATCCGAGGTCCGACGTTCTCCGCCTTAACGAGCGAAATACCCGAGGGATGACCCCAATTGGCAATTGGCGCGGCTAGGGTATGCCGCGTGCCGAGGATGAGTCAGCGGTGCTTGGGTCACTCGCGCGACAGAAATTTCGCTGACTCACACAATTTGTTCTCGTTGCCACGCGGGCGCTTTGTGGACGACCGGTCGGCGTTTACGGCACTTTCACTTGTCCGTCGGCCAAACTGTGGTCGTATTTTCCGACCGAGCGGGCTGCCAAAACGCTCTGCGGTTTAACAGCTATTAGTATACTACTGCAATTCAGACGCGACGCTAACTGCATGTGGACAGTCCGCATCCAGCCGAACGATCAAAGGGCAGATATTAACAGCGATCAATGCAACTGCACGTACCTTGTTAATGTAGTAAGGGCATCAATATTTGATCGTAATACGGAGGTACTAAACTTGTTTGGGAAGGCAATCGTTATAACGAACTGATTTTTCATCAATTTTTAGAATTACGGCACCAGATCTTATCGGTATCGCGAGGCTTGACTGTCTAACAATGCATTGTTGCTAACCATTAACCTATAAGTTTACTGATTAATAATCGTCAATAATTATGCACACTCTGAATTGAATATCGGCTGCGATATATAATGCATAACCAACATAATCCGGCAGTTTGTACTGGGACGGTCAATTAATTAGTTAGTTGCCTTCATTAATAGCGCCATGCTTCAACGATAATTAATAATGTGTGCACTGATCTGACAGGCGTGCGAATGGCGCAATAAACCACCAGGAGACCGCACTAAATACAGAAAACAATGCGACACTAGTCCCAATCTGGGTCTCGGGCAACGGTAATTTTCGCCACGGGTACCGGCAGCATATAGTCAAAACCGCGGGTAGGATAAGCTTTTTGTGCGAAGGGTTAGGTGACGGAAATACGACGGCGTACCTTTCGTCCGTCTCGCCGCACGGCTGAAATTATGCTTTTACCGCGCGCAGGACTGAGCCGCGCTGCAGGCTACGTAACCTCGCCGTCCCCTGCCCGCCACTTGAACTCTGGCCTGCAAAATGGATCTCCGTGGAACGTTTCGTCATTCTCGAAGCGAGTGGCCCCCCCCGAGATATTTATATCTCGCCGGCCAGCGCGTACCCCCCCGTGTCGCCGGATTCTCCCCGCAACTACCCGAAGATTCTTAATTCTTACAAACACTCTTGATTGCCTAAGCATCTATGGTCACGATGACCATCATGACTGCGTCTGACATCGACGAGATGACGCTCGAAGAGCGCAAGGAGTGGATGGATATCAAGGATCCGTTGCTTCGCCGGCGGATACAAAACAGAGTAGCTCAGCGTGCCAGACGTATGTGCTTGGATTCCTGGTTTCTAATCACCTGACAGTCTGCTAACTGCTGGCACAGGACGACGTCTTGCTAAAGATAAAGAGCACCATACAGCAGCAGGACCGACGAAGACATCAAGCTCCTCGTATTCGGCATCGCCGCGATCTAGTAGCGAGTCCAGTGCAAGCTCCAGTTCGAGCTCGCTCGCGAGCTCGAACTGTAGCGATAATGGGTCCGTAACCAGCGAGACCACGAGCCCAAGTGCTCTAGTCGATGTTGTTGACGGACCACTGTCTTCCTTCAGTCTTAATCCCGACCTGTTCCCGCGCTCCCAAGTTGTAGCCACGCCGCAGCAAATCCAGGCCGAGCACTACCAGCAAGAGCTACGCCGCCAGCAGCAAGTGGGAACGCAGCAGGTCCAAGACGAACAGCAGCAGACGCAGCAGGAGCAGCAGCAGCTCTCCCTTCCGACATCGCTCCTCCTGCCGTGCCTGGAAGTTGGTATGGCCATGTGCCAAAACATTACGCGGCTACCCCTCCCTCGTGACCTCCCCAGATACCAAGTGTTCGTCTTGCCGTCCACTTCAGATCAGAGTGCGATCCCGCCTTCGCTCTACCCGACGCAGCTGCAGGGCATCGTCCCGCACATCCAGTATGTCGACGCCATTCCGTTTCCGTCCCTCCGCGACAGTCTGCTCTTGCAAGTGCACTCGGGAGGGTTTGATGAAATCGAATTTTGCTCGGACTTGCTCAACAACGGGTTTCGCATCTGGGGAAGTGACCCAACCCAGCCCATGGCTTGGGAGGTGACGGAAGAATTTGCCAAAAAATGGCGATGGCTCATGGACGACTCCATTCTCGATATTGCAAAGTTCTGGTCTGGACAGCGCAAGCTTACGACAATCGAGGCGGCGGCGTGACGATAGTATATTTTATTGCGGCGAGTTTTTCTTTGTACATTTTTCTTAATTCACTTCAAATGGATCGGTTACTGGTAATGGGTTATTGGGATGGTGGAGTTATGTTTTATAGTTTGTGGTTATATGGTTTCGTTGGGTTCCGGTCTCTCCTGTATCATAGTCTAAAATCTCCAGATTCACAATTAATTACAAAAAATTAATTTCACATATTCGCTCGTGAGACTGAATTATATTCATGGTATTTTGAAAAGATGGCCTTCCGATTTGGGCACTATATATCAGCGTCGACATTTAAACCTTCTTCCCTGCATTTGATTGCAGCTGTAGGAACCATGATATCGAGGGAGCCAGAATTGTGTAAACCGCTGTTGCTAAAGTTTAAAAAATTCTCACGGATTTTTTTTTTTTTTGTCTGAAAAGCCAGTGTATTATACAAGCTATTTACACGCAAGTTCTGGCGAAAAACAAAGGAGCGAACGGAAAACGAGACGGATAAATATATATAAATAGAAAGCAAAGAAAGGAAGGAAAGAACGGAAAAAGGAAACCAAAGGCGACGACACCAGCTGCCGGCCAGGGCCCGTAGGCAAAGACACCGAACCAGCCAGCCCGCCAGCCGAGAGGACCATCCACGGCCGGAGGAGCGAGGACGGGCAGTAGAGAGAGGGATGGGGGCAACCGACCGGGGAAGCAGACCGGGCAGGTTAGCACCCAGCGCTAAAGATGTAGAAGCGTACAAATTGGTTTAAATTATGGGGCAGGTTGCACATTTGCCTGCGAACTGTTAAAAGGGTTTCTCGTGGCCGTGTGGTGCGGCTGCCAAGCGTTCTCTCGTCACGCCTACCAATTGCACACCGACCTCACAATTCAGAGATAGTATTGCAAATTGAGAAGAGTTTGAGAATATTATATTTTTAGTGGATGCGCACTAGGGACTTACATCCGTTGAAGGGCATTACACCGGCTAAACAACTTCCCGAAACTTGCAAACAGGAGTTACAAAACATCGCGGAATAACCACACCACCGTTAACGCAAAACCACAAGGTATCAGGAACGACGACGCCAAACACGGTTCCCAGCTCTTCGCATTCTCCACTTGCTCAGGTTGCGGATGCCTTGCTCGCCAATGCAAGATATTGACCGACGACACTCGAGACTTGGTCTTCGAAGCTCTTCAATGGCCCGAACGTTTCGATCGTGTCGCTCACATCGAGGCGTTGGTATGCTGCTGGTAAGAACCGCCAAGAGGCAGCGTCCCATCTTTGACTGCCTCGGGAAAATGCTTTGTGACGATATCGATCGCTTCGTCAAACGACAACCTTCCCGAATCCAGGAGAAAGCTTTTGCTTCCAGGAACTCGTAGCTCGTCCAGTGCTGCCACATGGATCCGGGCGACATCTTGGACATGTACAACAGAAGCGGGCCGAGCAAGAGGAGATTTCTGGCCCATCACAACTGCCATCACTACTCCGTTGCTGCCCGCGCCGGCCTTGCTGGCATCAGAGACCAGTTCGTTTGCGCCAACAACGTATCCCGGCATGATATTCACGATCGAGAAATGCGGTCTGCTTTCCACAAGAAAGCGATCCGTTGCATCGAGCGCCAGCACTTTGGAGGCACGATAGCTAGACGACTAATCCCGCCACGGAGCTGACGGCAGCGATCGCACGCGAGAATTAGGCGTGTACACGTTCTGGGAATCGCCGTACGATAGTGCTGGGCCAGGAACGACTGCCACCGCAGAAGATGTGATCACGACGCGACGGACTGATTCGATCTTTAAGGCTGGGCTGAGGATGCTAGTTGTCCCTTGCACGGCGGGAATGATGATGTCGTTCTCGGGATCCCCGGTCTAATCGTCTGTCGGCGCGTCTTCGTTATCTCTCCTGGCCGGGTTCCATATGCTCACCGGATTTGGCAGCGGACTTGCAATATGCTCAATATAGGTCGCGTCATGGAGGGCACCGTCGAATGCTCCAAGCGCGGTGATATCAGGCACAATAACGAAGTCCAAGTTCTCGACAAAAGGCTTGATAGACCGATGCGACCTAATATCCTCAATTTGGCGACGCACGGATGCTCGGACGCGATAGCCTGACTTGAGAGCTGCAACAAGGACAGCGAAGCCCGTGGCCGGTCGCGCCGATAATCTGTAACGCGACTGTTAGCAGAGACCATGGATCCACTGAATAGCCAGAGAGATATACTGACAAAAACAAGTTCACCCGCCATTGTGTGAGGCAGATATTAGCAGTATATCTCTCGTTCCTCCACTCACTCCTTATAGTGGTATTTCAGACATTTGCCCTTTTTTTTTCACGGCCACATTTCATCAGGGCGACTAGTCATAAAGCTTGTTTATTAATGACAAGTGATGTGATTTATAATCAGTGGAAGATAGTGTCAGCAAACGAAATGTTTGCCTGCAGCCTGCGAATCTCGAGGAATCACGCTTGCGATTATTAATATTTGAGACCCTGAAGTCGATTGTGGCTGTCGTAGGCATCGAATGCGACGTGCGTCGGCTCCGCAAATGACGTGCATCTATCGTGTTATGTATCGTCGGTTATGTAGGACTTCCGTCTGCATAGCTCTGCTGCCGAAATATTAATCGCCATTACGCGTTCTACTATCTCTATTGGTCAGTGAGCAGGCTACCGGGTTCTCTAGTTGATCGCACCCACGAACTTGATGGCGAGCCGAACAACATCACGTCCAGCGCTGCTGACATTGACAGCGCTGTTGAATAGGTGAACATTGATAACATTCCTATAGCACGGGGCGGGCAGCTTTACACACGTCCAGGAGTGTATCTACAACAGCTTTTCTAGTTTTCCGACTATTGCTCTCCAGTCTAGATCGCTGACATCCAAGATGGGTCCCATGGATCTGATTGGCACAAATCATATGGACCGTCTCGGATGCTATTATTATCGGCAGGATTTGTCGTGCGGCAAATTTACGTTTGTTTAATGATCTAGCTGCTTGAGTGGCATGCCACGAGCATGGAACAATCTATATACGGTCATCATGAACCTCGAATGGTTTCCATGACTTCTTCTCCATAATTCCTTCAGTATGGTGCCTCGAATTCTGCATTCCCGAATATCTCGACTTACGAAACTGGCCAGGATCAATTCATCCATGTCAAAGATGTCAGATATACCTACCGCGACTTGGGCGCGGCAACGGGATTCCCCTTGGTGTTCAACATATTACGAGGAATGCGCTAATTTTGGACACGAGAACAAGATACTAGTTTCTGGAGAAAACATACAATGCTGAAAGGAACAGGTCTTTTATAGATACCTGAGCCACACAAAGAGGACCAAGAGAGCAACGAAGGCAGAGAAGTGGCGGAGCGGTGGAACAGAGACGGAGAGGAACCATGGCCAAGACGACAAGTGTAGCTGTGACAGTCTGACTAAGAGGTAACTATTCGTCTCTAACCAACCGACTCGTTCACTAGCTGCCGCCAGTGATGTACACAATTTACTCTACAGAGGTTATCACGCATCCCACTTATGTCATCAGTTGTGAGAATTGTACCCAGGAGCTGACTCCTGACATCAGTCCACCTGCATCAATCCTGACCACCTGGTCGTTGAACCATATCGGGCTAATATGAGTCGGAAGATATGCTCCACGAAAGTCAGTATGAACACCTCAGTCAACGGCAGAGACTAACTTCTAGCAGTGGAAGAATGCCAACATTCACCAGCATGCATTATTGGACTCGAAAGTCGCGCAGCGATTGAATTATAGACAGATGGTCTAGTCTTGCTAATTTGCTCTTGCTGATTTGCTCTTGCTGAGCCCTGATACCGTGATTTAATAGACAGTATTTGTTCTTGCTTGTTAATAACGAGATCTGACTACCATACAAATGAACGCATCTAGCGCCAAAAAAACACAATCCATATTTAATCAACTAAAAATCAATCACGTATGGTATAATAAAGAGCAGCAGCGGTCATCAAGAAGCCTGCCCAGTCGAACAACCTATTCGGTGCGGAGACTTTCCGAGTTAGCATGTTAATCAAACGCATGAAGAGATCATAGAAAATACTTTACCAGTAGTATATGAAAACACAAAAAGTCGGAAATTCCAGACTGCCAGTATTCATCTTAAGGTGCGACATAGCTCTCGAAAGACCTCAGACATCCATTTTAGCTTTTCTTCTGTTTCTCGGATCTAAAGTTGCCAGCCGCAAATTGTGCGGCTGGTTGCCCCGTCCGGCAATACGAAACAAATCTTGCTTTCGCAAGCCTAGCTAGTGGGCCTAGGGCTAGAACGGCTTTTGGCTGCTACAAATCGACATATTCCGAATCGACGGTCGAGGGAGAGCACAAAATGCAATGACTTGTGCCTGAGGCAAGACAACAGTAATGATGAAGTGAGACCATCTCGGGGATTCGGTGATATTTGTTCAACCTTATCGGGACTCTATAAACAAGTCCTGCGAGCCCGTCACATATGTATACGTCACATATGAATTTACCAGTACTCCCTGAGTTAATACGTGCCCACTGGTGATATCAATTGCCTGTCCGTGTGCGAATTCGCAAGTTATAGGCAAAACCACGTCCCTGACATCTAGTCAAATTGGCATTTACCCTAACCCAACGATGAGGCAACCTGCTAACGGGGATTAGATAAGGTTAGAATTAAACTTGCAGCTAACGCTCAATCTGATTGCTCTTGCATCACGTTTACCGCATACCGTTAGATTTGCGGACTATAATGCGCTGAACAAGGCCTGGTGTGCCCAAAGAGAGTTTCACTTTTGCGCTATGTTACGCAAGGCTTGGTTCAAAGCGACTGTCAGCCTCGAACGCTCCATGCTGCCTAGATTGCGCTGCTTTACGAATGATATATCCTTCATACCTGCGGTGCAATGCTCACGAGGCACTTAACAATCCTCTGAATACCACCTGCTACAAGTTGAACTGCCTTTATTTTCAGGCCAGATTGTGACAACACTAGCAGCTTTAGCGGCAAAAGTAGCAGGACAATGACTGCGGGAGAGGCCATCGATAACGAGCGCGAGGAGTATCGTCCTAGGTAAGCTCCTATTCGGTTTGAGAATTTCATGGAAGTCGACAATTTCGAATAATAATGTTTCCAGAGATCTATCAAGCCATCAGCTTCCATCAGCTTCTTATCGCGATGACCCCGATGCGGCGACAGTTTCAGATGCTTCGATACGAGCACGGCCGTTTCACCCTTACAATTCGAAATGGTGGAAGCGGCCGTCAATTTACGTGCTACTACCCGCATATCTGGTCCACACCGTTGCGGAAGGCGCGTTAATTGCGCCGAGCCTAAACGCGATATTGACTATGGTCTGTAGCGCTTATCATATGCAGCCAGATCAGTTGGAGGCGATGGAGGACATCAGCAGAGATTGTCAAACCGCCGATGTGCACGCAATTGTCGCGCGATTCACGATGATAATTGGATTAATCCAGGGCATTCTGGGTATGAAGGCTGCCTTATTACCTTCTATGCATTCGTGCTAATGGGAATCGTTTATAGCTGCTCTAGTGAGCCCCAAGCTTGGAGCATTGTCAGACAGAATTGGACGTCGTCCGGTCCTTGCGATTACAGCTATTGGACCTGTGGTATGATAGTTTGATGCGCCGCCCAGTTTGGTAATTACTAAACCAGCCGTAGGCCCATGCCACTATATTTGTGGCCGCAATGAAGTCTGCCAGTCCACATGCATATCGCTGGCTCCTTATAAGTCCTATAGTTGAAGGTCTCACTGGGTCGATGGCTACGATGATGCTAATCGTACATGCCTATGCCACCGACTGCACACCTCCAGTGAAGCGTGCGCATGCGTTTGGCCTATTTCGCGCGTGCATGTTCGGTGGGGTTGCTTTTGGTCCGGTGTTTGGCGGCATGTTAATCGAACTCACCAATAACATTATGTCGGTTATATATGTTTCTCTGGTTATGGAGACTCTTTTTGCTCTATTCATCCTGTTTGTGCTTCCAGAGTCGCTCTCCCAGGAGAGAATGATTGACGCTGAGGAAGTACAGCGCATTGGCACGGAATTCGACGCTGCCCGTGCGCGAGATATGCATTACTACCTCAGACGTCTCAATTTCAATTTCTTCCAGCCATTGAGAGTTCTATGGCCTAACGATGGCACGCGTCCAACTATTAAGAAGAATATTGCCGTCCTGTCTGCCATTGAGACAATCGTCGCCGGCTGCTCGATGGGAGTGACTATGACGGTTTTGCTATATGCCGAATATACATTTCACTGGACGAGTGTGGAAACCGGGTTATTTATCTCATTGGCTTCCGTAGCCCGAGTGATTGCACTGCTTGTTGTGCTTCCAGCGATCATGTTTATGTACAAGCGGCTACGTCCGCACGCACAGCACGAAGTCGGCGCGTCGAAGTCGGACATCTTTGTGATCCGTATGTCGGTTGTCTGTGATGCAGTGTCGTTCTTGCTCATGGCGTCCGCCACTAACGGTGCCGAGTTCGCCATTGGCGGCGCACTAGGCGCGTTGGGAAGTCTTGGGTCACCCACAATCCACGCCGCCATCACGAAGCATGTTCCGAAAGAAAGTACTGGCGCAGTATTGGGCGCCTTGTCGTTGATGAATAGTCTGAGTGGTATTGTCGCGCCAATTATATTCTCGAATATTTATGCCTCTACAGTTGCATCCAATCCCAAAGTGACCTTCTTTGCGGCAATTCTTATTTTCGCTGTTGCGTGCGTTTTGTCGCTGTTTATAACCGAGCATCTCGGTGGTAGCCTGTTTGATAGCGGTGATGGGTTGGATATGGATGACCGTCGACAGAGCGGGAATGAGCAGCGAAGTGTGGAGCTAGAAACGGAGAATGCGTTGGATACGGACGTTGAGTAACTGTCCATAATTTAGGCCTGGTTATATTTTTCATTCATCTGTTCTCTAGTTACGATAGGTTTGGCATGTTTGGGATCTTGGATATGTTTTGCATTGATGAGAAGCTTTAGAAAGGATGGCGATGGTTCCAAGTTAGTTGATGTAATGTTGTATAGTGTCTGTATGTGTAAATATCCCATAATAGCATAGAGGGTAACGGGGTCACGTTGATTATCGAAGCATCTCCATTGATACAAAAAAAATCTATAATTGCATAGTTCATGTACCAGATACTAAATATTGACAGTATTAAATCCGAATCAGCGCCAAAATATCACATTATTAATACAAGCTACAAAATCTAAAATCTTATGTGACCCCATTAATCCCCACCCATATCATCCAGTTGAGGAAACACCCATTCCAAAACCCATCATCCCTGAATCGCTTTCAACAAAATCGAGCTTTTAATAGCTCCAGGATTAGACTGGTTGATATACCGGAGTAGTTCAATGACTTCTTGTCGTGTCTCATCAAACTCAAACTGCTTATTGTCTTCGCAGTCGGCAGCAAAGATATGCTCTAGAACTTTCAAGACTTGTTCTGTCAGACCATGGATTGTTGAGTTATTGCTCTTGTACAGTTGAACAACCAATCGGAAAATCGGGTCATTTTCTTCGCAGCCATCCTTAAGCGGCAAACTGTAGAGCAAAGCAGGAAGAACGTCACCGAGCGGAACATCTTCAGAATGGCTGTAGGTCATTCGAGCAACACAACCGCAGATGTTCGCCACGCACCTATCGTTATCGGAATCAGAAACCAGGCATTGCTGGAGACGCTGCAAACACTTGGGATAAGTCGTGACAATCTCCTGCGGCGACTGGCTATACTCAGCCAGTAGACCGTATCCATACACAGCGTTGCTCCTAACTTCAATGGACTCATCGGAAAGCCGATGTACAAAGGCCTTCAGCAGCTGCGACGTATAAGGAGTGATTGAGGATTTCATGCCGTTCACAATTTCTGCCAATGCACCAACACCAGCTTTTCGCTCACCAGCAGTGGAATTGGAGCAATACTTCAGAATAACGGGACAGAAAATGCGGAAATAGTTATCAAAGTCTCCAGCAAAGGCAGCAGCCAGTGAAACAATAACATCCATCGCAGATTCAACTAGTAAAATATCGTACTCGGCGGCATCCTCAATGTCTTCTTCTTCTGGATCATCATCTTGTGTCTGGCAAACGTGCTGTTTCTTGAGGATAGAGAGAATCGTGGTTGCAATTGGCTCCAAGTCGTTGCCGACAATGCCTGGACCACAAAGTCTGATAATCTCGCAAAGATTGTCACAGACAACCGTGGCAGTAGCCCTGCAACAATTTATGTTAGTCATAACGTGTCAATATAACTTATAACACCTGAAGTGCAACAGAGACGCGAAGTATCAGAAAAACCGTATCAGCAATGACAACTTGTGTCTCTGAGTGAGCTGAGTTTAATAAAAGTTTGTTTTTCATCATGTAAACATATACGCGCAGATGTGGATCTAAAAGAAAAGACGTACCTATCGTCCTCTTCGCCAAAAGCCTCAAGAGTCGCTTTGCGAACCATAGCGCTATAGCTCGCAACTGTCTCAGTCAAGGGTACCTTCAATGGGAGGCCCGGTTGCCACTTTGGAGGACTGGAGACTTCGTACACTGTTCCAACTGCCCGCCACAGTGATCCAATAGCAGCTTTCCGGATACCCTCATAAAAGTGGCTCATTAGGTCGATGAGAACCTTCGAGGATTCCTCCAAATATGGCAAGAACGCTTCCTTCGTGCCAGCTACAAGATCACCAATTGCATCTGCAGCAATTTCCTACATGTCTGTTAGTGTCCATAATTCCAGAATCGACGGTTTGACGAGACCTACCTTCTCCATAGCCAATCCGCTATTCACAGTAAGATTTTGCCAAATGTCTTCTTCATCAGCGTCGCCAATGTCAACATCTTCTTTCTCCTCATAACCAGTTTCATCTTGCTCCAAGCACTTGAAGAGTTCAGGCATAATCTTCGGTAAGAAAGCAGCAAACTCTGCACCATAGACTTTCGCCAGGACACCAAAGAACAAGAACACACACTCCCGAAGCCGGTTGTGATTGGTCTGCAAGCATTCATATGCAGCTTGCACTACTGGAGCTGCATAGGGACTAAAGGCGTCTTTGCCAACGGCATTAGCCATCGCACCCAGTGAATCGAAGCAAGTTCCTTTGACATCAAGCTCTTTTTCACCTTCTGTCAGGGATAAGTACGGCTCAAAAGTGCGAATAGTAGAATCGAAATATGGCAAAAACTCATTCTTCGCAGCATGCGCAGCAGATCCTATCGCGGCTATGATGGGGGCCTTTACTGTCACGTCATTCGACGGCTGGGCCAGCAACTCGAGAAGCCTCGTCATCAGAGTCTGTAGATACCGAGCAATGACGTCCTTTTCCATAGTCTCGATCATCGCGTCTAAAGCGGTACAAGCGGCCTTGGCAACCTTTAAATCAGTGGTCTCCATCATGTTAAACACCAGTGGAAGAAGAACCTGATGCTCTTTGCTAACAGTGTCTTGTAACTCATCTGCAAGCTGAGCAAGAGCTTGCAACGCAGCCACTCTGACGTCCAAAACGCTGTCGCTAAGGCCCTGGAGGATGATTGGTAGCACAATCTTAATTTGAGTAGACAAGAACTCTGGTGCACCTTCTACGGCGACGCAAAGTGCAAGAAGACCAGCGCGGCGATAATTTCCATTTGGCGAAGAAGCATATTTTGGAATCTCAGTTATTAGAACATTCATAACTTGGGATGGTGGCAAGCTTGTCGACAGAATATCGATGAGCCTTAAAGACAAGCGAGCGACATTATTCTCGTCATCGTCATCGTCCATATCTTCCACTTCTTCGCCAGCAATGGCCAGCGCTGCAGATGTAAGAACAGGACCGACCTTAAGTGATTGAACTTTCATCTTCTTGAACCGTACAGAATTGGACAGAAACTGTAGCGCTAATGAGCGGAACTCAGCATCCACATTCTTTTCCTTGGCCATTTCCAACATAAACTGGATGAGATCGCCGAGACTTTTCGACACTATTGCCGAATCAACCCATAATAATGTCTGAAATACTTCGAATGCCTGGCTCACGGCCTTTTCATCGTTCTGATCAATCAACTGCTTTAACACACCAACCATTCCCGGAATGAATTGCCTGAACATCTGAATATGATCTTGGCTCTCTATAATCTCGGAGATCTTACCCAGTGCAAGAAGAGTATTGGTTCGCACTGCCTGACTTTCTGGATCATTAATTGTATGCGAAAACAATGAAAATAGTTCGCCGACCTTGTCGCCGAAGGTTTCTTCCATTGTATCCAACAAGGTATAAAGTATGTATACGCCGACCTCACGTTCGCTAGCCGAAGCTGATGTCGCCGCCTTGTGTAGATACTCTGGCAAGTCAGACCAGGCGTTGTGAGGTAAATCAATCTTTGCTATCTCAGAAATAACACGAGAAGACGCGTGTCGGACGAGAGGCGAGGGCTCCTGCAATGTGGACTGCAACAGCGAATGTCGAATCTGTACGCGAATTGATTCGTCGAGGTCGTCCCAATGGTTGGAGATGAGCTTCCGGACTTCAACAGCACCGAGCTGTCGGATCTGCTGTGACTGATTCTGCTGCATGATTTGAATAAGGGCTGCCACTGACTGAGGTAGCGGGTAAAATTCCTTCTGTAGCTTGTTCGACGCAGACTTAATGGCAGCACTGTTAGGAGCTGTAGTCTGGTTCAACAGCTCCGTGAGCTGTGATAGAAATTGGGCATCGGCCATGCTGTAGAATTCCTTATATATGTAACGAATATGTAAGACGGTGGCCTGTCGCCGGTCAGTAGTCACTCCAATGGCTAGCTCGCAAATTCAGCGAACTTAGCTAATTCTCCAAATCATGATTACGCACAAACTATTGAGTTTCAAATCAGAAGTACTCCAGCTCCGGATAGTATTGTATTTTGTGCCAATAATCTAAAATCCAATGCCACGAACACCAAATCACGAAATCGGTCAGTGGTAGGAGCCTGTCCAGATAAGTGTGCCTATATACCACCGCAGGAAAAAAAAAATTTGAGAGGACGGAACGACGTGAACCCTAATCCACCCACAGACTCAGCTGTTCGTTGAAGCAGAACTTTACTGTATAAAGCTCAACCTAATTTGCGAGATCGGGCACGTAAGGTACGTAACGTCGTCGGCATTTGAGCCTCACGATCGCCTGCCTCGACTGAGATGATTCCATGATGGACGTCGGTCACCTTACCCAAATATTCAGTTACTCGAGTCGTCCCCAAGCCGTAGCCATTTAAATAATCTATCTACATCCTGTCCGGTAAAAATCGACTAATATATACAATGATAGATTAACGTCAAACTCTGCTCATGAATCTTGCGTTAGCCAAACGTCTGGCTTCCAGCGCTTCAATATATCTCGTTCGGTCGGCGAGCAATAATTCTGGCGTATCTGCTCAAATCTCTCAGGTTCATTCGCACTCAATGTACGGAAAAAGGTAATGAGAGTTTCCTATCGCTCGTCAATCAGCGTCAGATACAGAATGGTATTGATCTTACATTAGTCTCGTCATCTCCTCCTTTGGGGTCGAAATATCCTATTGCATCGTCACCGTCCTCTGCGTCGCTATCAAATTCGTTACTCTCTGATCGTGCCAATTTTTGCAGTTCTAGAATCTGTCAGTAGTATCTTCAAGAAGTTTATTGGACTCTTCCATACCACTCATGGTCATGCCAAATTCAGCAGGATTAAAGTCATCTTCCCAATCATCGTCCTCCCCATCACCATTTGTAACTGCATTCTCAGAGGTGGCAGTACCCGGTATTAACTCAGCCCGGCTCGCAATGTTAGAGTTACTTGGAATCGCTCCTAATTCCTTTATTAACAGCTTCACGATTTTAACATGTGCAGGAATGGTGGTAAATTTATATGGTCCTGAGAATTAGCGTTGACCAACGAGATGAACGTGATTCATGACATACTGTTTTTGGCACGAGATCTGGTTATGATAACGTTCGTATCTTCGACTATTAAGTCGCCCTGCACTGGTATTGATTCAATCGATTGATCGTGAAGCATATACAGCTTGGCCAAAGCCAACACACTAGGACAGATTAGCTCCATTGTAAGAAATATCAACAGCCAATGTCTCTCACTTTAGTCTAATTTCTTGAAATCCCTTGAAGACGTCGAAGTTTGCTAGCCATGCCCTAACTACCGACTCCAGACCAGTTGACCCCTCCAACTCAACTTCTGCAAGGAAATCGACTACTCCCTGAGGATCTATGGTAACCATATGCGCATATACCAGGATAAGGTTCTAGAAATAAGTTCAGATTCTGAAATCCACCTTGTTCAGAATTACGTACCTGAATAAACATAGGATTCGACGCTGACGCAAGACGATGAGCTGTTGCGGAGAGTAATTGGCCAAGAAGTTCACCCAGGTCACGACCATACTATGGATGCCATTAGTCGCTCTGAATGCATATTACAAGGTTTGTAAGCAAGTAGCAGTATCTACCTTGTCTACAATCTCGGAAACGACTTCGCCGACACACATAGCTGACGATTCTTCGACAGCTGGATTCAAAAGCCGAGCAGTAATATTGAGCACAACTTCTACCCCGGACTTGCCCTGAATATCCCTCCTATTCAACTAATTAGGTTCTGATATTGATCCGATATTTCAACGCTATTTATTACCAATTCCGTAATTGTTCAGGATCGTGTTGGATAATGTGGGCGACGAATTCTGAACCATACTATTAATGACCTTTAGTAGAAGGAGCCAAGCAATGACTCAAATTCAACGTACTTGAAGAAGCTGATTGTCATCAGACACTAATAAGATATTCGCAACTTTAGGGAACACGAAGTCCACTAAACCTGATGGTAATGGAGTCGGAGCGTGGTCGACTAGAATTGAAAGTAGGTTCACAATAAGCTATATCACGAGTAATTAGCCCGTATTCATCAGTGATAGAAGCAAGGAGGCAATACCGTTGCATTCGGCAATTCATCGTCGCTAGGTGCTGTGCTCAGACCAGCAACTAGAGGTGGTATGGCAGTTTCGCAAAATTTCTGATAATGATCGGCACTAATATTCTGTGCGAGGTACTCGAACGCCTCAAACGTGTCACTCGTTAACTGAATATTTGAAGCATCCTTTGCTGCTGACAAGAACAGAAGAGCGATGATTTGGGAATCTGGTAAAATGGCTAGGTCTGGGCTGATCTTAATTGCGGCTTCCAAAGAATCGACGAGCAAGGATGGTGTCTCGTCCGCAGCGTCCGCAACAAGAGAGCTGACACTCTCAACAATGGCCATCTGAGTTGCTTTCGAATGCCGTCGAGGATATGCTGACAAAAATCTGAATCGTTTCAGAATTAGTATTTTGGATTAGGTCATAATACGAATAAGAGTATACCTTTGGATTGCTAACTGACAACATGCTCGAACGATAAAACTCGAATCTGTTGATGAAGCCTGTAAAGTTGAGTTAAACAGTTTCTCCGGGATATCTGAAGCCGCTAATATGTCTTTTAAATTTCGGCAGAGCGTGCCACTAAAGATATATGAACGGGCGCGAAGAAACACATTTGCTTTGGCATGTCAGCTAGGCGACGCCCTCCAAGTATCACGATAACAGCTTACCACTGGATACTCCGTTTGATATGATCTGCAACAGCTGATCAATAGTTGGAATTTGGCCAAGTTGTTGCCCATAAGAACGATCTGGAACGAGAACCGTCTCAAGCAAGAATAGGCTTGCCTCAAGCGGACGCCATCTACAGAAAAAGAGTGAGCTTCAACATACAATCCGAGAGGCTTGTTTCAGCTTACGCCTGTTCAGATTGTGCGCTAGCTAACGATATCATTCTCGTCTTCAAGGCGTCAATTAGAGGTTCCAGAGCATGGTCGGCCATTTCCTACATATTGTCAGCACTTCTTAACTTTTAATCTCACTCACTCGGACTAACCATAAACAAGTCAGAACATGCAGTCCGGCAAGTGTACTTCGGCGAAAGTGACAGTTCTTCCGTCACAAAACCATTGACATCTTCCCTCCAATCATCTTCCTGCACTATATTAGAACAGTTCGACACTCGCTGATGACCCACAATACGCACATCTTCCACAGAAACTTGACCCATGGTAATGGATAAATCAATAAACAATTGCATATTTTCCTCAGAAGTCTTAAAGAATGCCTGAACCTGGTGATTCGGGACACATTGGCGAATGAATTCCATCTCTTCCAAAGGCAGCATTTTAATATATCTGGCCTCGCCTTCCGGATCTGACAGATCGTCTTCTGATTCGCCGTTTATATAGACAGACGCATATAGCGCAGAGCTATTGCTCAGATCAGCCCAAACAGAGGAGAATAGTCTGCTCATCAAGTACGGCTTCGACTGGGACGGGAAGGTGGAATCCATCTGCTGTATTGCTTTAGCTGTATTATGCTTCAGAAGGACTAATCCGGCCTTTCTTGCTTCATCCGTATATGGCAGTGCAAGATTGTTCGAGAATACCAAGGACCAAATATCTACAGCTCGACAAACAAATTCGCTCATGCTTTCCCCTTGGGTCTCAACCTGATTGAAGAAATTTAGTGCTGCACGAACTGTGTCGATAGTATTGGCCTTGGTACCGAGATCATACTAGAGCAATTGTTAGCTATGCAACATCGTCGACAAACAAAACGTACGGAGGACGATGTGGCCAGATTGTAGAGAGCGTCGAAGACCCCGCTTGCAATTGACGCGAATTGCTCGAATGTCAAGCCGTCGTCAAGAAGCTCTAAATACTCATTAGCTCCTTCACTTGACCAAGCAAGGTATTAAGAGATCATGCCTTTCAAAATGGACAAAGCTCCCTGAACACTTTCAGTTTCAGGACTCCTCAACAGACTCATGAGATCATCAAATAGCTCGGGCCATTCATCGGGAAAGTCCGCGCTCGAAATCTTCGAAACCAAGTTCGCAGCCAGAGACCGCAACTTTCGCTCCGGCGATCGCAAGATCTGGAACAACTCTTCTCGAATCACTGTTTTCACATTTGGCGAGAGGGCCGTCTCAACAAACTCTTCGAACTGCAGACTCCATGTTCGTGCAATAGTCAGCTTCAATACTAGTAGTGCAGATTGGCGTAGTGCGATTGGGTAACTAGTTGTAGTGCCAACGTTGATCAGCGAGGTTGCTAAATAATCTCCTTCTGTCTCTTGGAAATTTCTTAATTGTTGTTCTGCGGATGTACGGATCTCACGATCGGCAGACTGTGTCGCATTAAGCAGATCTACTACCTGTTGATCCATATCAACAATTCAATAACCTACTAATAGAAAATTCGGTGGTACTGTATCGCAACAATGGAAGTCCGTCTTACGCATGAGACGCGCTATGCGCGTCTAACTCATTCACGACTCGCGAATCATTAGAGTTTTGCACTAAATTGCTTCGGGTCACGTGGTTCTCTTTGTGTAATTTCTAGTGCACTCGCATGACCGCATTCTCCCTGCTATAAATTCAAAACAGCTCTGAAATAGTTGTCCTACATACTGAAGAAGCTTTACGGATATGTCATGGCCGGCCATGCCAATTTGACGCTATTTTTCTTTGGGCCGCGGTAATGTCGACATCAAAGGCGCAGCTTCCATCTTGGACATTTGCCCAACTTCTCTCAGCTTACTCAGATTTCTTGATCGTCAGCATTCACACAATTCTGTATGAACGTGAAATATATCCACATGAAACGTTTATGCTTGCCCGAAAGTATAATTTTCCCGTTAGGCAATCACGGCATCCGCAAGTTTGTGACTGGGTGCGGAATGCTATTGGCGCGTGTATGGATCAGATGCGAAAAGTGAGCCAGCATCTGCTTAAGTTGACAAGGTTAGGCGTGTATTAACGACCCTACAGGGGAACGTGTGTAAGGTATCAGTAGTCATCTTATCAAGTATTGATATTCCGCTTGAAAGATTTGTGTTTGACGTGACATCCTTCCCCAAGGTCTCACTACGAGAACAGGATGTGGAGTATGGACTTTCTGGCGCTCACTCGAATCTTGGGATTAACAAACAGTAGGATGAAGAACCTTACCTTTAACATGACCGACATGGAAGAACAGTTTAGGACTTGCATTATGAAACTAAGCCATGTATCGTCAGTACTCGGCAAACTACCGCCCGAGTGTACATTCACTGTAACGATTGAATTGAACGAAGAAGCCAACGCTCCGGTTGGGCACGATTCGCCCTGGGTCCCGGCAGATGATACAACGTCAAAACCGGGTACGCCTTTGAAATCTGTGCCTCCGAAAGTACGGCCGCTAAGGAATGTGTTAATGGGACCACTAAGCTTTGACATATGGGTCGAAGAGTCGAAGGCGAAGGACAAAGTTGTGGTTCGTTGATGAAGACTATTTCTGCGTTGTACACAATTGTATATGCTGCTGTGTCCTTCACTTCTGTATATTGCTCTACGTTTTTGTATGATATGTACAATTTCTCTATTCCAAAATACGTACTCTACTAATAACATCCTTATGCGTCTGTAATTGACTGCGCTTCACAACCGTTATATCCTATCCAAACCAAATGCAAAAATAGTTAAACAGTACTCCTACCTTTTACTCTAATCCCATTACGCTCTTGCAATTTTCATATACCAGATAACTACATCTAGTTAGCGTCCTTACTACCGATGCAAATCCCTATTGACGTACCTAATACTAACCGACGGGGCAACCTTTGCTAGGTTAGGAACCAAGCCACGGAAAAGTCCCCGATATCCTTCTAGTTTAATCGTCTTTCTCAAAACGTCCATCATACCAGCGTATGTTTGAGGGTGAGCGGCAGTACCTTGGGCTTGAAGTCGCGTCCGCAGTACATTGATAGGATACACGACAGAGGCGCCCACACTACCGCTAATTGCACCCATCGTCAGAACTATCACACTTCCAAGCTTGACGTCGCCTTCTTCAATCCCGTGTTGTTTTGACCGAGTTTTGACGTAGGCCCGCTTCATTGCTTCGAATGTGCCGAGATCGAGTGCAGCAAACGGAAAAATTCCCCCGATGCCGAGAGCCAGACCTCTGTAGTAGCATGACAAACCACCATTCTGCCACATGTTCTTTGCGGTTTTCAAGAGAAGAGCATTTCCCCGCAACTCACTAAATTCAGCTTCACATTGAACACGACTAGACGTCTTGTCAGTACCTGCCCTATCCTTCCGTACTCTATTTAACAGGTAATCGGACTTACAATTTCAATGTGTCGACCGGATAGACCGCAAATTGTGACACTGCGCCGCCAATTCCACCGGCCAAAAAAGACGAAATTCCAGACATCTCATTGACCGATGTACCTTCTAATTGAGCCAAAGCACGTTTGGAAGCCTCAAAAGATCCGAACTTCATCGCCGATTCCGGAAAAATCTTTAGTACGTTCAAACCGTTGCCGACAAAAAAGTTTTTTATTCCGCCGTGTCTCCAAATCGTTTTTATTGCATCCAATAACGGACTGCCACCGCGGACGATTCCACCAGCCTTAACCTCCCCCGTGATTGCCGCTACTGCCGCCTTTTTCGCCGTATCCGTTGCCACTTGATTAGTCTGTGCTATAAGGTACACTTTTAGTCTGCGCAGAACATTAGCACGACTCTTAACCCAACTGGAAGAGTCAATTACCTGTCAAACGGGGCAGTTGATGTTCGAGACACGGCCCCTGCTACACCTCCCGAAACAAAGTAGCCAATACCGCCAAGAGTGTCGTCGCTCAGAACGACGTCTCCTTCGGATGTTAATGGTAGACTGTCGAAGAAATATCTGTAGGCTGCTCGGATGCTCACGTTGTCGAGGGGGATGAAAAGTAAAAAGTCCCTCCAATCTTCGAAAGAAATCGCTCCATCATTGTCCCGATCCATGCTGTCAAAAAAATGTTCTAATTTCGCTGACGGGACCGAAAGTCCTGAGGTTGCAAGAGCAGCGGCCACCTCACCCTTGTCTAGCCGTCCGTTTTTATCTTTGTCTATCGCATTAAATAAAGCCCAAAGATGCTGCTCCGTCTTCTCTACAAATAGCTTGAATTCTTCGAACTGCAAACCGTTAATATTAAGTTACTTTTTCGACTGAAGTCCAGGACTTTGACTAACCTGAATAATACCGTCTCCATTTTGGTCAACAAGTGCTATAACTTCCCGTGTGATTCCGTCCGCATGTTCTAGGGCTACATGACTATTAGAACGGTCCGACACTTCCACTGCAATGATGAACATACGATGATTGAGTCTGTGAAAACCTTCCTGAAGAGCATCTCTATCAACATAGCCCTTGTGTTGTGTGTCTAGCGATCTGAACAATTGTAATATCCGCTCCTCGCGTGCTCGTGGCGTCTCCTTTTTCTGGAATTTTCCTTGGGCTGGCATGGCGTGGCGATGTGAGATTTAGTAATTTCGTTATTAGGTGAGGCCCCCCCGCGATGACTGAAAGGACACGCGAAGACTGGCCACAACTAGAGAATGAAAATTTATCAAGGATGCATTATCTCGTAAATTGGTCTCCGTATAG
Source organism: Lipomyces tetrasporus (assembly GCF_029532465.1). Classification (NCBI taxonomy): domain Eukaryota; kingdom Fungi; phylum Ascomycota; class Lipomycetes; order Lipomycetales; family Lipomycetaceae; genus Lipomyces; species Lipomyces tetrasporus. Next base: position 692,662 of record NW_026611604.1, read on the forward strand.
CGAAAATACAAACGTAAACAACACCTGCCGCGGTGAAAAGAAAAGAAAAAAAAATCCCGATCGGCCAGTATCGCGCTCTCAACAGCCGACCAGCCGACACGGTTACACTAATTTTGCGAATCCAAATAACACGAACGGGAAGCATCCGAAATGCGCACGTGGCAACGCTACTTTGCTCTCCCCCTCCATCGTCATGGCACGAATAATGCTGCTTAGTGCACATTTCTGTATTATATATTCGATAGGATTAATATTAGGGGTGGATACGATTACGATAAACTTTTGAGATATCATAAAGTTAATCGTAAAAATGAGGCTTTAGTCGTAAGTAATCGTAATCGTATATATAGCTAGTAACCGTATTCCTTATATATTAGGAAGGTAGGATTATAATCCAACTGAACCAATTCGAAGAGTTGAGAAGCCTACTTTGGAGTCTCGTATTTTCCTAAAGCTATGGCCTCGAAGAGCTTTGAGATCAGACATCGACAGGCACTTTGAGGAAGAGACAGTAGCTGTGGATACCACTGAGGAGGGATGGCTGCTACGAGGGTGGAGAAGAGTACTCGCATATGGCTGTAGCAGCCAGGGACTATATTACAATCCCAGCCTCTGAGTTAGCGGTTGAGAGGTTATTGGTGAAGCAGAGACTTGCTAGGCCCCAGAAGGCACTCACTGAAGTCAGGAACTATGAGAACACTTACTTTGCGTGCAGGTCACCCTTCAAAGGAATCAGATATAAATTATTGCTCGTTTGTATCGTTACAACTACCTATTTAAACGCTCAAATTTTTCCAGCTCGCTCTCCCCCTTGCTTGAGGACTCTAGCCGTACCCAAAAGCCAACCAGTCTACTTTTGCAACTAATCGTATAGTAATAATATTAGACTATACGATTACGAGTTACGATTGCTCGCAAATCGTATTCACCCCTAGGATTATAGGATAACTGTATCATTTAAGTATCCCACACTTAAACGTGCGCCAGATATTCTGTATCTCCAGTTACGGCATAACTGAACGACCTGGTTGCCGCCGAAATTGCGCCAAAAATTTTAATTGCAGCTACCGGAGCTGATTGTCGGTTTATTATTGGTGTTTATAAACCCTGACCCTGGAAAATAATCATAATCAGCCAAATTGGTTTTTGCGTGAAACCCCTATTTCCAGATGACAGTTTCTGCTGGCGTGAGGACATTCCATAGCGGATGCCGCGGCTGGTGCTAAGCAATATCTGGCAGACCGGCAAATCGCGATTTAGGTTGATGGCGGCGGTGCTGCGATATTGATAGCCCCCCTGAGAATGGCGCGGTGACTTACTTCATCCGGCAATTTCAAAACAAACACCCGTACGAAATCACCACCGAATTGGCTATCACAGGCTAAGCCGCATCTTGCGCTTGCTCTGCACAGACCCGCATCCCAGCGCCCTGACAACACAATCGCAACTTCCTTCCCCTCCCTAAAATACACCGGGGCCCCATAAACGCTCACCTTCTCTCTCTCGCATTCATAAAAAGAGCGTCATTCGGCAACGTATTTTCTGGCAGTTCTCGGCTTTGGTCCAGGCTTTGTAGATCGATCATGCCCGTCACGCGGTCGGCATCAGCCAACGTCGGCAGCTCACAGACATCAGCTGCCACGCCAATCGGACTAACGACTCCAAAATCAAAGGGTACAAGGGCGATTGATATATCCTGCGTTACTACTCGAGGTCTAACATGTAACTGAACAGGACGGCTCAAAAAGGCAAAAGCAGTCAAGAGGACTTCGCTAATAGAGAGCTTATCTATTGGCAATCTCTCACAGCCACGGATCGATCCAGTCGTTGAGAGTAAGTCAGCGACCACCGACTCTGAGCCTACTACCACTTGTGTGGAGAAAAGCGTCAAAACATCGGTCATAGATGTTGCGTTGCTCAACGCCTCAGAGGAAATGGTCAAACCGAGAAGCTACGATAAAGAATGTGATAGTGACGACTCATTCGAAAGATCTATTGTCTGGTCGGCTAAGAAGGCAAAACACTTGAAGACAGTGGTGCCTGTCAACAGGCAAGGCAAGCCACCGAAGGGCAATGATACAAAAATCACCTATTCGCCGGTTCTAGCGAGCATCCTTGCAAAAGGTCTAGATTCAGTTGAATCATGGACGATTGAGTCCGAGAAGGTGAGCTTGGTGTTATCTTGATGCTGTCTTGATTATGCGTCTGACTGACGTGCTGTAGCCGATACATATCACCAATAATAGTAAGCTTCCATCCAAGCGCGCCCATGCGGTCCAGTGTTCTCAAATTGAAGTATCCGCTACGGAAGTTTCATCAGCACAATCTATAAAATTGGAAGTTGATCAGAATGGCAGAATTCGGCGGTCTCAAGGAGATGACAGCATTAGGAAAGAACTCAAGAAAGAGCCATGGACACTGGCTAGCACCACACCCTCAAACATCACAAAGCAATTGCGGCAGCAACGCAGAGCAGAGAGTATGACCAGACAGCAGCGGGAAAGTGCGCCGGAGAATAAGGCACAGATGACGGTTGCGAGTGAGACAAAAAAGTCGAACTTTAGGTCGCCAGGAAAGACAACAGAGCCTGTTCCTTTCTCGTTTGCTACAGACGCTCGACTGAAAAGCGAGCGCAAAGTATCCGCGTCGTATTCGCATTCTGTGACTGAGACTGATTCGGGCTTCTCGATTGTGTCCACGTCTGTACCAACTCACCTCACTCTGCAGAAAAAGCGCAGTGCATTACTTGAGCGCGAAAAAGTTGTCAAGAAGTCGTTAAGTAATCTCAGCTTACGGAGTCAGTATTCGGGAAAATTTGATATGAATGATCACTCCAATAGGCCACAAGCTTCATCGCGATATGTACCTACAGAGGGGACTAGTGCAGCGGAGAACACCGTACGTCTGTCTGGCACAAAGCCAGCGTCCAGCACAGCAAGTCTGACAAACGCAGGCAAAGGTGTACGGAAGTCAGGGTTTATTTCTCTGTCGTTCTACCGGTCAAAGCGAGACTTGAGCAAGACAACAACGGAGAGCGTCGTGTCAGATACATCTCGTGGCACTGTCAGCATCATTCCGTCTACGTCAAGTGCTGCAGTGAAAGAAGAACCTGTCGTTACGGGTCGATCTATCGCAAACTTTTCCATCGAAAGTAGTTCTGGCCAGGTGTCGTTGGCAAACGGGATGCAGGCTCTAAATACACAGCCTACTCAGGAGACAATCACCCACACGCGTCAGATGACGGAGGTCGAGAAACTTCGACTCGCTGCATCAGAGCAAGGCAGACGTACGGTGGAGTTGTGGGCGATGCGGCAGCAGCAGGCATTTCCGGCTCGTTGATAATTGATCTTTGTTTGTAACATGTTTAGATTGTGTAATTTATATCTTGGACTTGGGGTTAGTGCTAGTAGTTAATCACGTTTTGTGAGTTGATTTGTGCATGTGTACTATATATGTTTGCGTGGGGTTGCGGCTTCACGGGCCCGCAGTTGATCGAGCTTAGTTTAAATGTTCTGGAATTTCAATTTCATGGTCTTAATTTGTGGGATGGTCTGTGTACTATTGACTAGTGTACATATATATTAGTAGCCCTACTTTGATCGCTAATCGTGCTTCTTCAATAGACCGAGATTGTGTTGGTTAGATACCGCGTCCAGGGACATGGATAGGATTAACAAGGGACACAAACAGAACAATAAGTGTGAACGATTGATAAACCGTTAAAAATTCGTCGCTGTCAATCGGCGGGCAAATTCCTGTTCCCCGAACGCCGGTCCCCTCTTTCGGCTTCCTTTATGGCCAATAATGTGTAATGTTAGGATACGTGAAGCTTAATCCATAGTTATTGAATCCGTAAAGCAGCTCTCTATGTCGCGTGCCCGGCCTGATAGAATTGTCAAACAAGAGTTTTCTATGCTGTCAAACAGAATGTGGGACGCATGAATTCGTTGATCTACGCTTTCAAGTTTCCGGCTGTCTAAAGCTAGCGCATATATTTAAGGAAAATAAACCTTAATTCTGTGACTACTGAGATACCCCTGAATTTTGTTAGTTCCCAAAAATTTCGCCGGAGTTCGCTTTTGATCATCTCCATCCCCATCAACGATACAGTAGCAGATATGTCAACTTTCCCGAGCCCGCTGTCCGCTGCCAAGAGGAAACGAAGCATGTTGAAAGTCCGATCAAACCTAGGAAAACGGCCAGTCTCGTCCCTGCTGCAGTCGTCCCGTCCTAAAAAGCGCAAACGCGAGTATTCGAAATCTGCACTCTCAGACATCAGGGACGACGATGAGCACGAAATTTTGGATGCGAGCAAGCTTGCCTGGCAGCCTGTTATGTTGCCTGAACGGGTTGGAGACTTGGAAGGGTTAATGGGTTTTGAAGAGATTGAAGGTGTTGATGTTGAATACGAGCATGCGGAAGGTGGGAAGGAACGGATTGTGAAGTTTAGAAAGGCGAAGAGTTCTGTGAAAGAGGAAGTCTCGAAAGGCACGAAAATGCAGGAGAAGAAGAAGAAGAAGGAGGAGGAGGAAAAGGGGAAGAAGAATAGCACGAAACCTGCAACTGTTGCTGCGTTTGGTGAGCCTGTAACCAAGTCCACAGGCAAGTCATTCACGGACAAGAAGAAAAAGGTAAAGAGGAAGACAGAGCGCGTCCGCCAGAGAGCCAAAGTTTCTGATATCGGCGAAGAGAGCAACATTTTTGGTGCGTTGGATCCCGAAGAAACGGAAACTGAGTTACCGGCATGGGCGGAAATCTACCCGCTCTCAGAATCTCTTCTCCACGGCCTCAGCGATCTAGGATTCAGCGCGCCGACAGACATCCAGCGAAAAACGATCCCACTCGTTATGGCAGGCCATGATCTTGTCGGCAAAGCCGCCACAGGATCCGGCAAGACCTTAGCGTTCGGCCTGGCTATTCTCGAGAAATATTTAGCATCCTCGATCTCGGTGGCGGCGTCGTCGAAAAATAACATGACCTTTTCGTCTGCACCTTCGCCTACCGCACTGATACTGGCACCTACTCGTGAACTGGTACATCAAATCAGCGACCACATCACAACGGTCTCCAAATACACACCAGCGAATATCGTCTCCATAACCGGTGGCCTGGCTATTCAGAAACAACGAAGACAACTGAACTATTTTCCCAATGTCGTGGTTGCGACGGCCGGCCGTCTGCACGAATTGTTGACGACGGACACGGAGGGACTTATTCGATGGCTTGCGGGTGTTGAAATGCTTGTGCTCGATGAAGCGGATCGGCTATTGCAGGAGGGCCATTTCAAGGAACTCGACGAGATCCTCGACATGATCGGCCAAAATGGGGAGTCCGATTCGGAATCCTCTGACGCCGAAGATGGCACCGTCAACGCTTCGAGGTCGAAGAATAAGCGCCAGACATTAGTGTTTTCGGCAACATTCGAAAAGGATCTCACTCGGAAGCTGACTACCACTACCAATAATGCAAATGGAAAGAAACCGAAACGCAGGTTTGTGAATAACAACATTGAGGGCAAGAATGACACTATGGCGTATTTGCTAGATAAGCTGAATTTCAGGGAAATCACACCGCAGTATGTGGATGTCAATCCCGACGAGGCGGTTAAGCGAGAGGTAGTTGAAGGTGTTATTACATGCGAAGCTTTAGAAAAGGTTGAGTGTGATGCTACGTTATTGAGACGGCAAAGACAAATGGCTAATGAATCTAGGATGTCTACCTTTATTATTTCCTCTTGAAATACCCCGGCCGGACAATTGTTTTCGTAAACAATATCGACGCCGTCAAACGCATTGCACGATTTCTCCAAGAGCTCAGTGTTCCCGCCGTCGCATTCCACTCACGCATGATCCAGAAGCAAAGACTCCGGACAATCGAGCGCTTCAAAGACAACGACTCTGCGGTCCTCGTCAGCACAGACGTTGCCGCCCGCGGACTAGATATCCCTCGTGTTCAGCATGTGTTGCATTATCACTTGCCGCGATCCGCGGATATATACGTTCATCGATCCGGACGAACCGCGCGTGGCACGGCGCGTGGTGTGGCGATGATTTTGTGCGCGAGGACGGAGACACAGCAATTGAAACAGATGGCACAGAAATTGGGTAAGAATGTGAAAGAATTGCGGATATTTGATGTTGAGAAAAAGGTCGTCAGGCAGCTTGAATCCAGGGTTTCACTGGCGAGAGAGATTAACGCCCTGGATGCAAAGTCATCGGCTGCGAACACTGCGGGAAAAAAGAAAAGGGGTAAAGGTGGTGACGTGGATTCCGCGTTATTGCGAGAAGGGGCCGAGGACCTTGGGTTGGATGTTTCTGAAATAGAGCAGATTCTTGCTGCAAGCGAGTCCGACGACAACGACGACGCCGGTGCTCGGCAGCGAAGCACGAAACACAAAGAACGCGACCGCACGATGTTGCAGCGATTGCGGAAAGATCTCAAGATGATGATTTCGCAGCCAGTTGTGACCGGTTCGATGGTGTCGCGCAATTACATCACAAGCGGTCTGATCAATCTCGCGCAGCAGCTCGTGGATGGGACCGGTCATGAATCATTTTTGGGAGAGACGAAGACCACGGCGTTGGATGACGTGTCCAAAAGTCGACGGCAACGAAATAAGAAGCTAGAGCAGAAGAAGTGATCTTATGCGTGACGTTGATAAGATAGGGGGACAACTCGCAGTCGATCAAAGAGTGTGCGTTCGTTATGTTCGAGGATGTAAAGTGTACATAATTTCGGTAGCCACAATGTGGACTTAAATTGAATTTATTCGGAAGCTTTCTCTCAGTCGCCGATGCGTACTCCGCGTACGCACATTTTCGGCAGTCTGGATGGTCGGTCACATCACTGATCTCAGGTCTCAGCGTTTTTGCGTACAATTCTAAACAGTTCACTAATTCACCACTAGCCTCGGGATAACAACTCTTATACACCGGACAGGCATTCGAATAAAGCAAGTAACTCTTAGCCTGGACTGCGATAAGCATCTTCTGTGAGCCCGTGCCGCAACCTGCAGGAATCCCAGTTAGTTACATCACAGAAATATCGTCTGTTCCACCGTGCATGCCTGCTCACAAGACCTTGCGTTTAACCAAAATTATGAGAAAACTTGTTCACAATTTCATACTCAGATTCAAGATTTCGTTGGGAAATTATCGACACAGATTTCTTATATTTTCGACTCATGCCCATCCGGAATCCGTCCCCTATGCAGCAACCGAATATCTACAGCGCAATAAATTCAAAGAAAATCATATAGACTGCACAACTTCCAACTCCGCCAGCTCATTCTTTAGCCCGTACCGCGAACCAGCACGTAACCGAGCGCCATACCTGGCCAATGCCCACGGCACTGGCAGCATCGCGAGTGCGACGAACGCGTAGAAACTCGTGGCCCAGTCAATGCCCATCTTCTCGTACATCTGGATGGTGAAGAGCGGAAATCCTGCCGCCATGAGATACCGGAGCATATTATTTGCTGCCAAAGCGGATGCTGTCGCCATGGCGGGGTAGCATAGTGTGAAGTACGTTGCAACTGTGAAAAAAAGAAGGATCAATGCCATGCCAAACGGCACGCCGGCGAGAACCGGTACAATCCAATGCACGCTCTTGCGAGACGTCCATGCGAGCCAGAAAAGGCTGATGGGGAGGGCTACCGCACCGATTTTTGCAGGAAGCAATCGAGATTCGGGTGGCGGTGGTACCGGAAGTCGCATAGCTGGGACGTACCGGGTTCGATCAAGAAACATGTAGATAGCAGACCCTATCAAAAGACCGACGCCAATTCCAAGGAACGTGAGACCAGTTTGCCCAGTGCTGAACTCGTAGACTGTTGAGAAAACGAATGGGAATGCTTCGAAAAATCCGAACAAAACAGCAAAAACAAAGGCCATATATACAGACAGTGCGAGTACGATCGGCTCAAAGAACAGCATGGCAAATGGACGCTGCAGTGTGACCATGACAACGAGCTTCAGGGCCTGGCCGGTCGGCAGTTTCGGTGGAAGCTGTAGTCCACGCTTCTTCGCGCGACGCTTCAAGAGGATTGGCTTGTACGTCTCTCTTAGAGTCGCAATGAGTGGCAAGATTCCGCCGGAGAACATCAGCAAGACCCACATAGTCCATTGCCAAGTCTTCTTCTCAATCAAATAGCCACCAATCACAGGGCCAAGTACGGGTCCCGCAAATGGCGCTAAGCAAAAACCGCACATGGCTGCGCCAATCATTTCTGGATACCACAGATCCTGAATAGTACCCCCCGCAACAGCAAGGACTGGGGATGCGAAGAGCCCGCAAAACAATCTACAGACAAGAACAGTACCGATATTCTGTGCTTTGCCAACCCCCGCTGTGAACAGCATGGAGATCGGAAGGGATATGAAGTAAACTGGATTTCGACCCACGGTCTCAGAGATGGGTGCAGCGATTGTGGGACCAAACGACAATCCGATAAGGTATAGCGACAAACCAAGTAGAGCGACCGTCCTGGACACACTGAACTCAACAGCCATAAAAAGTGTCCCTGACACAAAGATTGATGAGCCAAATGTGCTAAGTCAATGTCAGCGAACGTCACTCCCAGAGCGTGAACAGGAGAACGCACACTACCAGGCACATCCACGCGACAACAAATGTGGTGTACCATCGTCGCCATAATGGCCAGTTTTTGGGATTCTCAGGATCATCGGGAGCGTCCCAGTCTAGATCCACGACATCAGTGGGTTTGGGGAGCTCCGACTTTTCTCTGTATGCGTCGCTGGTTTCAAGGTCACCCAGTTCGGTGTCTGAGCTGTTTCCGGAAGACATCTTGGATAAGTGTGAAGCGGAATGCGTTCATCAACTAGAACAGCACCAGCAGACGGACGATATATACGAATGGCGGACTGGCAGCAGAGGACAGAGCCAACACAAGCCGAGGTAGCCAAAAATTGGAGCTGCTAAATGCGCCGGCACGGAGCGATCTAAATTCGAAAGTAAGGGGGAATCTGCTGTGACCTGGGCCAACAGCAGCATCAACCTCGGCATAGCCATCGAAGCTAGATATTCTAAATATTCATCGTGGCCTCAGAACAGTGGCAGTTGTCGTGCTCCGGTGCGGGCCGAATCAAGCGGACGGGTTAGTAGATGCAGGCTGCAGCTGGTGTAAGTCGTTTGTTCAGAGAACGGAAGTACATATACCACGATTCTTGGCCGCCGCATAGCAAATTGCATGCTCCAGAGGCAAATGAAAGTATCGCTCCAGTCACTACAGCATACAGACAAACATCACTTCTGTGCATTAGTGTGCAAGAAGCGCCTCTACTTCTCAACTGGCTAGGCCGTATAAGTCATCTCGGAAAAAACACACTGCCTGTTGAACCTCGGCTAAAGTCGTGGTTAGCCGCAATTGTAAGGAACCGTTGTGGCGCAGCAAGGAAAGCCGCAGCCACGCGATTCCGCCAATGCAACATCTAAACCTTAAATTGATTCACGGACAGACCAGAATAACTAGTTAAAAGTCCAAATACCACGGAAATTTTTTGAAATGTCCACTCCCGGCCATACCCGCGGTATCTGCGCGGCTCGCATGTACCTCTGCATCCAACGGCGTAAACTGAACAAGCACAAATATTCGTAAGTCCTCATACAAGCAATACTATTGAGTGTGGGGGGAGCCGAGAGCGAACGCTCCACGTTTGATCCTCTTGTTCCTTGCTCGATGACAAGCGGTCAGACCGGCGGGTACGATCTGGTCATCTTATCTTCCGACTTCAAAATTTGGCGCGGTTACACGCTAGACTTGCAAATGCGCGCGTACGTTGACTTATGAAGATGCTGAGAAGTATGGGGTACTTGGGGTAGTAGCTGAGTAACTTGTGAACCTGTATCCTTGGTGCATGGTGGCATTATTACTCTAATAGAAGGAACACGGCCAAATGAATGTCGTCCCGATGGAATATATACCGCAACCGGCACATATAAGTGCCGCTTTAGACTCAAGACTAGCGGGCGGGCCGCGACCTTGTTCTTTCCTCGGGCAAGTACTCGGATCCTAGCGACCGCCCCTGGCACGCTTTGTCGGGGGCTCGACGGAGTGGAATAATAGACAGCTCTGTAGAGGCCGCATTTTGAAGGTCGCAGTGAGTCAAATTGTGGGGTTTCCAGCAATTGCAGAGCAACTCCGAAACTGACTAATGCTATGCGACATGTAAGATGCAATCGCAATCTGAGATTTGGCAGCATACGACTCAATCTGCATTTTGCACTCTGATTACAGAGGCACGATAATCTTGTCATAGTCCTGTCGCCGTCGATGTGCAGGAGCCAGGAGCCGATCAATCGTAACCTCCGACTTCCCCACAAGATTGATGGACACTTCTCCTCTGCCTTCATTTCTCAGCCACAATGAGCGACCAACTCTAATGCTTTGAGTTCAACAATCTTTTGATAGCAACTTCAAATGTAGCCAGCGGATTGACTAAACAGAGGACAATAATAGAGTCATGGAGTAGTTCCGTCTAGAGATAGAGAGACGGCTGAAGCTATGATGCCATACTGCATAGCTTTATCCCGACCGATTTTGCGCATTGCAAAGTGGTCGCATTTTGCCTTTAAGCTGCGGTAGTGCCCCCAACTCAAACTTCAACTTTGACGTCCGGCGAATCGGCCGAATTTTGTACAGTCCAGCCTAATAGCCTCTTATCAGCAACCTGTATTAATTTTGTGTATTGACATGATCGTTTCTAAGATGCCGCCGTGTTCTTGGTTGTTGAGCTCCTGTCGGGACGATCAAATAAGAAAATAGTATTTTTAGGACGCGAAGGCGACGCGTGCTTAGAAAGTTGCGAGTAGGGTTGTGCGTGTCCGCGGTTCCCGCTTTCGGCATCCCAAATCTGTTGTCGTGTTAAGCAGCTATAAATTTAGGTCCAAGCAATTTCAGACGCGCAATACTAGATATTCATGCAAAATTCGGTAGAGTATGACATGATCTGAGCCTCTCTGGTTACCATTGATCGATTAAGATAGCTTGATAGTTTCGGCTTGTGCATTTAGATACTACCAAAGACGATGTGGTTTATGCCCATGACATACTTTCTGAAGGCCTTGTCCCTGAGAGAACGCACGAGAACCATGATTCGAATGCAGAAACAATCAATGCCGCAGAGCATGCAAGAGCTCTATGTTCGGGCGAGAGAACGGGTGGAAGCGTTCGTGCGACGATTTTTATATTTCATGTACTCGGGGGCGACTTACCGACTTATGCTGGTATTTATTGTGCCGTATACAGCTGTATCGACATGTGCTGTGCGGTATCCGTTTGTGGTGCTTACCAATTCACTCTCTTCATGTATCGATTCACATTTTATTAACAAAATAGGGCATATGCTACTTTGCCTATCATCCAGTACTGTGGCCATCGTTTATGAGAGTTGTCGCGCCTCTGTTTCTCATCTTGCTTGCGATTATGGGAGTATGGTTCACGATCGCCTATCCTCCTCAAGCTCTTATTTTTCTCTTGCTGAACGGGCCTGCCGGCTTACTCTCGTCTGCGTTAATGGTCTTTCACCAAGCGTGCGTAATTTACGGCATAGTGGCACGCACTTTCTTCCTCAAGAAAGCTCTCCGCAATCTCTTCGACATGGTCAGCCCTTTTGATCGCCTGAGATTTATATCTTGTTAACAGAACTACAACTTAGGTACTCAAACTCAATGGTTTAGAAGATCTCCTCGCCAACGCCAGCGTCGACTTCGCTGAACAAGTCGACGCGCAATTCTACACCCGCGTACAGCAATCCGTAGTCTACAAACTCCGCGCGCGATATCGGAAGTTCGTCCTTCGAATGACATCCCCGTACTTACTTCTCAAGTCTTTGATCTTATTACCGATACAATTTATCCCTGTCTTTGGGCCCCTTATTATGGCGTTGGTGAATAGTGTGGACCATGCTCGTGCTGCACACGGCCGCTACTTTCAGTTGAAAGGGTTCACGCCGCGACAAACACGAGTTTTTACTAGACGGAAATTTGGCGGTTATTGGACGTTAGTATTGAATTTTGACGCATGGTCGTATAGTCTCGTGATTTGAAGTATGCTCATTTACCGTGCTATCTAGGTTCGGCGCGGCTGCTGGCGTGCTAGAGACTGTCCCCCTTATTGACATGTTCTTCAGTTTCACAAACACGACTGGCGCAGCTCTGTGGGCTGTTACGATGGAGAAGAAGGAAAGAAAGAAGGCCGCGCGACATTGACGCTTGATTTGGAGATCATCGACCATATTTGAAAGCTAACCAAATAGGTGGCCATACTTTGCTGTGATATTTACCTTGCTTTGATCGACATGACTTGCTGCGAGAACAAAAACTGAAAGTTTTGTATGTATTACGTGTGATGCTCTGGGAATAGAAGGCCTACCAGGTAACTTAGGGTCTTTAATGTTGCCATAACTCCAGTACGATACTTGGTCTAATCAATCTAAAAGCAATTTCGTCGACTTACAGAACCGTCAACCGTGAAATATCCGCGCTACGCACCTTGCCGTCCGTTAACAATTCCGCCATTACCTTTCCACTCCCTAAACTCAAACTAATACCCCACGGCCCATGCCCAGCACAAATATAGACTCCCTTTGTCCCATTTACAAACTCCGGCGGTACTTCCCCTATAATCGGCTCACCACCTGGCGTCACCGGCCGTAAACATACCGATCTCCGGAGAACAGTGATATTAGGGCCGAGTAACCCTTGCGCAACGGACTTCATTGTACTGAAATTACTGACATGACGGGACTTAGACTCATCGCCCTCCGATGGCAGGTCAATTTCGTCGAGTAGTGACCCATTGTCCTCGAAAGATGGGGACGGCAACATACTTCCTAGTGGGTGAAATCCCTGTTCATTTAGGCCTGCAATGTAAATTTCGCCGTTGCTCCGGGAAAAGATCTCCGGTGACCATTCAGCTAAGCCCGATGATCGCACGAACAGGGCGTCTCTTATTTGATTGGAATCCTGTTCGGGTTGTGATACTTGCTCGGGCATGTCGAAGCAGCCTGTGTTGAATCCTGAAATACTTGACTCTGTGGAAGTCGGTGTTGGAATGCCGCTTTGTACTGGTCTTGGGCCCGTGTAGGGGAGCAATGGCGACTCCAGCGTCATGGAGAATCCCGCGAGCGAGGAGATGGCAGGTACAAATTCTGCATCTGGGAATAGCGATCCGAAAACGCGACCGGTCCATGCGCCGGCTGTGACAACGACGTTTGAGATATTCGCGACTGTACGGTCGAGTTGGGAGTGGAGGTCGCGCAGGACCGCAGTCACGATCATTCCATCCTCGTCAACTGTGAGGGAGCTGAGGTGATATGGATGCAGCACTTCGACTCCCATAGCAATACATTGTTCTAGAAGAAATTCGCATAACTGACGCGGATTACTTCGCTTATTAGCGACACTCGGCTTAGGCAAATCATGTACGGCTCACACTTGCGCGCATTCACCCGGTCCGGCAATCTGAAACGTCTTCTCCCGATCACAAAATATCCAATCCGGAGGCTGTGCATCTTCGGCCAGCACCTGCTCCTCCTCATTCATCTGACTATGGTGCCTTGAAAACGAAGAGGTACCAGTGTCGATGGCGTTCGCCTTCTGCTTCCTTAACCTCTCTTCCGTCACCGCCCGATACTCTTCCTCCGTCTGAGCACGCCTTTGCATACCAACAGTCCAGGCTCGCGAACGTCTATAACCCCACCTTGTCTTCCCGTCATAAATCTCTGCAAGCTCTTCATGGAGCAAGAACGACAGCTCGGCTAAAGTCGCGCTCGGGCGGTCGAACCATGAGCGATTCAGGAATCCAGCTGCTCGACCGGACGCACAGGTGAATAGTTGTCGGGAAGTGTCGATGAGGATGATGCGCCTAGATGTAGAGGAAGCGGTAGAAGATTTTGCGAGGTAGAAGGCGGTTGAAAGACCGACTATGCCGCTGCCAACGATTATAGTTGTCATATTTTGCGGTAGTGACCTCGCCAATGCGCAATCGATTCGATTTACAGATATAAGTGCACTTCGGTGCCCGGGCAATCGTCGGCGCCGAACCAATGCATTTAAAGTTCCACATCGCAGAAATAAACTCTGCTTACTCTGGTGTCGGCGAACAGGGACGATGAAAAACAGGGCGAATTAAAGAAGTTAGTAATGTCATAATAATTTAGGTCTACGTGTATCGGAGATTGTGTATTATGCAATCCTGCGATACCAGAATTGTTATATCTGTTCTTGCACGCCAGAGGTACACGCCTTCGCCAACATTATAGACCTCGAGAGCCAACCTGTCTATGTGACTGAAATCCGTATCGCGTATCACAGTTTTTACCTAAGCCCAAAACTCCGCGGGCAAGGCTAACGGATCAGCCGTCAGCCCTCCATTAATTGGGCGATGTTGTGCCATCATTAAGCTGATAAGAGCGAACTCTTCATTTCTCAAGGTGCAGCGACTGCAAATAAGAGATCAGTATCTTCCCCCATAGACGAGTCACTCGTGTATACATTCTAAGACAATATGCGCACCTCAGACGAACGTCCAGCTCCTCAGGAGTTCGAGTTGCAGTTGCGAAGCCAAGATTTAGGTCATGAGCATGGTGATCCTCAAGAGCCATCCTCTTCACAGCAAGAGTTGAAGCCCGTTGACCAAGGGCGGGACGCCTGGGTCGTTCTCATCGCCGGCTTCGTCTTCGAAGCTGTATTTTGGGGTATTCCTCGGACCATTCTTCTCTTCGAGATATCAAGACGGCTAATTGTTGCAGGCTTTCCAATGTGCTTTGGCGTGTTCCAGAATTATTACTCCCATGTTCCAGAGTTCAAATACGATAGTGCTAAAATCCCTCTTGTTGGAACATTAGCTCAAGCTCTTTACTATCTTGGTGCTCCGTTCTCCGCAGTCTTAACAAAGCTGTTTCCCAAATTTCAACGACAGCAGATCTGGGTCGGCTGGTCTTTGTGCATCGTGAGTCTGCTGACTGCGTCTTTCACAACTTCAGTCAATGGTCTTATTGGCACTCAAGGTCTTCTCTATGGTCTTGGCTTTGTAACGCTTACATACCCCATTATCAGCATGTTGAACGAGTGGTGGGTTGCTCGGAAAGGCATGGCATTTGGTCTCATATCTGCATCATCAGGGGCAACTGGTACCGTGATGCCCTTCATAATTGAGTCTCTGCTTACTAAATACGGACATCGAACGACGCTTCGAGCCAGTGCGCTAGCAATGGCCTTCCTCACAGCTCCGCTGCTCCCTCTATTCAGAGGTCGATTACCTCCATCTCAATTTGCGAGCCTATCAAGGGCCGATTGGGCATTCTTGAAGCGACCACTTTTCTGGATTTACGGATCTTCAATCCTCGTTCAGGGGCTTGGCTTCTTCTTTCCGGTCGTGTTCCTCCCGTCTTACGCGGCGTCTATTGACATTTCCCCAATCAAAGGCGCTCTCCTTTTGGCTCTTATGTCAATCGCTCAGGTTCTTGGCCAGTTTGCCTTTGGCTACATGTCAGACAAGAACCTGTCAGTTAGCTTTCTCGCAATAGCATGCTGCGTCGCAGCAGCGACTGCCTCATTTATCCTTTGGGGCCTGGCGAAATCAATGCCCTTCCTAACTGTCTTCAGTCTCATATACGGCTTCTTTGGTTTTGGGTTTGGCACTATGCGTGTCGCAATGGGCCGGGCGGCGAGTGGCGATCCGGCTACCGTGTTTGCTATCTATGCCATGTATGTGTTTCTGCAGGGGGTTGGGAATGTACTCGTGGGTCCAATCAGCGCGGCATTAATATCGGGTGCGGTTACGCGTGAGCGCTTCGGTGCTGGGAAGTATGGGGGCATAGTTATACTTACAGGAACGTCGTCGATTGTTGCTGCGCTGGTTATAAGTATATGGCACTGCTATCAAGGTCTCCAAGAGCTACGAGGGTAAGGCAGTCAGCGCGTCGAGCAGACTTGGAGCCAACAGCGTCACATCGTGCTGACTGTTTTACCCGGACAGAGCCCTGGTCATGGCAAGCACAGGGTAACCGGCTTTTCGGATACATGTTGCAGCGAATCGGTATCTATTTCTTCTGTCTGTTGCGTTGTTGGACGTGCAGGACCGTATAATACCGGAATTGAAGTGTTAAGACTGCTTGGATTTGTATCGGTGATGGTGATATATGGAGTGCTCCGTGCTTTGTTATGTTGGAAGGATTGTATGTGCAAGAGCCGGAATATTCAATATAAGTTATAGAATATTTTATTATGTGTGCACCTCAGGGATCTCTTCACTTTGTATACCCTAGGCCAGCTTCCAGCCTCAGTTACAAACTACCGGGCAAAACCCACAAAGAATAAAACACGACAAAACCACAAAAGACACACAAACGAAGCCTCAAACGACTAGCGAGGGTGGCCTTGAGAACTATAGTCTGCAAAAAAATCTTGCAACATTTCATTCTCGAATGCAATCTCATCGTCCGTCTTCTCCCCAGTGTACATCACGTCAATCTCTTCTAGTGTCAGAGGCGTTATGTCCTTACCCCTTACTGAATCTTCCAAATACTTGACATAATCCTGACCCGCAATCGCTATCCTACCAAAAGGCTTATTAACTAGATACCAATTACCGTCGGTCGCCAGTCGAATTGCTCCTGACAATTCAGCTGCCGTGACTTGGCGGTAAGTTATTGGTTTGACGATTTGTTGGCTGTACTTGATATAACTAACCACCGCGCTTGGCTTGGCCATCACGGGAAAAATCACATGATCGTCCCAATTGCGCATGGTCACGGCGCCAATCGTTCAACCGTGAAAGCGCCGTTGTAGTCTCGCATGGACATACAGCTATTTATATACCCTTGGGCAAGAATTTAGTAGACGGAGATAACGTGATCGGCAACCGAGCGGATCAACCCAGTGAGCGGATTCTATTTATTTTTCTAAAAGAGATTCATGGAGAGTAAACCAACCATTCTTCTTTGGGACTAGCGTAAGTAGCTGTCGGTACCCATCCTCCGAAAGTCAGTACTTTATAGCAATCCACTGCGACAGTCAATAATATTAATTATATTATATCTAGTCAATAAAAAATTATTCTTTATCCAGGTTACATGTACGAGAGTTATGTCCGACCTCTTTGCAACACCCACATCGTCTGTTATTACTCGTTGCTGCATCTAGAACTGGGGCCCCCTGGTTCTCTCCCAGGAAAACCTTCCAAACTAAATTAAGCATGGTGAAGTGTTGTTTGATCTGCCCATAACTTAAATGGTAATCATTTTAGGATAACAAAGTCAAACATTGATTTCCCTCGTACTGTACCTAATAATACAACGAAATAATCATACAGCCGACTATACTACAAGCACTTAATATCCACACTAAAACACCCACCAAAATACTAATACAATAACCCGCACGCAAAGTACAATATTACAGTTAAAGTCCTATTCCATTATCACCACATACAATGTACACAATCCCAATTACTGCACAAATCTATACAAATAACGCCGATCACAACCTTTTGCTTTGTACATATCTCTATTAAATTTCCCTTGCTTTCCTACCGATTATGTTGACTTTGGCTTGGCCGCAGCGACTGCTGGTGCTTGTCCTCCTGCACCGCCAGCCTTATTGTTATTGTTGTTGGTAGCTCCCGGTTTGGCCATAGACTGTGCCAGCGACATAACTAGAGCCTTCGCAAGAGCAGCGGCCTTCGCATTAGGTTGAGCTGCACTCCCAGATTTCTTAGCCGGGGTTGCACCTGCTGCAGTGCCTGTCGCAGTCGCAGTGCTGGGACCTGGACTTGGCGACGGAGTAGATATTGCTGCTGGCGTAGGCGATTTAGATACCACAGGCTTACCACCGCCACCGGACCCACCATTCTGTAACTGAGCTGAAATTGTTTGTTGCAGTAGTTGCAAAGCCTTGAGCGTCTCTTTGTTGATTGGAGGCTTCGCTGTTTGTGGCTTCGTGATCGAAGGTGGTACCTGCAGCGCTCTCGGCTTCAAGGCTGGATTTCCCAGAGGAGTGCCAGTGTTACCAAGCTTTGGCACTGGCGCGGAAGAAGCTGATGACGACCCAGTACCTGCAGCAGCAGCAGACTTCGCCGCAGCAGCCTGCGCAAAAGCGGCAAGTGCCTTTTTCTTCTCCGCCAGTTCTTTCTCCTTCCGTTCTTTCTCCAATCGCTCCTTTTCTTTCCGTTCCCGGTCCAGACGTTCTTTCTCTTCCTTTGCTTTCCGTTCCCGTTCTTCCTTCTCTTTCTTTTCCCGCTCGCGCTTCTCCCGTCGTTCTTGTTCTCTTCGCTCGCGCGCCAACGGTCTGTTCTTCTTCGCTTCCTTCTCGCGATACAGTTCTTCATCCAAACCCCAAAGCCATCCCTTACCTTCTTTAGCTATCTTTACGAATAACTTATTCAGTGATAAATTATGACGAACGGAATTCTGCCATCCATACGGCGCAAACTGATAATACGGAAACAGCTCCTGAATGGCCTGGTAAATATCTGACAACGACATGCCTCGATCCGTAGCGAACGTGCGCAAAGATACTTCGATAAGGCTGGAATAAGAATTCGGCGGCTTTTCGCGATATTCCAACGGTATCTGTGACGGCGAAGGAGGCGTAGGATGCCGTTTCTCTGCGCGTCTGGCCGGTTTTGGACGAGCTTTTGGCTGCGGTGTATGCTCATTAGATGTCGCATCGGGCGAAGCGCTGGATGGCATGTTGGCGACTTCCTTCGCAATAATATCTGGAATCTGTTCGAGTGTGTTGCCGCCAGTCAAGGCATGAATCATGTTTAGTTCTTCCTGTTGAAGTTCAGGAAACTGTTGATACTGCTGCTGTGGTTGTGATTGATGGTCCTCTTTGGTATCGTGGCCGTGGTGCGGTTGCGGCAATTGCGTGTTCGCACCGTGAGACGCGAACCCGTCTGCAGCCTGAATATTTTCCACACTAGATTCGGTAAAGAGCTTATTAAAATCATGAACCTCAGCCTGTGCCAATTCAGTTTCCAAATGATTTTCAATTTTGACTCTAGCATCGGTCACCGGTGTCATTGACATGGAAAGCGGCGGTAATGACTTAGCATCCCGCAGTGAAATGGCGTCAGCTGGCTTAATGGTCTGTGTCGGAGTCGTGTCGCCGGGCTCCAAATTGGACGAGCTAGGCAAGAGAAAAGTGAAGCCAATCTGACCAATTTGTACGCGCGATCTGTCAAATAGTAAGTATCGATGACCCAGATATTGCCGATTCCGGGCGATCTCACCCATGATTTAATTGCACAGTAGCTCCTTTCTCGACAAACACATCATCTACGAACGCGCCATTTCTGCCGAGCACCGAAAATTCGAACCGCTGGTTTGCGAAATTGTAAAATATCTTTGCGTGCCTCCGCGATATAGCCTTCGCAGTGCCAAGATGAACATCAATTGCTCCGTTTCCGCCTCCCGCACTCGGTTTACTTGCATTGTCGCCGGTGCCTTGTTTCGAAGGCGTTCGGGATCGAGATCGCTCTGCGGGGGTTCCAGTAGCCTCAGTGCTTCCTGGTCCGTCATGGTGGTTATTATGAACACTTTCCACGCGTCTACCCATAACGACTTGTAGTGTCTGTACATAGAATGTGAATGACGCAAAGTCAAGGCGCGCGTATGCCGATATTCGTGATTCGGTGACGGGCGCAGTCTGTTGCTGCTGCACGGCATGCGGAGTCTGGTGCGATATCGCTGTGGGCGTCATGGTATTATCTAGGACGTCTGACTCATGCGCGAACATGCTGTGGTCGCCTTCGTACGAAATGTCCTGCATGACGACATCGTTCACGCTGCCTTGGTGAGGTTGATAGAACGCTTCCGACGGAGGAAGCGTGTCTGGCGTGCTGAGCACATGTGTCGCAATAGAACTCGGCCGATGTAGCTCATTCTCAGACAACACCCTGCCGGCTGGAGTTTGTGGAACTGCCGCGGCAGCAAATGCAAAGGACGCCGACGTGTCCACACCATCGCCAATGGAGCTGTTCTCGTCGTTGTGGTTATGGTTGTCGGTATCGCCGCCCATATCGCCGAACTCGGCCGTCAGCGGAAGTGACGACATGGTCGACGGATATTCGCCTGGTGACGATGTCATACTGCGACTGCGTGTCCTGTTTTGCTGTGCTTAACAGTCGCGTTGGTTCTTTGCTTGGCTGCTGGCGTTGGGACGCGGATCGTAAAAATTTCTGGGACGAAAGGAGCCCGGAGAACGCGCGTATATCTCAGCATACTTGACTCCTGAAATCTCGCGTTTAAAGTTTAGGGATCGAGTATACATTCTTCGATCATACAAGTTATTATATTCAAATCATAAATCGCGGGTCATCAATATCTACAATATGAAAAAACTGACTAGGAATAGTATATACATGAGCAAGCTTGCAAGCTATAGAGTTTGGCAGGTAAGCAATAACAATTTGTCCAAACCGCCAATCTGTAAAATCTCCGACATAGTTAACCATTTAACTTATATAACTTATGCAATAACGAGTATCTACACTACTGCCCGGAGTTGACCGTACTGTCGTCTCTCTCGCCATATTTAAGATGCCTTCAAACAGTTAGCCACCTATACCTGTAAATAATGAAAACAAATAGCACTTACA
This sequence comes from Lipomyces tetrasporus, assembly GCF_029532465.1. Classification (NCBI taxonomy): domain Eukaryota; kingdom Fungi; phylum Ascomycota; class Lipomycetes; order Lipomycetales; family Lipomycetaceae; genus Lipomyces; species Lipomyces tetrasporus. The sequence continues at coordinate 713,285 of NW_026611604.1, forward strand.
GTCTCTGAATCTCCTTTGACTTTTTAATATTGTCCATTTCCAGCTGCGCAATATTGCGCAGAACTTCACCTTGATCAGGCAGTGACCGAATGATACCCTTCAGCTCTTCAACTTTCGCATTCGAGCGATTCAGTTTGCCGGCCAGTTGTGAGTTCTTATGTTCCAACTCCGATATCCGTCGTCGCGCCAGTGCCAGTTGTCGGGTTAATGATTTGCTCAACGTACAGACTTGGATGTATGCTGACTTCATGGCGGTATACGTCGTGATGACTGAATGAGTGGACAATATCCGCGACTTCACTTCGGCGATGTTCTTTTCCATCTTAAGCACATCAATCGACGCCACTAAAGAGTTGTTACTTTGTTGCGCTAATGCGATGGCAGAAGGCGGCGGAGATGGCGTAGGCAGCATCGCCTGAGACTGCGGTGATCTTTGAGGTCCACATTCTTCAGACTGCGACAAACGAAACTCGACATCTTCGTACGGCGGTGTCAGAGTGTCACTCGCGGGCACACCTTCATAAGTAGTGTCAATTCCATGGAAACTTGAAACTTCATCTCGACCACTTCCTCCGTTGGTCTCTGCATCTTCGACGGTGGTGCGCGTTGAATCGGTCGGCGAATTGAATAATTGGTCGATTTCTGGATCATACTCGTCAGACGGATCAGTCATTTGTGCAATTTCCTCTGAACCCTCTCTCACTCCAAGACCTGTCGGATGTCTTCGCAATTCCCCACTATTCAGTCCGGCATCATCGGCCTTCCGTTTCCCAGGCCGAGCCTGTCCTTCAACACGATCCGGGGCCGACTGGCTAGCAGTCAACAACTCAATAAGCTTATCCGCATCAAAATCGTCTATTAGGTTCGTCGTTAGTGTCTGCACCGGCTGCGATTTCACTGCCTGTGGCTTGACAGCTGCTAACGACGGAATCGGAGCGTTGAACCGACATTTGCTGCCATTACTTGAATATCTGCTACCAGTACCTGAGATAGGTCTAGCCATTCCCGGCTAATTGATCTCAACAAATCTTCAAAGATAAGAAGGCAAAATCAATGGATTATATACCTCGCGGCAAGATAAATAGCAGCGCGCACGCGGACGAGCTTTCGACAGGAAATAACTTAAAAATAGACGGCACTCGTGGCGACAGATGATGGCGCTGCCATGGAGAAACAAGACTAATCAAGACCAGTAGTACGTTTCGAATGCATATGATGCCGATAATCGATATGTCTAGATCAAAAAATGTTGGAATTTGCTGCGAATAAATTGTTTGGTCAGCCCTCGGGAAATCACATCGAGGCGCTTATTGTGGAGTGTTTTGTTCCCATCGCTCTGCACGATTGATGCCGGTGCGGCTACGTATGATCTGCGCCATAACAGCTGCTTTTCAACGCCGCAAGTCAATTTTCTCCGATTGAACTCGGTCGGACTCACAGCATTACACAGCATTAGCACTTCCTGCTGATCCTGCCAATCATTCATTATATATTTGTCAATATGACTGACCGAGGACCACCACGAGTAAAAAACAAGGCTGCAGCGTCTCTTCAAATAACAGCTGAGCAGATCTTACGGGAAGCCTACGAGCAACGGGAGCCATCTCTGCAAATCCCGAAACAGCGCATCGCGGACCTTGAGGAGGTACGTCATCCTTCCGACAAATTCCTTTTTATAGATGTTAAGCCCAGCGCTTCTAACGGGTTTAGCTTCATGAGTTTCAAGGCCGGAAACGGAAAGAATACGAAGATGCTTTGCGGCGAAATCGGCTCAACATCAACCAATGGATTCGATATGCTCAATGGGAACTCGAACAGAAAGAATTCGCGCGAGCACGTTCGATTTTTGAGCGCGCTCTTGAAATCGAACCAACTAACGTCCCATTATGGCTCAGATATATTGAAGCAGAACTAAAACACAGAAACATCAATCATGCGAGGAACTTGTTCGACAGAGCGGTGACGCTGTTGCCTCGCGTCGACAAATTATGGTATAAATATGTTTCAATGGAAGAAACGTTGACCAATGTTCCCGGCACGAGACAAGTTTTTGAGCGGTGGATGGAGTGGGAACCAGAACCACAGGCGTGGTTAAGTTATATCAATCTGGAGAAACGATATGGTGAATATGAACGGGCAAGAGCAATTTTCGAGAAATTCACGATTGTCCATCCGCAGTCTGAGAACTGGATAAAATGGGCACGTTTTGAGGATGAGTATGGGTCGCCAGATAACGTGCGAGAGGTCTATTCTGCTGCAGTTGAGACTTTACGAGCAGCTGGTGACGAGTTTGTGGACCAGAAATTACTGGGAAGTTGGGCGAAATGGGAAACTCGACAGAAAAACTTTGACAAGGCTAGGGAGCTCTACAAACTTGGTCTAGATACTTTAAGTCGAGCGAATAGTATGAGCCTATACAAGGACTACAGCGCCTTCGAGAAACAGTACGGTGAAACGGAAGGCATTGAAGACGTGGTATTCAAAAAGCGGAGAGTGCAGTACGAAGAACAGGTGCTTGAGAATCCAAGAAATTACGATGCGTGGTTTGCTTACTTGATTATGGCCGAAGAATCATCAAAGAATATAGATGAGATTCGAGATCTTTATGAACGAGCGATTGCGAACGTGCCACCTACGCAAGAGAAGCAGCATTGGCGTCGGTATATCTTTTTGTGGATAAAATATGCGGTTTTTGAAGAACTCGTCACGAAAGATTTTGAACAAGCACGAGATGTCTACAAAGCCTGTCTCAAGTTGATTCCACATAAGCAGTTTACGTTTGCAAAGATATGGTACATGTATGCGTGTTTCGAGATTCGAAGAAGTAAGCTCGACGTGGCAAGGAAACAACTTGGCATGGCTATCGGGATGTGTCCTAAGCCCAAACTATTTAAGTACTATATTGAACTTGAAATGAAGCTTCGAGAGTTCGACAGATGCAGAACGCTGTTTGAGAAGTACCTGCAGAAATTCCCTCGGACGCCTCAGGCCTGGCTTGATTACGCGGAATTGGAGCAGACGTTGGGCGATGAGGACAGGGCTCGTGCAATATTGGAATTGGCAATGTCCATTCCGGGCTTAGATTTAGAACTGGCTGAGGAAGAATAGTCGTGGAAATGGTGGCATGTTGTGATGAATGTAGGGGAAGTGGGTGCAAGAGTATGTACAGTATATTGATGTATATTATAATCTTCCTATTCTATCTCTATATTGAGCAAAATCCCAACGTAACTCGTCTCCAATAATGTACAGCATTTTGAGAAATTGAAGTGCAGTACGTTGGTAACCCCGTAAACAGCCTTGATTCAAGGACAAGGAGTACCTGTTACAGATCACATATGTGCTGTATGGTACAACTACCAACAGCGAAAACTAACGTTTCGAGTCTATCGTGTACATATCAAATTCGTTTCTAAATTTGATCTGAATCCTATTTGCTTGATTGATGAGCCTCGGATTGCCGAAGAGCAGCTTCGGCAGCCAGGAAGGTCTCGTCTGACAGGATGTCGTCCAACTTGCTGTCAATGTTATCCAGCATGGCCTCCAGTGCCTAAATTATATATTAGCATGATTTGTACAAACCACAATTTCGCAGTATGCAATTTATTTGATACATACACTGGCGGCCTTCTCAGCCTTCATGAGTTCATGATATGCGCCCGCAAGATCAGTCCCTTTGTCGTCCGGCGCCGACGCACCTGTCGATGAAATCGTCTCCTCTGTTGTCATATCTTTGTATATGATCAAAACTACTAAAGAACTCGATAGATAGGTCTCCTAGGCACTCGCTTATCGGTCGAGTTCTAGCTCGTGGCATGCACTTGCGTATGTGAAGATAAAGCCCCATGTTTCCACAAGTGTGCGCACTTAAATAAACCCCGCCACGCCATGGCAAAAAGCTAACTTTAATCTTCATATGTGCTAGTCTAGAACTGGACGACCTAACCAGGGCTGATGTTGAAGTACTTTCGAATTTATACTTAACCTCACTTAACTAATTGCACGAAACAGAAACTCATATAAAGTGTAGGTAGATTATAGGATATAGATTTGGTCGTAATAAATTTTAAACCTTGTAAGTGCACATATCACACGAGAATATGTGATGGCTGTCAAGTGCCGCGATGTTGAGCGGCGCAGGTACATCCAAAAAAGACCGCAAGTTGGCCACCCAGTAATTACGTGCTTGCCTCATTGCCAAAGGCCTGATTCGTTTCCCCCCACACCATGAACTAACCGATCCCGCCTCTACCCACTCTTTCTTCTATATTTCATTTACAAATAGATACGCCTATATTGTTTCACTGTGATAATGGCAAGGAACTCAGTATCAGCCGCTGCTGGATCACGGCAATCGTCTGTTTCATCGACCGGATCAATCGATCCGTTCTCTGTCGCTCAGGTCTACTACGGCCCCGAGACTGATTTCACGACCCACAGGGTGACTAATCTTATTCGCACAAGGACTCTGTCGACGGTAAGTTTTTATCTTACTTATATAACATTTTGCGGATCGGCAGCAAATCAAACGGAGCTTAACAGCGTCGATCCGGTTCGACAAATGTCCTGTCGAAATGTGGCAACCCATATTGAATCGATTTCAGTGGCTAAGTGTGGTCTATTTAGGTCCAGACGCGAAGTACTCATGATACGCCCGAATTTCTGAAATCAGTTCCGCGCAGAAGAGCGTCTCAAGGTTTGTCACGCGCATTGAAATTAGTCACAATTGCAACCACTGATTTGTGGTTATAGACGCTCAATCCATGACGCCGCGCAAGTTCCTGGTCGACGTGAACTCGACTCTTCAGGCACTGCTTGAAAGCGAAGACACTGATGGGAATATGCAAATAACAATTGAGGATCTGGGTCCAAAAGTTTTGCAACTTGGCACTGCGAACTCGAATGGGTTCAACAAGTTCGACATTCGCGGCACGTACATGTTGTCGAACCTTTTGCAAGAGCTCACCCTTGCTAAGGAGTACGGCCGAAAGTCTATTATTCTAGATGAGCAGCGGTTGAATGAGAATCCAGTTAGCAGGCTGTCTCGTTTGGTCCGCACACAGTTCTGGGACTCGCTAACCCGTCGAATCGACGCTTCACTGTTGGAAGTCATTGCAGTCGATCCGAAGAATCGGTCAAAGGATCAGAGCCCTCGGATCTACGTACCGCCGACAGAGAAGGAGCAGTATGAATACTACACAAAGGAAGCTGCTAAGCGCCCTCATCTGAATCTTCAGGTCGAGTATCTTCCCAGCTCGATCACGGCGGAGTGGGTAAAATCAGTTAACGAGAAGCCTGGTTTACTTGCGCTTGCAATGGACCATGTGGTCGATGAATTCACAGGACAGCCGACATTGCGAGGCAAACCGTTTGTCGTGCCTGGTGGTCGATTCAACGAGCTCTATGGATGGGACTCGTACATGATTGCCCTGGGTCTATTGGTGGATGGAAGAGTCGATCTGGCTAAGGGAATTCTCGAAAACTTTATCTTCGAAATCAACCATTACGGGAAGATCTTGAATGCCAATCGTTCTTATTATCTTAGCCGGTCGCAGCCACCCTTTTTAACAGACTTGGCTCTGAAAGTGTATGAAAAGACTAAGTTCGAACCGGGAGCCTTGAACTTACTGCAGGACTCGTTCGAGGCTGCCATCGAGGAATATTGGAATGTTTGGATGTCGCCTCCCCGACTGGATCAAGAGTCGGGATTGTCTTGCTACCATCCTGATGGTATTGGAATTCCGCCTGAGACCGAGGCGAGCCATTTTGAGCACCTCCTGATGCCTTTTGCGGAAAAGCATAACCTCTCACTGGAGGAGTTCCAACGACAGTACAACGACGGCATTGTGAAAGAGCCTGCTCTCGACGAGTATTTCGTTCACGACCGAGCTGTCCGAGAATCTGGTCATGACACTACGTACAGACTCGAGAAGCGGTGTGCCAATCTGGCAACAATTGATTTGAACAGCTTGTTGTATAAGTACGAAGCCGATATCGCTCATACTATCCGGACAAAGTTAGGCGATAAGTTGGTGCTCGCTGATGGAACTGTTGAGACTAGTGCACCTTGGGATCGTCGTGCACGCCGACGAAAAATTTTGATTGATCAATATATGTGGGATGAGGAGAAGGGCATGTATTTCGATTACGACATTGTGCAGAAGCAGAAGTCAGATTACGAGTCCGCAACTACATTGTGGGCGATGTGGGCTGGTTGCGCGTCTCCCCAGCAAGCCGCAAGACTGGTTTCGGTCGCGCTACCAAAGTTCGAAGAGTTTGGCGGTCTTGTTTCTGGAACTGAGCGGTCTCGCGGTGTGATCGGACTTGATCGACCGAACAGACAGTGGGACTACCCTTACGGCTGGGCGCCACAGCAAATGCTTGCCTGGGTGGGCTTGATCAGATATGGCTACGAAGAAGACGCTGAACGATTGATTTATAGATGGCTTTACATGATTACCAAAGCTTTTGTGGACTATAACGGTATCGTTGTTGAGAAATATGATGTCACGCGACCTGTGGATCCGCACCGTGTTGACGCGGAGTATGGTAACCAAGGGTCGGATTTCAAGGGAGTGGCAAAGGAAGGCTTTGGTTGGGTCAATGCTTCCTATACTTTCGGGTTGACACTAATTACCAGCCATGCGCGCCGTGCTCTCGGCGCATGCACTCCACCAGGTCTTTTCTATGCGAGCCAGAACTCATACGTCTAAACTTCTTTTGTCGAGCATATATCATTGTATAAAAGGTGTATAAACGGGGCTGAATTATGTTATACGGTGTAGAATGGGAATATGGGCGGACATTCAACATTGATTCTGTGGGTTTAGCAATATTGGGGTTTATTGACAGGTTGTTTTATGATGTGCACTACAGTGCTATAGTTTAGTTGCTGTGATAACAAGAAGACTCTTATAAATCGAAGATTATATTCATATCACTAAAGTACAGAGATTCGATGATTCTACTTTAGACTGAGACGGATCCTCTGCCAAATATGTCTTCGACCTCGGCGGGTTGGACACTCAACTGCTGGCGATACAACAGCAAGATTTTGCGCGAGATATGACGACGCAGTGACGACATCGCTATAAGATATCGCCGTTTCGCTGTCGTTCGACCTGGACGATGCCACAGTTTATGTCATTGAAGCAAAACACCGGCTGCAGGAACTCAGTAGATAAGGAACGCCACAAGGTCGTCGTTGTGCACAGGCTCAGGTAACCATTATTCAGTTCCCTTTTCTTGTTCGGCCGAAGCGGAAAATTCGATGAGCCGCACACTTCTAGACGAGTGTCCGAGGCCCGTCGGTTGTGGCGGTGTAATGGCGGAGAGCTCGGGACTCTTCAGCGGATTGGAGGCTAGGTGCCACTAGCCACAGCGGGCTAGGCTCAAAGAAGCAGATGGTAGCGTGCGCTCCGCCACAAGTGTTGCTAATTTGTAACAGTTGTGCCTCAATCACGACGCGCTGGTGGCAAACAGATCGAACGCAGTGGCGAGAAAAAACCGGAGAGCGAATCGCCGCTAAACCAAATCAGGCTAGTGGCTAGGCTGCGAAGCCTCTTCGCCGGGCGCCCGCCAAACGAAAAATCTTCGTGGTAGCCGCGTTATGGCTGTCAGCGCGTGCGTCTCAATCACCGAGGATTTCTTACCAACATCCCAGAATTTTTGCCTCCGTCACTGAGGCCAATTACTTATAGGCATACCGGTATCGTTGCAGTCTACCTCGCGTCTCATTATATGGTTGTGTATTGTCCAGTTCGACCTATACAGCTGCAATGAAGTTCTTCTCGTCTCAGTGTTCGTTTGACTATCCGTGGGCACATGTATGTTGTCTTTGTATATGCCCCATATGATCGGCCGACCATGATGGCCTGCATGATGGGTTACTACGTCAACTTGTATGCTAACAGCTCGTAGGTTTCTGCGTCTGCATGGAAGAAATATCCTAATGAAATGTCTACGCACGTCGTTGCCGTCGATGTTCTTCGTCGTGAAGTCGATCCCGTGTCTGGAATCCTCACCACCGAGCGACTTATCACATGCAGGCAGAACATCCCCAAGTGGCTTTTGGTAGTTGTCGGCGGTCGCGATACGTCTTATGTCCGGGAAGTTTCTGAAGTCGATCCGGTCAAGAAGACCCTGACCCTCCGATCCCAGAATCTGACCATGAACAACCTTCTCAGCGTCCAGGAAACTGTTGTCTATTCCCCGGATAAGGCCGATCCCAGCAAGACCGTCTTCGACCAGACTGCTCGGATTGTGGCTTATGCGGCTTTCCAGCGTCTTTGCAACAAGATTGAGGATTGGTCGGTCGAGCGATTCCGACAAAATGCCGTGCTTGGCCGTCTCGGCTTCGAGTCCGTCCTCAAGAAGCTGGCAGACTCTGTTCCCGACAATGTACTTCAGTCTACCACTCTCCAGACGGTTGCGGCGTGAATCTAAACCTCAGCACCGCCTTTATTCTCATCCGTCTCTCTCGGTAATGGTTGTATATGATTGGTCACGCGACTTGTTGACACACCTGGTGCAGAGCTCCTGCAAAAGTCGTGACGATTTTACTATTCTTGCATGTGTATCCGTTATCATCTCATTTGGGTTTCTGGCATTGTGTATAGAGTTTATGCTTTTTCTCATTACGGCGCATTATGGTTATAAAATGGGCTTCATATTCGATTTTATCCTTTGCTGTTTTATTGCTCTCCGTATTTCGTTCTCTGTTAGCCTGAACGATTATCTGCATTTGTATAATATTTTGCATTGTTTGCGGAGCAAAATCTCCTCTCCTCATGGATATATTTGTAAATTTAATGCAGGATGGAGTTTGAATAGAGATATGTGTTTACAGACAATAAGCTGGGTTCTGCATCAAAGGACTTCTTAAATTGTAATGTATGTACTCACCATTCTTGTGCCGTCGAGTGAATAGGACAGAGGCTGGCACAGATCATGATGTCGGTTCTGCAAGCTAATTGACCAGCATCATTTACAAGATGGAACAGTCCCCCGGAAGTAAGTTAGGGATGAGGCCAAGCCGGGTAACAAAACAGATCTCACGGCAACTGCCCACAGTCTGCTTTAGTTTTCTTGGATAGTTCAGCTTAGATCTATCCTGGATCGATATATAGATTAGAATAACGATATAACGCGAACAGTGTACTCTGTTTTGGTTACGACCCCCAGTTTCTGGTGTTCATCGGTCACAGCAATCAGTACGAATCGGAATTAATAAGGTAGTGAGGTAAGCAACGCGTCGCTCGCAACAACAATGCCAGATACTGCGAAGGACAAGCCGACAGCAAATGGGAGTCAATGGGAGGGTAAAGGTATGCTTCTTTTGGGTTGCATTTAGGTAATTGAAGTGGAAGATAACAGTTCCCCTCCCACAGCTGTGATCAAGTCGGCAGATATGGTATGTGTGAGGCAACTACTGTCGGTCTGATCTGCGGCCCGACGAACGATCAAGGACCAATCTGACAGTTGATATTGTAGTCGGAGGAAATGCAATCTGTCGTTATTGATCTTGGTATGTTGAGGAACTGCTAGTGCTGCTCCTAGTGGTGTGAACGGGATACTAACCTCAATGCAAGCCGTGCAAGCAATGGAAAAATACAACATAGAGAAGGTAGCTGTACATTGATACCGGCGCGAATTCCACACTAAGATTATAATGCAGGACATTGCGGCGCATATAAAGAAAGAAGTATGTTTGAATTTCCGCTGTTGCTGTTCAATCCGGAAACTCATATAGTGCTTTAGCTTGATCAGCGATTCGGTCAGACGTGGCACTGCATTGTCGGGCGGAACTTTGGAAGTTATGTCACGCATGGTATGCTTTATGTTATCTATTCCGTCGCGTGCCACTGCTAAAGTCGTAATCATAGAGACTCGACATTTTATTTACTTCTATCTTGGTCAAATAGCGATATTACTGTTTAAGACGGCCTGATTTGCGGTATAACAATAACTTCATTGCACATATGTATGGAATATATTGTCAGCAAAGACATCTAAGTAGCGCAGTAATGTCAGGCACTTGATGGCCACTGGATTAGGTACTTTCGTCCCGCTAAAATCATCGTAAGAGATAGCGACAGACTACAGGGGGGTTGATGAGTCCTTGCCATTGCCCATGAGTTCAGTGATTAACAGGGTAATTCTTTAAACGGAAGTAAATACAAACCGTTTGATAAATAAATGGCTACATTTCCATGACCCTGAGTGGCCACGAGGTGGTTACACTTTATCAGTAGGTCTAGCCGACGCACGAACCAAACGGTAGAGACAGCAGCGTCCGCCGACGAGAGTAAAACAAACGGACACTAGCTCCCAGCAGCCACGCTTCGCCTTCCGGAACAGATGTTCTGGGACTCCGTGGACAACTGCTGGTGTGAGGGCGAGTGAGATGTTTCCTGATGGTAGGATCTCTGTTCGTTGGCCCCGCCGGGTTTTCCTCCCGGCCAAGCCAGCCATTGTCCTCAGTAATGTTCAAGATACCTCTGTTCGTTCTCTCCTCCGGAACTAAGAGCCAACATTAGTCATTTCATTTGAGCAACGTATTGGCCGCCGAGAATCACTTCATACAGTGCTCACGCAAAAGGTCAAGGCGGTCAGCGGGCCAGGTTGGGATATGCGATAGCCGAGGAGAAGTAATGCCTCATGAACCGCTGCCATTCGTGTGACTCGGACGCGTTGTCCAGACACTACCCTTGATGATTCCTACGAATGACGTGGTCCGGAGAGGATTGAAATAGTTCATCAAGTCGGCACTTTGAGTTTGCGGCGGCGATAACGCGAGCTTATCGCGTGCCCCTTCTTCACAGATTCCGCAATTGAGCAGTATATGAGCGGATTTATGATGCGGCGGGTTTGGAGGTTATTCTCGGCAGTCGGAGACTTGTGACGAGGATGACTCCGACGGTTCAGAGACTCGTTTGACGGACAATTAAAAAGCATGATGGTCAATCTTTTTGTCCATGCTACTAATCCAGCGGCAAATGTTGGATTTGCGAAGTCGCTTGGGTTGAAATTGACCGAGTCAGGCGGGGAGATCAAGACTACAATGCCTTTCTATGAGACAAGCTGCAAGGGTTGCTTCGCGATAGGAGATATTGGATCTCTGATGAAATCTGTTAGGCTAGCCCTTTCTGCCAGGGGGTTGTGTGCCGCGAGGGTCACTGCACAGCTTTTCTAGTTAATAGTAAGGATATCAGTGGTAGAGAATCTAAACGTAGTGCTTCTAATGTTACTCTACGGCTCCATGCCAAGTGCAAGAGTGCTATGCCATCTGTACAACCAGCCAAAAGTGACAGTACTTAGAAACAGAGAATGACCATGACTCAAGCCGCTAAAGACATCCTCCATTCCCATAACTTTGTGGTGAGGCTTAATTTCCCAAAAATTCTCATCACATCAAAACTAGCATCCCACTCGGCTTGTGCGACTTTGACTTACGTCAGATGTTGAGGTAAGAGTAGAATAGGGAATTGCGTACTGCATTCATCGCACGCCCGGCGACGCTTTGGAGAGCGCTGTTGCTGGGCTTGTGGCAGTGACATCTTGTCACTTGCGAAAAGCCTGCAGATTAGAACAAAAGTTGTTCCTCACAACGGACTTTGGTCCCTGAATTAAAGGAGCATCAGCTCAGCGGTGGATAGCTGGTTCATGATGAAACCTGACCAAACTTAAAGTTTGCAAGCTTGAAAGCATAAAGTCGCGTCCGCCGTCGGGGTGGTTGTGGGTAAGGTTTTCTTTCAAGCTGGCGCCACAGTATATCTCAGCACTTACTTGCAGTGCACACGGAATTTGTAAGTCAGTCGCTCGCAAAAACACTTGATCCCCCCACAACCACCCAGTTCGTCGCGCATCGAACGCGATCCATTTGATTGGATTGCTAGGTTTTATCTTCAGTAGATAATCCATTCTTATCTTAAGTTTAATCAGCATTTCAGTGTTTAGTTGCATGATGGCTGAAGGTGGCAACCCAATCTGTGAAGGTCTTGTGAAGCTTTCTAACCAGTCCGACATATAGAGAACTACGACGATCCGTATGGATACGATGAGGCGTCCGAGATCACTGCCGAGGACTGTTGGGCTGTGATTTCGTCATTTTTTAATGAGAAAGGTTTAGTATCGCAGCAATTGGAATCATTCGATGAGTTCATTCAAACCACTATTCAGCAGCTCGTGAGTGAAGAGCCGACACTCACCCTTGATCAGCCCGCGCAGCATACTGGTCCCGATGGTGACATCAACAGACGATATGAGATTCAGTTTGGAAAGATCTATCTTTCGAGACCGACAATGACAGAAGCCGACGGTAGTACGCATCCCATGTTCCCCCAGGAAGCGCGTCTGCGAAATCTGACCTACTCGTCGCCACTGTATGTCGAAATGACCAAGCGATCACTTTATTCAAGGGATATTGATTTGGCGCCTGGACAGGATGTTGTTTGGGAAGCGGAGACTGAGGAGGCTGAAGAACCTGAATCTAAGGTGTTTATTGGCAAAGTGCCAATCATGTTGCGGTCTCAGTTCTGCATGCTCAGATGGTTGAAGGAGCACGAGTTCTACGATGTCAATGAATGTCCTTACGATCAAGGTGGATATTTCATCATTAATGGTTCCGAAAAAGTCCTCATTGCACAAGAGCGAAGTGCAGCAAATATCGTTCAAGTATTCAAGAAGGCCGCTCCGTCACCGGTCAGCTATCTTGCGGAGATTAGATCAGCATTGGAAAAAGGTTCGCGATTGATCAGCAGTATGCAAATCAAGTTGTACTCAAAAGGTGATAAAAATGTCGGTTCAACAATCAAGGCAACGCTGCCATACATCCGAAACGATATTCCGATTGTGATTGTGTTCCGTGCGCTTGGAGTTGTTCCCGATGGTGACATTCTAGAACATATCTGTTACGATCAAACTGACTGGCAGATGCTTGAGATGCTGAAGCCTTGTATTGAAGAAGCCTTCGTCATTCAAGACCGCGAGGTTGCGTTGGATTTCATTGGTCGTCGTGGTACCGCCATGGGTATTAATAAGGAGAAGCGATTGCGGTATGCTCGAGATATTATGCAGAGAGAATTGTTACCACATATCACTCAGAGTGAGGGCTATGAGACGAGAAAGGCTTTCTTTTTGGGTTACATGGTCCACAAGATGCTGCAATGCGCTCTGGAGCGACGAGAAGTTGATGACAGGGATCATTTTGGCAAGAAACGTCTCGACTTGGCTGGTCCTTTATTAGCCAATTTGTTCAGAATATTGTTCAAGAAACTGACACGAGATATGTACAAGTACATGCAGAAGTGTGTCGAAACTAATCGTGACTTCAACTTGACGTTGGCTGTGAAGCCAAACACGATCACCAATGGTCTGCGCTACTCCTTGGCTACTGGTAACTGGGGCGAGCAGAAGAAGGCCATGTCTTCGCGTGCCGGTGTTTCGCAAGTATTGAACCGCTACACGTTTTCGTCCACACTTTCCCACTTGCGACGCACAAACACACCTATTGGTCGGGATGGCAAGATTGCGAAGCCCCGACAACTACACAATACTCATTGGGGTCTGGTCTGCCCAGCCGAGACTCCTGAAGGTCAGGCATGCGGTCTTGTGAAGAATTTGTCATTGATGTCTTGCATTTCCGTTGGTACGTCTTCACAGCCTATCATTTATTTCTTGGAGGAATGGGGCATGGAACCGCTTGAGGACTATGTTCCGCACGCTACGCCAAATGCGACTAGAGTCTTTGTCAATGGTGTTTGGATTGGAACTCACAGAGACCCTGCGGCGCTGGCTGAAACTATCCGATCTTTGCGGCGAACAGATCACATAGCGCCTGAAGTCAGCATAGTTCGTGATATCCGCGAGAAGGAATTCAAGATTTTCACGGATGCCGGCAGAGTGTATCGGCCTCTGTTCGTAGTTGATACAGACAAGTCGAGTCCTCGATGTGGTGAATTGATGTTACGCAAAGAACATGTGAACCGATTGCTCGAGGACTTTGAGTCCACTGAAGAAGATCGTTACGGCTGGACTTCGCTAGTTACAGAGGGTATTGTTGAATATGTTGATGCTGAAGAGGAAGAGACAGTTATGATTGCCATGACCCCGGAAGATCTTGAATCTTCGCGACAGATGCAGGTTGGGGTGGAACACAATGAGAGTCTAGACCCATCACACCGAGTGAAAGCGACGCCGAGTATCAATGCGCATACGTGGACGCATTGCGAAATTCATCCCAGCATGATTCTCGGCATTTGCGCCAGCATCATTCCATTTCCCGATCACAATCAGTCGCCTCGAAATACGTATCAATCTGCGATGGGTAAACAAGCTATGGGTGTATATCTGACAAACTACGGTGTGCGGATGGATACTATGGCCAATATCCTTTACTACCCGCAGAAACCGCTTGCGACAACACGATCGATGGAGTTCATGAAGTTCAGAGAATTGCCGGCGGGTCAGAATGCCATCGTTGCTATTCTTTGCTACAGCGGTTATAACCAGGAAGATTCCGTTATTATGAACCAAAGCAGCATTGATCGTGGTTTGTTCCGAAGCTTGTTTTTCAGATCATACATGGATCAGGAGAAGCGTGTAGGTATGGCGGTGGTTGAGGAATTTGAGAAGCCAATCCGAGGAAATACGCTACGCATGAAGCATGGCACTTATGACAAGTTGGATGACGACGGATTGATTGCTCCTGGTGTCCGAGTTTCTGGTGAGGATATTATTATCGGCAAGACAGCTCCTATACCTCCAGAGACAGAGGAACTGGGTCAACGCACGCAATTTCATACCAAGCGAGATGTGTCGACTCCTCTCCGAAGCACAGAAAGCGGTATTGTCGATCAGGTTCTTCTCACCACGAACGGCGAAGGGTTGCGATTTGTCAAGATTAGAATGCGAACTACGAAAGTTCCACAGATTGGTGATAAGTTCGCGTCTCGACACGGTCAGAAGGGAACTATTGGCGTAACCTACAAACACGAAGACATGCCTTTCACGGCTGAAGGCATTGTCCCGGATCTCATCATCAATCCCCACGCTATTCCATCCCGTATGACAGTGGCTCATTTGATCGAATGCCTGCTCAGTAAAGTGTCTTCGCTTTCAGGTCTTGAGGGTGATGCTACTCCATTTACTGATGTCACCGTGGACGCTGTTTCGAAGCTTCTAAGAGAGCACGGATACCATTCGCGTGGTTTCGAAGTCATGTATAACGGACATACTGGTAAGAAGCTGATGGCTCAAGTCTTCTTGGGTCCCACATACTACCAACGTTTGCGACATATGGTGGACGACAAGATTCATGCTCGCGCGCGTGGTCCAGTACAGATCTTGACGAGACAGCCTGTCGAAGGTCGGTCGCGAGATGGTGGATTGCGATTCGGAGAGATGGAACGCGATTGTATGATTGCTCATGGTGCAGCGGCATTCTTGAAGGAGCGTCTTTTTGAGGCATCGGACGCGTTCCGGGTTCATGTTTGTGGAATTGTAAGTAGGGCGCTGATGATTGTTGGAGGAGTTGCTAATATCTAGTAGTGCGGCTTGATGAGTGTTATTACGAACTTGAAAGCAAATCAATTTGAATGCAGAGCGTGCAAAAATAAGACAAATATCTATCAGGTATGTCTATTATCTCCATCGCGGAAATATAACGGCGGTGGCTGACAGGCTATAGATTCACATTCCATATGCGGCGAAATTGTTGTTCCAGGAGCTCATGGCAATGAACATCGCGCCAAGAATGTATGCCGACCGGTCGGGGTATTCCGTCAGGCAGTAGGTATTGGCTCCTCTGTCGGTGTAAATTCGTGCGACTTGTTTGGGAGATGTAATATAGAAATGTTATGTATATATCGGTTCTGTTTTGAGTTGTGTTTGTAGTAAAACACTAAGTGCTGAAAACGTGTATGGGTGGCATTATTGGCGGACTTTAGTTGAGTATTTGTTAATATAGCGACCATGAATTCTCCAGAGATTATTCATTATGTGAAAGGGCCATGTTTGTTTTTAACGGTGGCAGGATTGGCTTGGTACGGAGGATACTCGAACTCAATGACAGGTGGGCGATGGCCAGCCTTCACATGCGCCGCGGACTCAATTGCGGGGGGACGTAGTATCGCATCGTAGTCCGACACGGCTCTATCGCGCAGAACCGGCGCCTTCTGAAGTTACACTCATTTGTAGCAAGATCTTGCTTATTATACTGCGTTTCTCTAGAGCTCAATTTAACACCCGGGTTAAAATGAGCACTCGGATTCTCACTAGGCTCCGATCAGTGCCCCGCATTCCGGGGTTATGCCGGTCTTTCCGTGTAGCTGCGCCGGCACAGAACACTGGAGGCGTTAAGCAGCTAGGAGTTATAGGAGCCGGGCAAATGGTATCGTGACATAACTGCATCTTCGTGGCTTGTTTTTCGTGCTAATATCGGATCCGGATCATAGGGCCTTGGAATTGCGTTCGTGGCTGCGTTGATGTCAAAAGTCCCCGTCGTACTGTATGACCCTTCAGAAGCCTCTATAAGTAAGAGTCTAGGGTTTCTAGGTATCCACAACATATATATGGCCTTTCTAGTTTTAGAGGAGGGTTGGTAATAACGTGATATCTAGAAAAACTACTTCAGAAGGATGTTGCGAAAGGCAAATACACCCAAGCGGTAGCCGACCAAGTAGTCAAGCTGATAGAGCCGACAATGAAGTTCGATTCCATATTTGCGTCAGATTTTATAATTGAAGCGGTCCCAGAAATAGTGTCACTCAAGTGTGAAATTTTCGGAAAACTTGCTGCTGGTGCCAAAAGGGATACAATTTTGAGCACGAACACCTCGTCGATCTCGATAACGAAGATCGCGGCTGCGGCTAAAGGCGCGGAAGATCGAGTTGTGTCCACACATTTCATGAACCCTGTGCCGGTGCAGAAGGGTGTGGAAATTATTTCTGGATTGCAGACGTCGAGAGAAACTGTTGGTCGTGCGATTGAGTTCGTGAAATCGATGGGTAAATTGCCCAGCGTATCCACCGACAATCCTGGATTCATTGCGAATCGGATATTGATTCCGTATATAAACGAAGCAATCATCTGCTTGGAGACGGGAGTGGGACAAAAGGAGGATATTGACAATATTATGAAGAACGGATGCGCTATGCCAATGGGTCCGCTGGCGTTGGCAGACTTCATTGGGCTGGACACATGTCTTGCTATTATGAATGTTTTATACACGCAAACGGGAGATACAAAGTATCGACCGGCTGTATTGTTGCAGAAAATGGTGGACGCAGGATGGCTGGGTGTGAAGTCGAAGAAAGGATTTTATGATTATTAGGCTCGGTTTATGGCGTTGGGATGGAATGATTTAAGCACTTGGTACTGTCGTATGTAAATATCAAGTCTAATGGGCACTATTGCAATCATTAGGATCCAGAGTCTTGCCGAGCAACTCTACATCTGAACAACTGGTTGTCCGTCGTGATACCATCTCGACCAGGAACGCGACTTCAAGTTCCTCGCACACGTCAGCTATCCCAGCTATCCCATTCCGTTTTGTCAATCCTGCCAATTTTCCGATTCTGATCCATAGCTGTCATGCGTATGACACGCTTCTATTGCTGCAAGCTGTCGTGCTGTAGTCGTAACGCGTTGCGTGAGCATGACATGGCTCGTAAAAGTTTCTCTATCCATTCCTGAACCTTTCTCTGTAGTAGACCAACGGCAAAATTGCCGCCAAGATCCAGTCAATCATGAAAGTTGAGAGCCAGCAATTGATCGCAAGGGCTGTAATGAAGCTTAGGCTCTGGTGTCACTGTCACCACTCTAAGGCAGGCTCAGAAAACCTTGTCCAACTCTCACAGAAATTAACGTTCCTTCAAACTCGATTTGACAATAATCTCTCGAGATAGTAGACCGACGAAAAAGATGATGACCAAGTATTTCACGTCCGCCATTGTGCGGTTTGATCCTTTATCTCGGCGTAAGTAATTTATTTTTCGTGCGTTTTTGCGCAGAACGCAAGTAGCTAACAACATTGCTGTGTAGGCAAGACCGCTCGTATTTTCCTTGCTCGAATTCCTCCGACCACCCGAAATCTGATAAAAATTCGAACAGAGTTCTTGGGGAGAAGCTCAACTAACAAGCCGCTTATATCAGTTACATTCAGTATGCTACAGAATGGTGCTTCCGTTGGTCAATGATTAATCGTCTACATAGGAGATGGCAAGACTATCGAGTTGGACCCCTGCAAGGAATCAATAGACGACGTTATCGAGCAGTTAGATCGGCATTCGCGAACTCTGCATCTACAAGAGCAAATGAACTCGTGAGAGAGTGGAGGGCAGAGTTTGTATCATACTTAGAGAGTCGGTTCCATATTTCGATTGTATCATATTCACCAACGTCCGAGAAGCGTCCAGCACGGTCCATTTAATATAGGGATAGTTTGGATATTATGTTTTTAAGAAGTGTTCGCATATACGGGTTCGGACTAGTGTTGAGAGTTGCAGTGCATAATTACTGAGTGCAATTGCAGATGATTTAATGTCCTCCCTGCTGATCCATATGTAGTAACGGAAGTTAATGACACAGTCTGGCCTTCTATCACCAATGTTCAGTTCTGATTCTCATGTGTGCCTTTCGATAATGTCAAATGTGTATGAGCGTACAGGTATTGTGTTTGTGTACCCGCATATCACAGTGGACTTGCCCACATCGACGCCATCATGCCTTTGCTTTGTCCTATTTTTATATGCTGAATCCTGATGCCACATTGATATCCAATTTGCGAGCACCTATGGCGATTTGGCATCGCTCAGGAAACCCAGCTCCTAGCAGTTATTGGGGCGGTTTTTGTATACTGTCTTCATTTTCATGCTACGGACGACCGGCCTGTGCTATTGCTGCTAGAGCAAGTGCTACCGGTAGTTCTCATACTGCGTGGCTGTATTTATTGTCTCTAAAGTCGTATGAGCCTGGATTGCGTGAACTGTGCTAGCCAGAGTGGTCCGCTCATCGTCAGGTCAAAGAAATCTAAGCCGAGAGGTCTACGAACTAAATCATAATACCTAGCTTACGTAAATTCCGAAAGCTCTTTCTGTAGCGTCTTACGAATTTTTGGTGTTGGTTGATGGTGAATGGCTAGTTACGGAACTGCGCAGTAAATGGCTGAAGTTTTGGCGTAACCTGACGCTCCAATCTAACTGGCACCGACAGAACTCCGACTACCCACACAAGAGAGGAGCATCAGTCAATTCTGAAGGCAGCTATTTCGCGTGCGATATATGGTACTGGTTGGCGTCTTGTTAGAGTGACCATTTATTTTTACGCGTTTTCTCCAAGGCCGACTTCTGAATGCCGGCTAAACGGGCAAACAAGTCTGCGTGGACGGAGCCGCCGCCTTCGGTTCCTATCCCCGGATACGGTGGGTTTGCTCTTGGAGTGCACCCACCCGCGAAAGTTAAGCAGAAGGACAGAAAGGCAATCTCAGCGGCTACATCACGAGCTACGACAGGTACAGTTACTCCGGATCAACGAGGGAGTCCAGAGACGGGGACAGATGATGGTGCATATTCACATCCGAGCGAGAAGAGCAAGGCAAAGGAAAAGCGCGTGTCTAAATCTGCGACCCCACTAAACGGATCAACACCAGCTAGCATTGGAAGCACACGTCGGACTCGAAGTTTGGGCAAGCCACAATACGCTGTCGACCCGTTGAGGTCCCGCGAGGAATCTGGCGAGGAGACGGAGGCCGTCGATCTTGACGAGGATGAAGTCATGTCCGATTCTCCGCCGCCACCAAAGATATTGATATCGAAAGTTAAGGGACCCGCAGTCGATTTTGACACTGTGAAATCGGCAGAGCTGGATCCATCCAAGGAAACAAAAATAAAGTTGAAATTTCAAAGGACGTTCGATGATTACTTCGTGAAGAGCAGCATCGTACGTCCGACGGTAAAGGAAGGCTCACTGAAGCCCCCAGCTCCAGTCAAGCAGCCTACCAAGAAGATTATTCTTAAGCCTTCATCCCAGGACAGCGTTAGCGAGAATGAATTGAATGCGAAACGATCGGCTTTGAGTACTCCACCTCCAGAGTCAGATATCACTAGACTGAAGCGGGCGAAACGAGTGAAGATTTCGTAAGTACAAGGGTCGGAATGTTTCTAAGTTGTGGAACAAAGACCTGATTTTTCTGTAACTATTAGGCCTATAAAAAAGCGCGCTACGCGTGAGAATGCTTTTGGCTTTGGACCGCCTCCAGATCTGTCTGGGTTGGCGAGATCAACAGCGGCATCCTCTTCCGACCAGGATGATCCTACTCGAGTAAGTTCCCGATTTATAATTTCCTTGCATTGAATCTAATATCCGATTGCTGCAGTACAATGATGATTTTTGCTCGGCATGTGGCGGAGTTGGTCGGTTTTTATGTTGCGAAGGCTGTCCAAGGTCATTTCATTTCACATGCACGGATCCCCCGTACGATGAGGACAATTTACCCGACGGCTCCTGGTTTTGCAAGAGCTGTTATGTTAAAAGGGTACATATACCGTATAACTGGGTTGTTCATCTGGCGCGTGCTAACCATCGCAGCATCCTTTGCCAATACCGCCCCGTGGACTATTTTCTGAGTTAATGGAACAGATGAATAAACGGAATCCTAGTTGTTTCTCTTTGCCGAAGGAGCTTCGCGAACGATACGAAGGGGTGACAACCACTGACTTTGGAGAATATCAGGATGTTCACGACTTAAAACCACGTCGAATCAAGTAAGCAATTTCAATGCAGAGACGCATGGCCCAGAGTACTAATTGTCTTCTAGTCGGAGTGGTTTTTTGGAGGAGGCAGATCCTTATAAACTGACGGACAAAAATGGCAAGTCGGTACTGTGCTACCAGTGCGGCAAATCGGCACTGAATGATCAGAAGATTATCAGTTGCGATTACTGTCCTCTTCATTGGCATCTGGATTGTCTTGACCCTCCGATGAGTAGCATACCGACGTCAGCACGAAAATGGATGTGTCCTAATCATGTCGGCCGGGATTTGGTAAGTGAGGAGAATTATATTTCCGAAGGAGTGATTATTGACACCTTTCCAGACTCATCGACGGCGCAAGAGAAATTCCAAAATCGTTAATGTCAGTCTTCGCAGGGGCTTTGTCAACAATGGGGATATTGAGGTTGGAAATGACTCTTCCGACGAAGAACAAACTGGCCCCGATAGCGAGAACTTTGTGAAGCCTCAGCTGTTGCATTTTCTTAATGGATGGGAAGAGAACCCTTTTGAGCGATCCGCATACGATCGGAGGATAGCAACATTGGACTTTGATACTGAAGGCGTCGTTTATAAGTTGCCGGAGCGAGGCATAGTATTGGACTTCATGGACAAGGTTAATTCACTCCAGCCATTTAACCGGAAAAGAGAATATCCGTTACCGTTGAACGAGCTCGATCGTCTCGTCGAACGACCTTATATGGAGCGCGAATTCGTCCGTAACGCTGCGTATTTGAATCAGTCACATATGCCGGAAACTACGACGCGACAGAATGTTTCAAATCTAATCGACGCGGCAATAAAAATCCGCGTGGACGAGAAACTGAATCACAAAGATGTGGATGATGTGGAGACGAAAGCCACTCCGCCATTGTCGCCTTCGTCAGAGTTAACGAAAGTTAGCTCTGATCAGGTGGATAGCTCTAACTCGTCAATGTCGACAGTTGAACCGCCAACTTCACCGATGGAGGAAGATAGAGACTCGTTGTTGGCAGTACAAAAGTTGATAAGAATCAAGGGCAAGGACGCGTTGATGAAGTTCCTCCTTAGCGAGTGAAATTTGCATTGTGGTGTATGTAATTTATTTTGCATTATTGTCTATTATGGTGTAGGGAAGCTTGTATTTTTATCATGTCTCGTAGTAACGAAGTTACGATATACCGTCGACTCGTTGAGGGTCTCCAATGTTTTCAGTAGCCAATAAGGTTCGCATAACTCAATTCTCACAGATCTTTCCCGGGGCTCTGGTTTCCATGGAGCATTAGTCTGATATAGTAGACAACCCCGAATCGACGCACATGGACTCGACGCAATCGACTAAACTCTAATTAACGGATGAAATATTTAAGGTTTGTAGAACGTGAGTTCTGCAGAGTACGGGCGCACAGCCGGCATTTTAGATAGCAGGCGGAACTGATTGCAATATTTTGTCTTCCAGCTCGCTTGAAGCAATTTAGCATTAATACAGACTAATCAGTCACCATGTCGAAAGTCGTCACGTTTGTTACGGGTAAGAGTTGCAATAGTTGTTGACTTAGATGTCTCTGCAATTCATGACTAAGAGTTTCCACAGGCAACGCCAACAAGCTGAAAGAGGTTCAGGCTATCATTGCCGACAGCGTTGAGATTACCAACAAGAGCCTTGACTTGGAAGAGGTTCAGGGAACTATCTTCGAGGTTGCCGAGGCAAAGTGCAAGCAGGCTGCTGCCATTGTATGTTTATTGTCGTGAATGGTTAATGAGTCATGTCCTGAGACAGCAAACATAGATTCAAGGGCCTGTTCTAGTCGAGGACACCGCTCTTGGCTTTACCGCGTATGGCGGCCTTCCTGGACCATATATGTATGTTTCTGGTACTTCCTAGGAGTGCTCATGTCTAATTGGAATCACAGTAAATGGTTCATGGCGAAGATTGGTCATGAAGGTGGGTAACTGTATGATACAATGCCTGTTCATGCCAGTCACTGACGCACATTTAGGCTTGAATAACATGCTTTCAGCTTACGATGACAAGTCAGCCCAGGCTATCTGCACTTTTGCTTTTAGCGAGGGCCCAGGGCAAGAGGTCAAAATTTTCCAGGGCGTCCAGGACGGTATCATCGTTCCTGCCCGTGGACCTGTCGGGTTCGGCTGGGATCCTTGCTTCCAGCCAGCCGGATTTGACCAGACGTGGGTAACGCATAGCGAAACTTTCGAACAATCCTTGACTAACGAGTGCTAGATATGCCGAGATGCCCAAGACATTGAAGAACACTGTCAGCCACCGATTCAGAGCACTGCAGCTGCTGAAAGAGTTTTTGGCCACCCGATAGATGATTATTTGCGAGTTGCATAGAAAAGGTGGGGTATAGATAGTGCTTTTGCTTTTGGATCTGATAATTCACTTAGTGAGGCGTAGAATAGAGCGTATATATAGTATGTACGATGCATGGGACTCGTTAGATGGGCTAGATATATTGTACACAACAAACAAAAAAACATTTTGGCATGGCCGATTTGCTCGCACGCTTTACCATGCTATTGCGTGTCCTCGTCATTATCAATAATCCACTGCTTTGTCCAACTTTCTATCCGTTGGCAATTACTCTCAAGGTCGTCCTTATCGTTACTGTACAGCTCTATCACAATCTGAGGATCGTACGATTCTCTAGCATCGCTCAATATAATCTCCATAATCTCTGAATCCATATTGTCGTCGAATTTCTTCTGTGGGTAATTACTAGACTCCATCAGTTCACGCAGAATAAAAAATTTACAGAATCGTCTCTAACCGGCCTTTTAGTCTATCAAATAGGAGGGTTGTGCTTGTTCGCAGAACAACGACTAGATCAATCAAGCTTTCCGGAAAAATGTCACAGACGTGCCAATCGAGTATTCGGCCGCCTATCTCCAGATCAGGTGTGATGAGATCAATAAGCTGAGGGCGGATAAGCATTACGTTATCGTTTTCTCTTAAGAATAAGGTTTATATATACCTTATCTTCGTCGGCTATAGTACTTTGTAGCTCCTCATCGAATCCATCTTGTAAGGAATGGTCCTTGATATATTCATTGATGGAGACATAAGTCATCTTGGGCATTAACTCTGCTAGCCGCTCGCCGTGTGTGGACTTTCCGGTGCCCTGCGTCGCGATTAAATACTGTAAAATTCGGGCGGCTTTTCTGGAAAGGTACTTACGGGAGTCCCAGTGACAATTATATTAGGTAGTTTTCTCATTGCGCATTAAACACTAAGGCACCACGATGTGAATATTTCCAAGGACAAATAATCCTCGAGAGTTGCCGGGGTCAAACATTGCACCACAAGTGCGGGTTAGGGGATAGCTTTTGCCAACCCCGATTGTACTCGTAAAATTGCTATCTATAAGCAGCTGATACTCCCCGATATATTTATATTTAGACCTATACTACAATTACGATGCCTCTTGCAACTTTTAATCTTCCAGCGAGTCTGGAGCCTGTAGAAGCGTCATCCTTAACGCCTGAAGGCTTTGCGAAATTCGGAGGGGTTATATCTTCAGTTCATCAGTTACAAACAATGACACCGAGCCCAGCGAATTATGGTACTGCGACAAAGATCTCAAAAGTATCACCTATCGTCAATAACTTTCAAAATGCTCCAAGCCAGATACCGTCTACCGCGAACTTCAACTTGTTCCGGAGTACGTACCCGTTCAAACTAATTCAGCGTAACGGATACGATGGTGTTTACTTGTGTGGTGTTCTTGAGCGACACCCTTATTCAACACAGGCGTTTTTACCAATGGGCATTCCGGCTAATGACGTTGCGTACCTGCTTATTGTAGCCGAAAATGCGCCTGGTAAGAGTACATGATATTGCGGTATAGTGTACAATACTGATAGTGTGTAGGTGGGCTACCTGATTTGAAAACATTGAGGGCATTTGTTGCGAATGGGAATCAAGCTGTGACTTATGGTCCCGGTAGGTTATCGCGTTTGAATTTAAGAATTGATGCTAATATGCAGCAGGCACATGGCACGCGCCTATGGTGTCTCTGAAAGAGGTACCTGAAATGCTACGATACTTGAGCATTATCGCAAGCTAACATTGTCGACTAGGTTATCGATTTTGCCGTGCTGATCCACGAAAATGGAGTGGCAGATGAAGATTGTCAAGAAGTGTACATTAATCCTCGGGTTCCGGTATTGTTCAGGTCCGCCACTTCATCGACTGTGAAGGCACTGTTATGAGTCGCCTGATAGTTCACAAACCTGTAAGTTTAGATCATTGCATGTACTAGGGCGTCAATGGCATCAGAATATAGTTTATAATAATACGGAACGGAAGCTTTCAAGCGCATAATTGTAGCGCTGCCTCAGTGAGATGTCAAATCCAAAATGATCATGTAGATATCAAACTTCCCTCTTCAGCCTTGCAAATAGTATGGTTTATTTACTTGGTTATGTTGAGTCGCTCTGGATACATGGAGTTTTGCTGTTGGGAACATGTTCCTGGCGCTGCGCAGTCCGTGCTTCGAAGTTCGCGCAATGGTCGGGCGGCACAGGCGTCACCCAACCTTCCGACGCAAACGCATCCCGCCTCGCATCCCACATAGCCGTCAAATCATTCTCACCACTCCTTATCAACCTTCCGTTATAATTCAATTGCTGGACAATTGTAATTTAAACTCTCAACAATGTCAATCACGAGACAATTGTTCTCATATTCCTGCAGGAATATCACCGCCCGGACCACGTGCCGAAGTAAGTTCTAGCGGACGAGAAGGGACGATCAGAGCTGACAATTATTTCGAAGCATTCCGAACTTGCGCCGTTTATAATGCTGCTTCGAATTTTGCGATGCCTGCTTTGTCGCCCACTATGACCGAAGGTGGAATTTCGGGGTGGAAAATCAAGGAAGGTAATATGAAGTTAATGTGCATGAAATTGAAGCGAGAATTTGGTTTCGATCTGTGCAATCCTTGGAGCAGCTTTCAGTCCAGCTGCGATGATGTGGACGGTGGCTGATGAAGCAAATAGGCGACTCGTTCAGCGCTGGAGATATAATTCTCGAAATTGAGACCGACAAGGCTCAGATGGACGTCGAGGCTCAGGATGACGGTATTCTAGTGAAGATTTACGTACGTCCAATAAGTGCTATAGTTTAGCACATTAGTTATTAACTTCCAGTCCAGAATGATGCCGGAGCCAAGGGTATTTCTGTCGGTACGACCATCGCTGTCATTGCCGAGCCAGGTGACGATATCACATCAATGGAGATTCCTGCACCAGTGACGAAAGGCTCCGCCCCGGCGGCCGAGCCAGAGCCGGCAAAGCAAGCTCCATCGCCACCATCGCCACCATCGCCAACTCCAAAGCCAGCACCAGCACCCGCCGCGACTGCGAAGAAGCCTGCAAGCACTGGCGGCTCGAAGGCTGATCCTGCGCAAACTTTGTTTCCGTCCGTGCTCGGTCTATTACATGCCAATCATATCTCGGGGGAGGAAGCAATTGAAAAGATTTCAGCGTCTGGACCGAAGGGGCGAATAACGAAAGGCGATGTGTTGGCGTACTTAGGTGTCGTGTCCGGATCGAAGATTAAGGACCTTACCGATATAATTCACTCGCGGGAGCATCTTGATCTTTCGAATATCAAGATTGCGCAGCCAAAGCCGAAGGAGCAGGAGAAGCCGAAGGAGGAGAAGGCGGTGATCCAGAAGCCTAAAATAGTGGTTAACTTTGATGAGCTGCTGACCTTCAACCCTCCAAGACGTAAGTGCAGTAATTGTGTGAATGCTGAATTCATAATTAATTAGGTTGTTAGCAATCACAAAGACCGTTATCCGACCCGCCCAAACAGTTGAGAACTTCGTCGTCACTGCCAAAGCTCTTCCACCAACAACAGCACCAGCATCATCAGCACCAGTGGCACCGGACGCTCTGGCTGTCGAGGCTGCACCAGTGGTGCCGAAGAAGAAGCTCAGCCGGCTGGACGAGATTTTCTACGACCTAGTTGCGGGACCTAAGTCAAAGTCGTTGTAATGCTGGTCTGCAACGATGGAAAAGTAACCGAGGAAAATAGTTATTTTTGAGCAGTTGCATATAGAAGAGGATCATACCCTCGTGGTTTGGCATACGGGTTGGTTCTCTATATAGACCAATGAGATTAATTTACATTAATATATATATACAATCAGGAGCCCAAAACTCTGTAAGTCTATGCACAACTCCTATCTGTTTATTTCTTGGGAAGTTCTTTAAAGCCTCGAGGCTGGCGTTTTGCCTTGATTGCCTTCTGCTCCTGTTTTTGTTTCCGCTGCTCTATCTTGATCAAGTCGTCGCCGGACAGTCCTTTTTCTGCCTCCTCTATGCATTCCTTCCCGAACAAAACGTCCCACACTCGGCCGTCGCCCCAGAACCAGCCCTGTCGGTCCACAATCCATGGAATTCGCTTTCCTTTTTCGAACAAGAACACCATGAATTGTGACCGACTGGCGGTGCCGTATAAACCATCTCCTGTCCAGACTTTTGTCTTCCCTGGATTCTTCCCTCGATCGAGTTGTGAGACTGGGACCGTATTGACGGGCGACGCTGTCCTTGGGATGAGCGGGTGCACTACGAATTTTACGTGAGCTTCAGCTGTTCTGCGGGCAGGAAGGTAGTACATTCGACGGATGAGACGAGTCGGCATCATGATGAATGCGTAGGCTGCGGCTGCAGGGATGGCGAAGATTGCGAGGGAGACAAGAGAGCGGACGCCGAGCCAGACGAGATTATGCATAGGTGGGAGGTCGTCATAGTTGCTAGTACGACAGTATTAGCGCAAAGAGCGAGAAGTAGAGAAAATGGCGCGAGGGAACGTACTTGATGTAGATGTCGTAGCTTTCACGGAGCGCCCAGTCTATGAAAATTAATCCGTAAACAGCAAACACAAATGCAAGCGAGTACAGCACAATGAAATACAGCCGGTGCGGTTCAGCCTGATACAAAAGTACCTCCGGCTCCTTCGACGTCTCAAGCATCATAATAAGCTCCCGAAATGACAAGTTAGGTCCAACTCGCGGTGTCCGAATGAGATGTAGCGGGAGCGTTGGGAATGATTCTTTTGATAGGGGCCACTTCGGGACGACGCGGTCGGAAATGGAGTCATGGCCCTCTTCAACAATCTCGTCGCGGTCTGGGGTCATGCGCATGCGTTGCTCGCGCGGAAGATTTTGCAGCTCAGCAAATTTCTGGTCGATATCTTCATAGTAGACGCCGCCTTTCTTTGCTGTTCCCGGCGACGATGGTTGAGGTGTTTTTTGCTGCCTGGCCGAAACCTGCGAGTCACTGCTTGCCGAGCGCACGAGCGGCAGTCTGTATAAACTCGGATTCCTGCGACTTGAACTCTGCTGCATGGTCCACGTACTGTTAAAAGTCACAGTCGAGGACATTCTTGTTTGTGTTGGCGTTCTAAGCTGTATCCTGATCCTCAAGGACGACGAAGTCAGCGTCGGAGCGAAAACCGCACGCACCTCCGCGCGACAGCATCGTAGTGCCGGCAGGATCACCATAATAAATTTGAAAGTGTAATTAACGCGGACGCTAACTAATTGAGTGGAGACGAATCATAAAGGGCTGTAGACATTAGGATATAGATCATTGCGATTTTGGCTCGCGCGGCTCGCCGCGTTACTTAGAAACTTTTTTCTCGAACGTCATCGCCATCAACAATTTTTCACGGATTCAATCTGTTTATTGCACTACCATCTACGTTTATGTTATCAGTCTTGAACATTCGATTATTCTAAATAGTAAGAACCCCTGTTTTCGCGTGAATACTGGTGAACTAGAAATTAACATGCTCAAAGGGGCGTCACAAACTAAAGCTAAGATGAACCGTGAATCCTTCGTGCCACCGACCTCTCAAACTTCGTCAGGCGCGGCAGCAGCCGGCCGCGCATTCCAACCCGTCCAAGCAATCACTTATCTCTGCGCGAGCTGTGCCGCGCCGAATACACTGAACAGAAGCGATCCGGTACGGTGTAAAGAGTGCGGGCATCGAGTGCTGTATAAACAGCGGACCAGACGGATGGTCCAGTTCGAGGCACGCTGAACTGGATGGGATGAAGGAGAGGAAAGGTAGGAGAGGAAAGGTGAAAAGGTTTTGGTCACTTTGTAGGTGTTATTTTGGGACGGTGGTATTGCTTGTTGGATCACTGCCTTCGTTTTGTAAGATAGATATTGGATGTTATATCTGGCATAGTAATGGAAATCTCGCAATCATCGTCAATAGTTCATCGATCGATATACTCATTCAATTACGTTACATCGTAACAGAACAATAGGAACATAATAAAGAGAAAGAACCCGGTACACCGTACATACAGTACTTCATAGAACGCCGTTATCGCCAGGTAGAAGGCATTATATCAGAGAAAATCAAACATCCTGAGGATATGACCGACGGGAAGCATGAATACAGTAAAGCCGAGAGACCGATACCCATCATAAACCCTCATAATCCGAGAGACAAAATATGTATAATGAAATGAAAAGTCTCCATGTACGTCAAACCTGACAGACAAAATCAAAATATCGCAGAAATACGACACCTGACTGGACGGAGTTGCACATAATCTAAAGAACACAAGCCATCACTTACTGACTGTCGGTTTCGGGTTCTCGTTCCGTTCAATAGTAATATATAGGGAAGTGCTGTTGCGCTTGTCCTCGATTGTTAACCTCATCGGCAGTGTTCATGCTGGTCGCTGCACTGACTGCCGCGAATAAACTCCGAGAATCGTGAGTGTACTCTTCGGCGGCCATGGTGGCCAGCGTGCTAGAGAACGGGCTTAGTGACTGCGAAGCGGTGGAGACGGAGCCGACGTTTGAACCGGGAGCAGAGCTTTGCCGCAGGCTACTCAATGAGGATGAGGACGAGGCTGTGCTCGAGGCGGGGAGAGCGTTATGGTGATCGCTAGAGGACGAAATGGTAGAGTAATAAGAGGTAACCGGCTCAAACGATCCTGGCATTGCATGGGCGAGATATACATCGGACGGCGCCCCGTGGAGCTGTTTGGAGTTTTGACGGTCGTCACAGAGGTTGCCATCAATTTCCATATCTCCTTCATCGGAGCCTTCGAAACCGAGCAAATATGACTTGTGGCTCAATGCATCCTGGCGCTCACACTCTTCTGGAAGCGACTCGATCTTCCTTGGTTTGGGGTTCTTCGTGCCCGGTTTCCGACCGCGCTTCTTGCCACCGGAGAGTGGGTCAAGGAGGCTGTCTTGAGCGTCGACATATCGCTGCAATTCGGCGCCTAGCGATGCGACCATGCCCTCCAACGATGCTATGGTAACTGCACTCCGCGCGGTGACGAGAGACTCCATCGTGACACCCGAGCCAGGCATATAAGCAGCGGTGACGGCAAGTGCCAGGATCATGCTCGCCATGTCGCCCGAAGCCAGCTGTTTGCCAAAGGATGCCAGAGAGTCAACGTTGACGCTCTCCTGCGGGTAGTTGGCAGCAAACATGAGCGCCGACTCGCGCAGCAGCCGGAAATAGCAGTCGAGATGCTCGGGAAGCTTGTAGAAGATAATTCTGCCGTCAGCAAACGGGTTCCACAGTTTTGCGATCTCGTCCCAGTCGAGGCGGAGAATCGGACGGTCTTTGATGATTTCGGTGAAAAGGAGACGTTCTTCCTTGGAGTAGATCGGGATGACCGCGAAACGACATTTTTGGCGCTTGGCGAGGTAGCCGTGCTTGAACTTGAGGTCGGGATCGAAGGGCAGCAGTCCTAGTCGGTCTCGCATTTCGCCGGTAATTGCGACATTGATTGCGCCGGGATCTTTGGAGGGTTGATCTGGTTGGCATTTAATACAGAAGAACCACAATTGATTCAGACTGATATACCTCTCGAGACTACAGCGTCGGTGACGATGCCAGTTTGGCGCACGCCATCCGGGGAATCCGCTGCAGTAGACGAGCCTGTTACTGAAATCTGCTGGCGCATGAAGATCGTGGACAGCGACGGGCGACCGACCTTGGGGCCGTTAGGATTAGGCTTGTTCTTTGTGCCAGGCGGTCTGCCCATGCGCACACCGTTTTTAGATAGCGTCGGAGGCTTGGGCTTCCTCTTGCGGAGCGACGCGGCCGACGCGGATTCGACATTGTCAGGCATGTCATTGAGTGCCTGAGCCTGTGCAGACGCGAAGTCTCTAACGTCCGACATGGTGTCGCAGCGTGTCGGCCGTTGTCACAGCAACGGGACGCTGAAAGGCAGCAACAAGAGAGAGAGCAAGCAACAGGAGACAGAAGGGACAGTGATAGTGGTCGTTCTCACCGCGGGGAACCTGCGCGGCTGGACGAAGTGCTTCTAGCTCACTGTTGAACTTCAGGGTTGTGGTATAATTGCTACCAGCTGCTGACGTCACTCAATAGGGTGTGGTACAATGCACTCGAAGTGTGTAAGCACAAGCACATTGGGCGAACTCAGCTATCGACTTGTCGTCATTAAGGTACCGTAACGGAAGAGCTTGTTGCCTGTGTCGCCGGAGACTTCTCATTATCTTGGATATCGCACATTTGGCTTCTGTGTTCTCTGACTACACTCCGAGATAGCCTTTGTGCTCTCTATGTGCTTCTCGAGCTATCCTCAACTGGCCGTTTCTCCCCGGCGCATGGCCTAACTACTCCTGGCTTGGCCGTCGATCGTCGATACTACCTCCTGCTTCTTCTATTCCGGTTGTTCGAAATGCCCGATAAAATAGACGGCGACACGTACGTGCGGAATCTTGCCGTATTTATCCGCGCGAATGAGCGTCAGGTATGCCATTGTCCGTCGTTGTCGTCAAATTTCAGTCCCACTGACTAAGCCATGAAGCTCGCTACTACACGGCGACCAAATGGCAAAGATAACGGCATGTCCATCTTGCCCTCCTCTTTTCAGAGTCGATCAAAGATGGCGCGACTGTCTCTCACGCCTCACCATTTATTCTACCTTCTCCATCGTTTCAACGAGCTCGGTCTATCAGTCGGTCCGCTGTCGATAAGGCTCGAATCCATTCAATCCGAGGCTTTTCCCACGAGCTACGTCTCGTTTCTGCATGAGTCTTATCGGAGCCACAAAGATAATGCTTCAGATGCAAAATCTATACAAAGCGAAGCCTCAGTCCGCAGTACGATGTCGGGCATCTCTGCCATCTTCAGCATGATGTCCATCTCCAACACAGAAAAATCCAAGATTGGCATTGACCAGGACCTGAAGTATATATACTCTGCATTCACTAAAGTCCCTGCCTTGCGACTAGCGATCGATCGCAAAGCCAAAATCATCGATGGATTTGAAGAGTTTCCGTTCGACAAGGCAGTACCAATGACTGCGTTTAAAAACCTATCATCCCTGGAGCTTTTGGATTCCGATGTTCGTGTATTTTATGGATGGCATGCTGTTTCTGAAAGATTGAAAACTCTGAGTGTCAAGCGCGGGCAGTTGGATGATCCTGTCGAGCTTGTCGTCGCGTTAGTACTTGACGACATGGACCGGCGGAGAAAGCGCACTTCAACACCGGTACCGGTGTATGCCACCGCCACGAGCGACGATGGAGATCTTCAAGGCTCGCCACGGGAGTTACCGAATCTACTCTTAACACGAGTCACGTCCCGCAGTTCGCGCTCGTCACGGCGAGGTCGCGAGTCAGCGTCGCGGTCGCCGGTGCGAGTCCCGTCCTTATCACGGTCATCGGCTCAAACGTCTCGCCATAGATCTGACTCAATGTCATCAGTAGTTTCTACAAGCTCATACGATGGCAGTGCGAGCCCACCCACGAACCTCGGCCCGATGAACTGGCAATTTTTAAGGCACTTGACACTTTCCGACTGTGGCATCTCATCGATATCGAACGAGTCGACGATACCTCTCGGCAATTCTCTATTGTCACTTGATCTCTCATTCAATCTTCTCATCTCGATCCCCGAAGCTCTCTCATATCTCTCCTGTCTAAGGTCACTTAATTTCAGCTACAATCTCATATCATCATTGCATTCTCTCACACATCATCCACTCCCAGCAATAACAGTCCTCAATCTCCGCGGCAATAAACTAGTCTCACTTGCAGGACTAGACCGGATCGCATCCATCGAGCGCCTCGACCTACGCGACAACAAACTCACAGATCCCGGCGAGCTCGCGCGATTGACTGGTGCGCCGAATATTTCCGAGGTGTGGGTGTTGGGAAATCCGTTTGTCAAGACACACAGCTCGTCATATCGAATCACAATATTCAACGTGTTTCGTCAGACACCTGGATACACGGACGACATATTACTGGATGGTAGTTTGCCGGGACTGCTCGAGCAGAGGGCTTTAATGGAGAGAGTAGAGGAATCAGTGCCGTCGCCGATTGCGATGAGGTCTCCGTTCAGGGCGAATGCTGATAAGGCTGAAAAAGATAAGAAGAAAAAGTTGGATGCTGATAACGACCTGTTGCCGGTATTCAAAGGGTTCAATTTGTTCGGCAAGTCGTCACAGGCACACGATAAAGACGACGAGAGTGGGCGAACGGCCAAAGTTGAGACGCCCATTATTCACCCGCCAGATAACGACCGGGGCGACCGTCTTGCGCCGTCGACCGCTATGCGTCCGCCTGGAATCAAAATCATTAACCCGAGTCCTCGGCAAACGAAAAAGAAACCCAGCAGGCGCAGAATCGTGGACCTTGACCTTCCCGACAGCGGCGATGACCAGATGAGCACCAAAACCGGTGGAAGCGCGGTCAGTTCGTCGAAATCGCCGACGTCGTTCTCGCCGCCGCTTTCGCCGTCCGAAAATGATTGGACCAGACAGGGAGAGGAGTATAGAAAGCGGATTGAAGCTTTGCGGAATGATTTTGGAAGCGGCTGGTTGAGTGTCTTGAGCGAGGAACTGTAGTTCATTTGCGTTGTAAAGCGTGTTAGTGAGGTGTTGGTGTTTGGTACATTGTAAATTTTGGATTTTTGCTTGACTTGGATTTGTACGTGCATTTTTTTGATTTATTTTGGAATTGTCATAAGTTGTTTGTTGTAATCATTTGCAGGTGGGTTTACATAGGATAAGTCAGGTAGAGGCTGGCTTTAATTATTGTCGTCATTTGCTGGTAGTCATATACAATGTGGAGATGGGGTTTGTCTAATTCTTCAAAAGGTGGTGGTAGATTATATTCAATGTTCTAGAAGAAAATATGACCAATAATTTGTTATGTCCAGTGGTACATGAAACCTCAAAATCAAATATGCGGACATGGCAACCAATGCAATATGAGCAATGTTGTCTACTGCGAGTCAGGCGCCAAGTCAATAAAATTCGACGCGGCGACTTTGAGATTGAGGTAGGCTCGGCGTGGGCAAAGCCTTCGGGATCGTTACCTACTTACTCGCGTCGATACCCTATAACTCGATATAAGTGGACAATTCTTGGAGTTTTCAAACGGTAGACACCTTTGAGTGCCTGCTTTGCTCGAAATGGATCGTTACATCTCGCATACGCCAAGCAATCTCTCAATCAAACTATGCATCATGTAAAGCATTAATGCAGTCTATCTGAAAGCAATATCAGAATGCTAACTTAGGCTTTTACATGGTCGATACAGCCCCTGTAGCAACGTCCAGCAGAAAGAGCAGCAGTTTGGCACGAAAAGCTGTGGCTTTGGGTCGAGCCCGGGACCTGTACCGCAGTCATTGGAAATCTGAGCCAGCCTTCCTCACATTAGCCCGACAAACGTTATATTGGTGCTGGGGCTGTTTGGGCTTAGTGTGAACGTAATTTTCTCCCCTGCGAATTATGATGCAAGACGACTGCAAGTTGGGATCGGTGTTTCGAGACCGGGTCTGTATGTCTGGTGCCCCTGAGTGCAGGATTGACAAAGTAACCCTAAACCAAAGCCCAAGTATCCCGCCAGCGCGTTGGGCTAGGGGTATGATTGGACCAATCAGCGTCGTCTGTGGCACTCGAGTAACTACGAGAGAGGAGCGCTCGGGAGTTGGAAAACTAGTCGTAGGCTGTCTACCAAAATGTTGTCTGATACCCCAGACTGCTGTTGCTAATACTGTTGACAAAATTGGAGTAGATCTCGTGTCGGCCAGTTGCTGCGAAAACGCATATGGCTTGGTCTTTGATTTCGACTTCGGCGGTGGCTATGGCGACACGAGCAAGAACCTAGGAGTGAGGAGTTGAATGAACGAAGATATGATAGCAGCGTCAACCATGCAGGACGCGATGAGTTACGTTTTGACTGGCCCCTGAATTTTGGAGATGGCCTCGGTCTCGGGCGTCGTCGATCAGGGTCCACCATCGCGACGCGTATCCTTCACGTCGGTGACGGGAATTAATGACTGTAGTGGTTGCTATTGATGAGTGAATATTATTATCTTTACAGACTAATGCGTGGATCGAGCGGATATGTGGATAGGAACTGCGATGTAGTCAGGGGCGCAACACCGCGCGTGTAATGCGCGAAGTGAAGTACGAGTTCGTGTTTACCACACAAAAAGACACATTTCCCTCATTTTATATTGTAAGCGTACATATTGTATATCTCTGAGCAGTATTTAGCCGAAGGGCGCGTGTGGATGGGTCTCGCATCACGCACAGCCAAACTTCCCAACTGCCCGAACAAGTGTTGACAAAATCCCTTACCTCGTGCCCGTGCTCCGCAAATGCGACATCCCCATATCTGATCCAATCCACAAAACTAGTTAATACATCAAATAGTGACCTTTCTCGCACATTTACTCGCTAGGTCACGGTATTACAGGACGCTTGGTGCTCACGCGACTTGAGTATGACGAACAAACGTAAACGTTCGCGCCGCTCTACAAGATACGAGGACGAAGACGAGGATGATTTCGAGGCGTCGCATACACGCGCTAATCGTCGCCGTGTGAACTATGCGGAGAGTGACGATGAGGTGGTTGATGACGAGGATGAGGATGAAGAGGAGGGCGAAGACGACAAGGTTGACGACGAAGACGAGGACGAGGATGAGGGCGAGGACGAGGAGAGTGAAGCTGTTGAGACGCCTGATGAGGATGAAGCCAACATCAGAAAGAATGGGGGACAAGTTAATGGGCGGAGTTTACGTGTGAAACTACGATTGCGCTCCGGAACGCGGGCTGCGGCGAAGAAAGAGGAGGTAGAGGCGGGGGACCACAAGCAGGACGAGGTCGAACATGAATTGATTCGGAGCGACGGGGACAAGTCGACAAGGTCAAGTGGACGATTGTCGGTCCAACGACGGGAAACTACAACGACGGCAATGACGGCAGAGGGATCATCTTCTAGACGTCTGTCGACAACATCCATCAGGCAGCAGCTATTACTTCACAAGCAGCAACCTCAACGGCCGAGCAGAGACTCTGGGAGCAACCGCAACTCGCAAAATCGAGACCCTGACGACGAAGAGTTTCATTTAGAATCGTCTACGGACGAAAACGATGATGACGACGAATCATCCGAGGTCTCGGACAGGTACACCGACAAGCATTTTGTTGTTCAAGACGATTCGGATGCCTCTGATGCAAACAATCGTCGACGGAGTGCTCGTGTCACTAGATCGTCTGTTATTACCAGAAGCCAGCGAAGCCAGGCAAACAACGATGATGACGACGAAGAGGACCGTGAAATGACCTTGGAGCAAGAGCTTGCCGAATTGAACGGTACGCCGCCACCAGCAACACGGCGAAAAAATCTACGGGCTCGGAGGGAAGTTAATTATCAAATTCTGCCGCCGCCTCAGGTGGAGAATTATGACGATGCATATGCACCCTCGTCGTCTCGCAGACGGACGACTAGCACGTCCAAACGGCTGTATTCTACGTATGGACCATTTGGTGGTGCGGGAATTACGTCTGTCTTTGGTGTACAGCCACGCGGGTCGGAGTTGCAGGCTGCTGGCGGCGCTGCAGACTCGGATTCATCAGATGACGAAGCAGCGAAGAACCCAGCAAACAAACTACCGAACCTGAATGACCTCGAGCAAGTCACGAATCCCGCTGGTGCTCTGGGTCTTGTCAAGAAAAGCAATCTGTCAGATACTGATCCACTTGGTGTTGACATGAACGTCGACTTCAATGCAGTTGGTGGCCTTGATGATCATATTAACCAGTTGAAAGAGATGGTCGCTTTGCCACTGATGTATCCGGAAGTGTTTCAGAGGTTTAAAGTTACTCCTCCGAGAGGCGTGCTGTTCCATGGTCCACCTGGTACCGGCAAGACATTGCTAGCTAGAGCGCTGGCGGCTAGTTGTTCTACTGAGGGCCGAAAAATCTCCTTTTACATGCGAAAGGGCGCTGATGCCTTGTCTAAATGGGTCGGTGAAGCCGAACGACAGCTCCGACTGCTCTTTGAAGAGGCACGGAACACGCAGCCTAGTATCATTTTCTTTGATGAGATCGATGGTATGTTCACCGATATGGTTTAGGAAGAGACAAAATTGACGATTTCTGCAGGTCTCGCCCCCGTGCGATCGTCAAAGCAGGAACAAATCCACGCGTCAATAGTTTCTACCCTTCTGGCGTTAATGGACGGTATGGATAATCGCGGTCAAGTCATTGTTATCGGAGCGACTAACCGTCCGGACTCGATCGATCCCGCGTTACGACGACCGGGTCGATTTGATCGTGAATTCTACTTCTCGCTGCCGAATGCCGACGCGCGGAAGAAGATCATCGAGATTCATACAAAGGGATGGGAACCGCCACTTGACAACCCATTTATTGAGGAGGTCGCCAATTTGACCAAAGGTTACGGCGGCGCGGACCTACGTGCTTTATGTACTGAGTCTGCGCTTAATGCCATTCAGAGAAGGTATCCTCAGATTTACAGCAGTAACGAGAAACTTTTGATCGATCCGTCAACTATCAATGTTTCGCCCAGAGATTTTATCGTGTCGCTGAAGAGTATGTCAATTATGATTGTTGAGAGGTGCAGCGTTAACAGGACCTACAGAGATTATACCATCATCCCAACGATCGACTGCCTCTAACGCGTATCCTCTTCCGAAACGCATGGTCCCTCTTTTGGCTCCTATTGTAGAGGAAATCAAGCGTTCTTTAGATAATATAATTCCGCGAACAAAGAAGCTGACCATCGCGGAGGAGGCAATGTACGACGACGATACAACGGATAGCGGCTTTACGCGGGAGAACATGATGCAGGAATTTGAGTCGGCAAGAGTATTCAGACCAAGGATGCTCATATCCGGAGCTCCTGGAATGGGGCAGGAGTATATTGGTGCGGCGGTTATGCACTACTTGGAGGGATATCACGTTCAGACGTTTGATCTAGCCACGCTGCTAAGCGACTCCGCGAGGGTACGTGATTTCAATTGGCTTTACAAGGACGGCTTTAATAATCTGTATAGACAGTCGAGGCTGCGATAGTGCAGTTATTCGTAGAAGTCAAACGTCATACTCCCGGCGTCATTTACATTCCAAATATTGATTCGTGGTACAAGACTTTGTCTCCCAGTGCTTGGACTACGTTTCAGGGTCTCTTGAGAGGCATTTCTCCAGTGGAACAGATTCTCCTGTTGGGCGTCGTCGAGAGGGATTTCGAGTACCTTGATCATGAAGTAAAGGCATTGTTTGGTTTTTCCAAGGCAAACCGAATTGATATCCGTCGGCCCTCTTATGTATGGTATTTACTTTCGTATTTCTTTATTGGTGTTAATAATGCTGTTATAGGACGATCGATACGGGTTCTTCCAGAACCTGGTCAATCATATCGCCAATGCTCCCACGGAGTATCCCAATAGAGAAACGAGACGGAAGCGGAAACTAGAGATTCTCCCTAAAGCACCACCTCCACCAGCTAAACATCTTTCGAAAGCGGAGCTCAAGGCACAAGAAGATAAAGATAAGCGACTCAAGAATTATCTCAAGATCAAATTGAGCGGGTTAATGGAACTCCTGAAAGTTCGATATAAACGGTTCAGAAAACCGCCGATTGTACGTAAAACAGTACAATGGCTGTAGTGGATCTAGAAATTAACTTAAAACTTTAGGACGATGATTACCTGTCGCATCTTTTTGAGGGGGACTTGGATCCTAATATTGAGCACGAATACATATTGACTGACGATGAGATGATTCTGCAGCGGAGTACTGGCAAGAAATATCATAATATGGACTTGGATATCGTTGAAGAGCGGTTATGGAACGGGTATTACTGCACGCCAAAACAGTTTTTGAAGGATATTGCATTTATATTGGAGGACGCCAATACTAGCGGCGACAGAGAGAAGATTGTGCGGGTATGTACTTTTCTTCGATGTGAGGACCGAAGGAGCTAATAATTCAGGCTTCCGAAATGTATGCGAATGTGCAGGTTTCTGTCGATGAGATAAGCGATGCGCAGTTCCTGTTGGATTGCGAACGTATGCTCGAGCGAGAGAAGCTGCGATCGGATCGGTATCAGGAGAAGGTTAGGCGTAGGCAAGAAAAGCTTGCCGCAATGCGGCCTCCCCCGACTGCTCTTACATCTGAATCTCAGGCTGCTCCTGAGACGGAGTCTGCAACTTGGGCGAGAACACTGACAGCACCAAAATCTATAGAGAATATGTTTGATGACGATGAGGATGAACAACAGCCAAATGGTGTACCGGAAGTGAACGGCAATGCTGAATCTGAACCGCTGTCGACAGAAAACGAGAACCGCGATGAAGCTGAGCCTATGCAGGTCGACGATCTTCCGCCTACATCCGAACCGGTACCGTCGGCAGAGACAAGCTCGGTGGCGGGAAGCCAACAATCACAAGACAACACGGGCACGACCGTCGAAACATCCACAGTGCGGATGGAATCTTCGACGGAATTATCTCCCATTCCACAGAAGGAACCAGAAATAAATGTCGGGCACGAGGTTGTGAGGGATCCCTCTCTAGAACCTGTGGAGGTCCCACATCCACCGTACGAGCTCGACAGAGGCGACCTCGAGCTGTTTCATGTGCAGCTTTCCAAAGCGACGGAGAATTTCGTGGTGGAGCAGTTGGAACAGGTCAATTCGGCGCTAATGGACATCGCGTACAGGGGGAGATTGAATTGGGATAGAAATGTGGTGTTACGAGAGGCTCAGAAGTGCAAGGCTGCGATTATTCAGGATATTGCGATGACTCACGATTAAGGCGTCTATGTATTATACACTTGTTGGTATTATTGAAAACCCTTGCGTCTTCTCTAGACTCAAAAGAGCCAGGAAAGGACACTCAAATTAACCAGCTTGGAGATTCGATTCGCGGTCTCTTTAGTGTCTTGTTGGTCCCATGTCTATCAACGAAGCTCATTCGATTCCCATGCTCTGTCTGTTCACGTGATTAGTCGTAGTGCGGTCCATTGTACCGTCGACGACAAGGAGAATGCAATGCCGACCAAATCATTCTGTCTCCAGAGATGTAGAACGAAGTAGTTACAAGCTAGAGGGTATTGTCAAAGTACAGATCGCACTAAAGCGACTCGCAGGGCCGAGTGGCAGCAGCAGCTCAGTGGCTTCGGCGATCACCCTAATTTGCTGGCCCTATTTGCTGACCATCGGGTAAGGGTCATATGTCACCCCCCCATCACTACAAACACATATCATTTGAAGCTATTTAGCTTGTTAT
Organism: Lipomyces tetrasporus; assembly: GCF_029532465.1. Classification (NCBI taxonomy): domain Eukaryota; kingdom Fungi; phylum Ascomycota; class Lipomycetes; order Lipomycetales; family Lipomycetaceae; genus Lipomyces; species Lipomyces tetrasporus. The sequence goes on from NW_026611604.1 coordinate 753,628, forward strand.
TATTATTAAATAGACCGACACAAATAATAAATGCTTTTAAATATTGATGAGGGGATAACGTACCCGATGTGCAAGATCTGAGTACGTTGCAGCCCATTAGCCATGAAATCAGTAAGTTACACTAAGATTGATTAACGCCAGAGCCAATATTTTATTTATTTCACTACCAAGCACAAAGTTCTACCCCATTACTGACAACGTTCTTCAAACCACCCACAATCGACATTTACAACGGCGAGCATTTAAAGGTCATGTGCGAATTGTGTGAGCGACAACATAAGAAACCGTAGTTGCCTGTCCCGATTGGGTGCCTTCTTTGTTCGGTTAATGAACAGCGCAGGCGAGGAAAGAGATCACAGGCTGTCGCGCCCACGTTCTCTGTCTCCGTTTGCTTTCTGTCCCTACCACTGGCATCTGCATTTATTAGCAAAATTTTTAATCTTCTCTCCTTCGAGTAATCCAAGAACACTCTCTGACAGTGGATCTTCGTTACGAAGCTGGCCAGACTGCACTAGGGCGGAACGAGCGAGGATCGATGGGTTCCTTGTTCTCCGTGGAGTACGAAGGAAAACTGTACGAGATGAGACAATTATTATTTTCCCCTGAAGTTGGCTCTGGATGACTATTTGCAACAATATGTTTGGTGCCGTAAGGTGCAAGACTTGGAACATGGGAAGGCGGCCTGACCAAATTAAAACGACTGCCGACGGCGGACTCTCGTGTATGACAGCGACACTACCGACCTCAGAATTTTGACTCTGATCATTAATTAAGGTCGGAGTCTCAGAAGCATACAGGAACTTGAAGGACGATACTAAGCTTTGGAGGTTTCCAATGCCGTAATGCCTTGCTCTTGAGGGTGAAAGAGGGAGCCTAGGTTTAGGTCTCCCATAGGCGCAAGTCAACTGCAATTCTCCGACTCAACGTGCTATATTTGCAAATGCAATGGCTCACATAAAGAACATTTCCACTTTCGGACCGTTCTGTACAACAAGCATAGGGACTGCACTTATCGAGGTGCATCAACGAGATGTGCGTACCAATGGAATATTACGCCCCAGAAAATACGTGAGTGTCTATTGCAGAGACGCCAAACGGAAACGTGTACTAGTCTATTCAGTAGCAAACATTGGAGAATGGAAAGTTCGTTGCGCCAGGTGACAGGCTCCATTTAGGCATTACTATTGGAGACTTGTTTCCACCAGATGATGAGCAAATTGACGACTTTCATTCTGAACCTGGCGAACTTACTACTGCTATTTTGTGGAGCATGTCGTCCTTGTCGTCGGCCCGCCGAATCGAGATTCACAGATTACCTCAGCACTCATTGAAGCGGAATCTGTATAACTTATGATATCATGTATCGCTTCCTGAGAACTGACAGAAAGCTGCAGATTTATTGCTAACGCAAGCAGTAAGGTAGTAATCAGAATGCCAAATGGTGACTTGTGTCCCTATGTCCATCCCGTCCTAACTGTAACGCAAATCCTAGACGGCGGTTTTAGATGACTTGTAATTAGACTCACCTCTGTGATGGACAACACAACAGTGATGCTTCCATTCAATGCAATTCGTGAGAACGTGCATGTAGCTATTAAATCCGGTGATGAACATTATCTGTTGAATAGAAGCCGTCTCAGTAATGCCTTGCGTCGTGATAACAACCTAGCTTCCCAATGATGCGGCAATAGAGAGGTAGCTATACATTATTATAACTGAGCGAGTAGTTCATTGTGCGGCTACAAAAGTGACATGGCCAGCTCTCGCCAACGTGTGCGTTTCATGATCATGCAATGTATCTATTTGTAGTGTATAAAGTATTTAATCCTCTCCTGGCGGGCGGGTCACGAATCAGCTGCTAAACTCTAATTAAAGTGGAGCTCGTATGCGGCGGTGCATCAAGTGCGAGATATCGGTTGTGTTTCAAGAAACCACAATCCAATCTCTGTCCTCCGCATCCCTTTCCAACGTATTCACTTGCAATCCAACTGGACATCCGTAGACTCTTTTTGGGGTAGTCAAGTGGGTTACACGATGGAGTACGAAAACGGAGATTCTTACGGTAGGAATTTATTTGATGTGATTCCATCGAGAGCAAATTTTTCGCGTCGTCAGCTTGATGCTAACGAGAATTGGATTTAGATCAGCCTTATGACGATCGGCGATCAGCGTCGCCAGGTCGCATGGATGACCGTCCTCAAGCTGACGAGTACCGGTGAGTGATCTAGATGATTACGAATTTCCCCAGTTTTCAAAATCAGACCTAATTCAAGTCACGATTGAAGCGAATCAAAACCCGAGGCTGTCAACACGGGTGACAATCTTTTCGTCACTGGCATCCATCCGCGTGTGACCGAAGACGAGTTGACTCAGATTTTCGCTAAGTATGGTGTTGTTGAGAAGTGCGAGATCATGTCGGATCCACATTCGAAAGAGTCGAGGGGTTTTGGTTTCGTCAAGTTTCAGGATTCCGCTCACGCTGATGCTGCACGGGAGAATTTGCAAGGACATGATATCGAGGGCAGAGCGTTGAAGTATGTTGTGCTTGTTGGTATTCGCTTTCGAATGGATGACTAAACGAAATTTAGTATTGAGATTGCTCGTCGTTCCCGTCCTCGCACCCCCACTCCTGGAAAGTACTATGGACCTCGCAAGAGATGTGAGTTTGATAATGTTAAATGATCGCGTGAGTGAGCATTCATTAACATATACGACAGCCGACAACTATCGTTCTCGACGTGGCCCGCGACCGCCTTATGACGACAGATACCGACGGGATGACGATAGGGATCGTCGTCGTTACAGCGACCACTACGACGAACGCGACAGGGACCGCGATCGCTATTCCTACGATCGTGACCGTGATCGTGACCGCTACCGCGATAGCCGCGATGACCGGTACAGGGACAGGGACAGCTACCGCGAGAGAGAGCGTGATCGTGATCGCGATCGTGACCGCTACGCCGATCGCGATAGAGGCTATCCTCCATCTCGCTACAATGACGATTATAGCAGATCCAGATACGATAGACGCTAAGCAGCTTCGACTCAAGCTTCTCAGCGCCTCAGCGGTAAGTGTACAGATGTTAATAGTAACAGTATACAAGTCACTCGTTCCGTAATCGCCTTCGACACGAGACTCGGTTTTTATTTCTTACGATGATTGCTATGTCAAAATGGATTATTCGAAATTTGGCGATATGTACGATGATACTTATTCGATTGTAAAACATGGCTCGCACCGGTCGTGGGATATCTATTTTCTTTCAGTGATGCAGTTATGTACAGTACAAAAGTTAGTCCGCGCAATCACTTCTTCGGTCTTTGTTCCGCCTATTCGATAGTTCTCACACAAATCGGCCCCCCAGTAGTTACACAGTTCCTTATGTCGCCCATTTAAACAACACCAAATTGTCTTCTCTTTTGCACTGTGTAACCGGCAAGAGCAGCAAGCAGGACACGCTTCGCGTTGATACTAGTCGCATCAAATCGACACTGCTCCCGCCACCACTCACAAATAAAGCTCGAATAGTCAATCTGACGACTCCCGCCACATCACTGGATGTCTCTTCTGCATTCGTTGAGTCTTCTACACAGCTTTACGCACAACAGTAATTGAGTTCTACGCCATAGAGCTTGCAATCAGGCCGAGAAAGTATCGGTATCAGGCTGATCCGCCACTGGCTTTTATTCTACTGGAATTTGACGGTAGTAGTAGTTGACACAAGAGACGTACTATTCTGAATCGCCGCTTTGTCTGTGCCTTCTCGTCTGTTTGAATCACACTGCTGCCGTAACCTACTTTTGTGTTCGCTGATAGTTTCCGGGCAAGTTACACCTGCTCACGGACTGCATTCCAAATTGGTCGAAACCTGGAATAACATGTCGTGAAGCGCTGCTGCGATCTCATGCTGTCCAAGTAAAATGCGAGTTTGTAAATGTGTTAATGAAGAGTTGTGTTCAGGGTCTTTCCACCCACGTCAGCATCATCCTGGCTTGATCAAACCAAATCCAAACGAGTTGAATCACCATAACCAAATAGATCTATATCACGGCCCCGCAGATACACGTTGATTGCTTGAGTATATTATACAACATTAACACTAATTGAAACACTGAAGTGATTGATCCCAAAATAACAAGTCGCAGTTAAGTTCGTAATAGTTTAGCTCAGTTTCAACCTACCAATATTCAAACTGGTGCAGTACCTGTTGATAGCTGACTCAACATAGCAATCAATAAGCAATGACTTTTGAACTTTTTGAAGTAAACAAGTTGAGGAAATCACACACTGCACGTTTAATCATCTTTTCGCCTAATAAAAGAGGCATGGTTGAATAGTAAATGTCATGGCTGACCCGATCTCTTAACGTCTCTCATAGCGGTATTCACTCCCATAACCTCGAACTGGTGGCAGAGGTGCGCGAGATTCCGGTGGATACTCGCCGTAGCCACGACTGGGTCCTGATGGAATGGCTGATCCAGCGGGTGGTGGCGGGCGCTCTTCATAACGCTCACGATAAACCCCACCTTCTCTAGATGGATGATAGGTACCACGATAATCACCACGATCTGACCGTCCGTATCCGCCTCTATCACTGTACCCACCACGGCTGCCGACTGGCGGGCGGTCGTACTCGCTACTTGGGCGCTCGGAATAAGTGCTTCTTTCTGGATAAGTGGCTCTGTCGGTGTAAACTCGCTCAGGGTATCCTCTTTCTGGGTAATCATATGGGGGCCCTCTACGCTCCACATATTCAGGTCTGCGGTCATAGCCGCCACGTTCAGGATACTCACGTCTTTCAGGATACGGGGCCCGGTCCGGATAAGACTTTCGGTCATACTCTCCGCGATCACCATAACCACCAGAACGTCCTTGGTATCCACCGCGTTCAGCATATGGTCTTTGTGGCAATCGCTCTCTTAACCCGTCGTCGGGACGAACCGCACGGTCACGATATTCAGCTCGGCCGTATGGGGACGGTCTACTGCCGTGATCGTCGTATCGTGGTCTTCCTCCCGTTCGGCGGTCGTCGTAATAACCGCCACGTCCTCCACGGTAACCATAGCCGCCATCTGGGGATTACGTTAGCACCCTATTGCCCAAACTACTGGTTTCTATCGCACCTCGTCTGCCTTGCTGGCTCGGCCCAAAGTACTTTCCAGGGGTAGGTGTACGAGGTCTATTCCTTCTAGCGAACTCAATTCTACACAGAACTGTAAATCAGAATTCTTAACATGAAGGTTGAGGCATCAATAGCTTACTGCAAAGCCTTATTCTCGATTACACTCCCCTGTAGCGCATTCTTAGCAGCGGTCGCAAGCTCGACATCACTGAACGCAACGAATCCGAACCCACGGGATTCGTGCGTATGCGGGTCTCTCATGATGCTGCAGCTCTCAATAGTACCATACTGCGCGAACAGTCTGTGAAATTGTTCGTCCGTCACCTTGACGTCGAGGCCAGAGACGAACAAGCTTAGCGATCGCTCACTGTCTTGCTCGCTTTGACCGTCCGCGCTGGGACGGGTTGGTGGGTGGTTGTCCATTGGCTCACTGCAAACCCCTCTGTTAGATATATACGAGTGTTGATGTCGAGAGCATTGAGGCTTACTGGTTATACGGACGACCGTTGGTGTTATCGTCGACGTGGGCGGAATCGACGCGAACTGGAGAAGCTGATCGGCGAGATTCATAGCTTTGATCTAGACAGTTACTGAACGTCAGTTTCAAGTGATTCCAAATCAATTGGAGCGCCACGCGTAGAATTGCAGCCGTCTGTGGACCCTTAAAACAAAAATTTCCTACCGCCACTAAAAGACGAATCGTTTCCTGGTCCGTTCCAGCTTTCACTCATTTTCGCTTCGCTAAGGGAACAACTACAATTGGATAAGAATATCGGGCAAAAACCGGGCACTGGTGATATTTGATTGCTGATGGCAACAGCTACATCGGCGGGGAAACAAAGTCTACGAGGGAGCGATGATTCCCTGATCACCGTTACCCTGAACTTACATTTGATAGAGGCAACACTACTTCTAGAGATCCCTAAACTTGATGATGCTCATGACCTGACATATGGATATAGGACAAGCGGATTATTTATCGTTAACTACATATAAAATCATACCCACATTCCATCTTAAAAGTTGTCTATGGATTTTGGCGAATTCAAAACCGCAATACCCGCGCCCCAATGTAACTCCGTGGTCCGATGCCAACAAAAGGAATAATACATACAGAATTCAAAAAATTGCGAGGAAAATGACAGCAAAATGCAAGACATCCTAAAACTGCGCCCACATGATCATTGCAATCCTGTCTGCTGCTTATATGCCTTTTCGGCCATCTCTGTCAATGTCTGAAGTTCGCCACTACTCGCGCACATATCTCTAAACATGGAGTCTTTGTTCTGCAGCAACAAATGAGGCTTGTCGTACTCCTTTACTGTTCCCGCATCCATCACTAGAATCACATCGTAGTCAATAATCGATCGCAATCGATGCGCAATCGTCAAGATAGTCGTGTCGGTGAATTCCTCGCGGATGGTCGCCTGAAGCAAGATGTCCGTGTTATAGTCAATTGACGCTGTAGCTTCGTCGAGAATGATTACTCGAGGTGATTTTAGTAGCGAACGCGCAAGGCACATTAGCTGACGTTGGCCCTGTGATAAGTTTGTCCCTCCTTCGGTGATAGGACTGTCAAGATTATAAAAGGCGTTCACAGGGTCATCATTGTCCTCGGTCGACGATCCTGACAGGTTTTCGCTGGTACCATGCATGTTCCCTTCACTGTCGATAAGATGGACCCGACGTAGAGCCTCAAACATCGCCGAATCAGTATACCTGTCGAATGGATCCAAATTTGAACGGATCGTTCCAGAAAACAAAGTAGGATCTGATATTTCAGTTAGCAACGTATCCCAGACTCGTTCAATACAACAGTGCAACGTACCCTGCGGAATAATAGTCAGCGCTTCTCTTAAGTCCCGCAATCCAATCTTCGAAATGTCGACATCGTCAATAATAATCCTTCCTGTAACCGGTTCCAAGAATCTGAAAAATGCAGCCGCGATCGTCGATTTGCCAGCTCCGGTTCTGCCAACAATACCAACTTTCCAACCCGGCCGGACCTTGAACGACACGTTTCGAATTACGGTCGGCAGTTCCGGGGTGTAGCGAAGTGACAGACCTTCGACATCGATGGCACCTTTACTTGGCCATCCCTCAGGAGGTCGGCAGTTTTCGATAATCTCGGGGGCTTCTTGCTCTAGTTGGAGGTACTCATTGATGCGCTCGACGGAATTCATATTCATTTCGTTAACGGCATAGAGCATGACGAGATAAAGCATGTTCTCCGAGAAAGTGATAGCGTAGGTCAGACACAGACCTGCAAGTCCAGAATCAATCGACCCGCGATTCAGCAACACAAACACGCCGGCGAACGTCGCAACAAGGCCCCCTGCTGACTGAACCAGAAGACACATCCAGCGATTACAGGCCCATAGCAGAGTGTATGGTCTAAGGTTGGTTTCGATATTGAGCAGATTCTGGTACATGAATCTTCTTTCACACGCATAAGCTCGTATCGTACTCAAACCGGCGAGTGTTTCGCCAAAATGCTGATAGATCGGACTTCGTGTTACTGATTGGATTCGTTTCAGCTCACGCGAACTGCGCAGGTAGAAGGTGTTGATGACGTAGTAAATCAAACAGATGAGCACGGCCGCGAACAGAAATTGGGGAAGAATAGAAGTGATCAAGATCAATATGATTGCAAGTGCAACGATAGAGTGCATCAGCGACAGTAAATTAGCCGCGACTTCTTGATCGACAATCTCTATGTCTTTGGAAAACCTGTTCAAGATCCTTCCCACCGGAGTGGCATCGAAGAAATGGGGTGTCGCCCTTAAAACTCTTTGCAGTAATCGCTCGTAAAGTTCTGCAGATGCCGCGAGACTACCGAGGAAAACAATACCCTCGCGACAAAAAGAGATAATCATATAGAGCACCGATATCAAAGCGTAGATGGAAAGATAGTACACCAGTCCATGACCGCTAGGATGCCTTTCTTCAAAGCCGTCACCAGTGAGCCCACTTGCCTTGTCGGATACGTCTGACGCGTTATTGGCCCACTCCCGAATCCACCACGACTGGACAACTAGACCACCTTGCTGTCCCACGAACGCGACGACAACAATGACCCAATACCAAATCGGTCCCATGCTCTTGAAATACGTCAAGTATACGCCAAGCTTGACCTGTCCAACTTCGGACTCTTCTACTTTCACGAGAGGCGATGGCTGATTCTTCGGCTGGCACACTGTCTGTTCGTGACGATTTTCAAGGACATCTTCCGTCACTTCGATTTCATCTGTAACTGATTTTCGGAATTCCTCAGTCGGTGCGCCGATTGCTGTGTGTTGCTTCGGCATCAAATTAGCGGATGATGCACTCCTCGACACTGCCATTGACGAGTTTCGAGAAGAAATTGACTGTCGTAAAATCTCGTCGTCACCGAGAATACCAGCGCCATAAGCCTCCTCAGGCGTACCTTGAAATTGTACCGTCCCATTATATAAAGCAACGATATGATTTGCACCGGTGATAGTTAAGGCGACATTGTGGGATACCAAAATACAGGTTCTTCCATGCATCAATGGTCCCATAAAGCACTTTTCGTAGATCCACAGAGCACTGTGAGAATCGACCGCACTCAAACAGTCGTCGAGCAGCAAGTGTTTGGCCGGTGAGTATAAGGCACGAGCGAGCGAGATTCTCTGTTTCTGACCACCAGAGAGAGCGATACCTTTCTCACCCACTTCAGTTTTATCTCCAGCCTCGAGAATATCCAAATCATGACGTAGAGCACACGCATCAATACAAGCCTGATATCGAACCGGATCATAAGGACTGCCGAAAAGAATGTTATTCTTGACAGAATCATTCAATAACCAGGGCTGTTGAGAACAGTATGCGACTGAGTCAGACAGACCTGTAGCAGGATCGACACGGTGGCCAACTTCGCAAGACACTCCCGGTAAAAATACCTTCCCCTCCAAGAGGGTCATCTCTCCCAAGAGCCCCATAAGCAACGACGTCTTTCCGGCTCCTGTCGGTCCAATGATAAGAGTGATTTCGCCAACCTTGAAATCAATATTCAAATTGCGCAGCCCAAATTTCTGAGAATCTTCGTTGGCTCCCCATGTAACAGTAGCATTCTCAAAACCTATGTACGGCGAATCAGGACCGCGTGGAACTGTCAGTTGCTCATATTTATCTGTCGTCTCCTCGACCATAAAACGATTGACTCGGTCTAGTGCGACCTTAGTGTCAATCACATCTGTTACCAACATGGCAAGTCGATCCATTGGAGTTCGCACCAAATTGAACAACGCAACGGAACTGAAGGCCACCGAGGGAGTTAGTTCCTTCTTTTCGACAAGTGTGTAAAAGCCGAACGTGACACAGGTAAGTATGGTTGGGAATCCAAACCAGACAATGACTATATTTTTCGTTAGCTGATACTGGCAGGCAGCAGGAAGACCGACTCACCCGCAGCAGTCCAGAGAAGATATTGTTGTCTCAGTTTCCGTAGTTCCTCCTTACGGATTTTTAGCAGCTCAGCCTTAAACATAGATTCCCACGCTAAACATAATGCTGTCAGTGAAGGCCTGTCATGAACGACATGGAAGTTGCCATACCGAAGAATTTGATAATCTTAATGCTTTGCAGAATCTCATTTGTTTTGCCTATCCGCTGATCACTGATAGCCATAAGAGAAATCTCAATTCTGGCAAATCCCTTCGAATAAGCATAATTAATAGGCAAAACCAAAAACATTGTGACCATTCCGACCACAGCACTGAGACCCAAGTTCCCATACAGAAGAATGAAGGCGACAACAATCACAGTGAGACCCTTGACTAGCTGATTCAAGTTCGCTAGTGCGTCAGAAATCCTGATCGCATCGACCGACATTAAATTCATCACGGTACCCATGCTGATTGAAGACTGCGATGTAGAGTTACTGTTACTTGCGTCATCGGCATTAGTGTTTGACGTCGATGAGGCATCATCTGTCGGCTGAGATTCTTTACCGTTGGCTGTTCGGTTCAACTCTTCAGTGCTCGCCACTGCCTTTCGCTTCAACGCTTTCGCATAAATCTCACCGATGAGCAAAGACCGTATCTTTATTGCCATTTTCCTGAAACCCCATAGTGACTGAGCAGTAAAGATGGCGCCCAGAGTACTGACGATAAAGAGCAGAACGACATAGAGCCAAGCCATGTGTGCCGGTATTGTATCTGGATCCTCGATATATTCAAGTATTAACTTCACCAGTATCGCGGGTGCCAGCTCAGTAAGAGCGTACAGGAACGTCCATATGCAGCTGACGATGAAGGGGACGTAGAGATACTTTATGCATGCTCGAATGAAGCTCATCTCGCCTCTACCAACAAATGTGAGTAACCTATCACTAAAGGAGAGAAAACCACAGAATACCTTAAACTTCGAAACTCCCGGATAATAGTTGCTGCCCGACGATCCACGCTCAGATCCCACAGGTCCTCGAGAGTCAATGGCTTGAAGTAGCCTTTCCATACGATCGGATTAACCCACGAGAATGTCAAGAAAGAGTACAAATTAGCCAACGGCTCTCTGCTAGGTTCTAGACCTCTCATAGCTTCGAGGTATGGAGGAACTATTCCCAGAGGTGACACGAGCGAGAGATACGCTAGCAAGCTGCAGATTATGATTTCAACGCTGTAGACAAACTTGACAAGTTCCGAATGATCTGCGAAAAATAAGGACCTGCAATGGATTGTTGCGATGAGCCATCCTAGGTAGTAGATCACGGCCAGGTGAGATGAGATTGTGAATGCGATGTCACTTGATACTCGAGTATTTCTGAAAAATGACAGGACAAGGCAGTATGCCTAATAAAAATCAGCAATAATCTATAAAGACCGCAGTAGTCCTATGCATACCCAGAATATAGTAGTGACAACGGATTGCAATAGCAAGGATGACCGAGATTCATGGGGTGGAGAATAGAAGAGCAAAGCCACAATGGCTGTCACATGCACAACTACCAATGAGATCAAACTACCGCGTTCTAATGCAGCACGAGCAGTAATGCCACGCGACGTTATGAATGTCACGTCGACATCCGAAGCATCCTCGCATATTCCAGACACGCTGAGAAAATGATCATGGGCATGTGAGATGACAGCACGACGAGGGTCATCGGCCGGCGGGACGACATCTGAAGCCGGGGCGTCAGATTCCGAGAGTAAATAATCTGACTCTTCTGCTGTTCTCAATCGATATAGCTCATCATTGTCGTCACCAGCATCGTCGGTGTAATAGGCGGCGCGACCGGGAAGGTCATGAAGTGTGTCTTCGGGACCAAGCGAGATAGGGCCGATTCTACTTGGCCTTGAGTGCTGCAGAAGTATCCCGAACGACGGAATAAGTAAGCATGCTGATATCGCAACGATAAAGATAGGGACAAGAACGCCAATGTATCTAGCACGTCATTCAGAGGGAAGGTAATGGCGGATCAAAGACAGTGGACGTACTTGTTCAGAGCACATTTGCTGAAGTCATCGATATCCCATAAACCCTCGTGACATATGAACGAGAACCCCATGACGTCAAGATGCCGTCAGAATTATTAATTAGAAATTCCCAGATTAAATATGCACTAAATGAGAACATGAAGGGTGCTCGAGGAGCCCGACTGTAAGCATTGATGAGTCGAGAAGAGCGACCATACTGTAGCTGAGCTCGTCGATCGCCCATGTAATTCATACAACGTGGGGAATTGCCAACGGTTTTAATCCGACCCGTAGTTCTGCTGACCCGGCCGCAATAACTCGGGTCGCTCTACTCAAAGTCAGGTACGGTGTCTGTGCGTTTGCGCGCGCAGATGCAGGGACGCCTGGCGTTAACATGAAACCTACCAGGGTTCGGCACTTCCATCAAAGTTGGTAAGTACTTGCGGCTCTAAGTGCACCACCGTAGCTGACGATCTGCGACCACCTATGGATGCAGATCGCTAGACTTTACGAATCAGTCCAAGACCGCGACTTCGTTAGTCGTTTCAGTGTGCATTAGCGTGCATTAGCGTGCATCTAAAGCGCTTGAATAAACTATATGCCGTGCATGATGCCTATCACTAAGAACTCTAACAGCCACCCGGGCAGCTCTCAGCCATCTGGTTGTCTCGGTCGAAGGCGCGCCTGGGAGATAGGCCTCTTTAAGATCCGTCCAGCCAGCACTGGTCGATTCCTATTCATTAGTCGGTTCTCCACTGGTTCTGTCGTAACCTCCTCTTTCCTCTTTCTTCTCTTACTGTTCTCACTTTACCACTCCTTATCTACTTCCCCGCGGCGGAAAATGTCATTTGTGACGTCGACTTTTGCCTCTACGATGCCCTCTGCAATGGCATCATCACTGTCCGCTTCCCTCACCACAGTCTCGTTCCCCCAGTCGAGCACGTCTACAATGTCCTCGGCTCCATCAACAACTTCGAGCTCGACGGGGATCGATATCGACAGCAATAACGGCTCTGCACAAGGTAGTTATGGCCAGTCTCTGTCAACATTCATATCGTCCCTCACGGCGTCGCTGATCATCTTCGGCGTCGAGTTGTGGCTATATCTTGTCCTGCGAAAACGAATCCGCCGCGTCTACGAGCCAAAGACTTATGCTGTCCCAAAGCGGTGGGTCGAATATTTTTTTCTTGTTTTTTTTTTTGTTTCACAAGGCTAATCGGGCGCAGACAACAAGTCCCGCCGACAGGACGCGGCCTGGTAGACTGGCTCTTCCCAACACTCTTCATGTCCGAATCCGACTTCATCAAGAAATGCGGACTAGATGCATATTTTTTTATGCGCTACCTCGTCATGCTTATCTTCATCTTCTTCACTGCGTCACTAATTATCCTCCCCATCTTACTACCGATCAACGGCGCACACACATCATCAGGCACCGCGACTGGCCTCGACAAGCTTGCGTGGGTGAATATCGGTGCGAGCGACACGAGCCGTTATTGGGCGCACTTGATACTCGCTGTCGTGTTTGTAATATTCCTGTGCGCGGTATTCCATCACGAGATGGCAGCGTATGTTACCATGCGCCAGCGGTACCTAATCTCGCCACAGCATCGATTGCGAGCAAGTGCCACAACGGTGCTAATTCGTGCTATTCCCCAGAATCTGTGCTATGCTGAAAAGATCAAGTCGATTTTTGATGTGCTTCCCGGCGGCGTGCGAAACGTTTGGATTAATCGCAACTTGGAGTCGCTGTCTGAGAAGATCACAGAACGGGATGAGGCTGCAGTAAGACTTGAACATGCGGAAACTCTGCTGATACAGAAAGCATCAAAAGCGTACAAGAAGCGGCTCAAGAAAGCGCAGGAAAGTACGAAGAACGGTGGCCCAAATGCCGGCGAGATGGAAGTGCCATTTGGTGAAAGTGGAGCACCCACGCCGGCTTGGAAGAAGTACCTGAAGGACAGAGATCGTCCAAAGCACCGCATTCCTAAATACAAGTACTTTCCGGCATTGCCTGGATTCTCTAAGAAGGTCGACACAATTGAATATTGCCGCACCCATCTCAACAAGCTCAACGAGTTAATTGAGGATATGCAGCAGGACGAGATACAGTATCCGTTGATGAACTCATGCTTCATTCAATTTAACAATCAGATCGCCGCACACATGGCTTGCCAGTCCCTCGCAAGCGAATCGCCTCAGTACATGGTCCCGCGACTGGTTGAGATCAATCCGAACGATATTGTTTGGAGCAGCATGCGCATAAAGTGGTGGGAAGCGTTGCTACGGACCTTGCTCACAATGGGTGCTACTGGTGGCCTGATTGTCGGATGGGCGTTCCCTGTAGCGTTTGTCGGTATTATTTCTCAGCTCAGTTACCTGACCAGCGCTTTGCCGTTCTTAGACTTTATCAATGACATGCCACCGGCGATTAAGGGTATTGTTTCCGGTATTCTGCCGCCCGCTGCGTTGGCTGGTCTCATGGCATTGTTGCCGCTCATTCTGAGAGGTAAGTTATTTGCTTATAAGTTGCCAATGTGGCGGCCGCTTACCCACCGTAGTATTTGCTACACAGCGAGGTGCATCGACCGGTGTGCAGGTCGAGGAGATCGTTCAGGGTTCGTACTTTAGTTTCCTGTTTGTGCAGGTCTTCTTGGTCGTCACGATCGCGAGCTCGATCACGACCGTCATTCAGCAGCTCACGCAGAATCCAACGTCGATTCCCGGTTTGTTGGCGTCTAACCTGCCAAAGGCGTCCAACTTCTTCTTTTCGTACCTGATCTTGCAAGGTTTAACGGTGAGTGCGGCCGCACTTCTCCGTGTCGGTCCCCTCTTCATGAAGATGGTTGTCGGCCCGCTTGTAGACGTCACTGCTCGGCAAAAGTTCACGCGCCTGACGACGTTGTCGCACGTGAAGTGGGGTACGTTCTATCCAATCTACACTAATCTGGGCGCGATCGGGATCGTTTACACGATTATTTCTCCATTGATCATGCCGATGAGTTTGATTTCGTTTTCTCTGTTCTACGTGGCCTATCGGTATATGTTTATATACTGCAACTACAATCCGATTGACTCTGCTGGGCTCTACTTTCATCGAGCGATTAACCAGTTGTTTACGGGTGTCTATGTGATGGAATTGTGCCTCGTTGGCTTATTCTTCCTTGTGCGGGACGCTGACTTGAAGGCTTCGTGTACGGCGCACGGGATCATAATGATCATTGTATTTATCTTTACAGGGATATATCAGGTCGTGCTGAACTACTCGTTCGGTCCGCTTTTTACTTATCTGCCCGTTTCGCTTGAATCAAGGGCGCAGATTGCCATGAAGCATTGGGAGAAGGCGAATCGACGGCCGTTGCTAGTGAGTTCGTCGTCCATGAAGAGTTACTCCGCCATCGAAAGCACTGAATCGGCAAGCGTGGAAGTCAGCAAGAGCGATCTGAAGAAGAAACTGAGTCGTGGTGACAGCATTTCGGAAACTGAGTTGCATAGCCAGAGTGGGTCGGAGCTTGCACCGTATCAGACGGATAGTAAAGATGCTGGTTATATTGACCTTGATACCGGCACGCCGTTGGTGCAGTCGCCGCTTGCCCAGTTGTTTGGTGCGTTCAAGAAACCGATTACGACGACTCTTGAGAGCGTGCCGGGGCGGTTTGTAGGCGACGTTGGCACGAGTGTTGGCGCGCAGATTGGAAGTACGGCGAATAAGCTGGGAATTAGCAAGCAACTTGGCCATATCAAGAATGTTACAGATTTGATATACACGGGCAACGACGCCGCGGCGTTGGAAGCTGAGTTGGCAAGGAATTCAAAGGATGCGATGCTGCTGGAAGGTGTGGCCGAGGATCTTGAGGACCTAAGCTCCGAGGAGCGGGACTTCTTGGTGAATCGGGCGTTTCGACACGAGGCACTGCGGGCAAAGAAGCCGGTGATATGGATTCCGCAAGACGAATTGGGTGTTGCTGAGGACGAGATCAGGATTACGCGAGAGTTGTACGCGAACGTGTTGATATCATCGGACAATGCCGCGTTGAACGTAAGAGATAAAGTCGTGTTTGGAGGACGGCCACCGGATTATGATATCAAGTCCAAGATTGCATTGTAGAGCGCGTGATTTTACTCCAAGTGGGTTGACCGAGAACAAAATGAGTTTGGGATTATATATTCCTTTTTTGGAGTCTTGGGGAAGGTTGCATTCTTGCTTTTATTTTTTGCCGATAGATATCTATGAATAGTTGTAGTTGTGACGATTACTTGGGATTAGTGATTAGAGAATAGTAGAATAACCAGTTATTTCTCCGAAGTACGTATTTAAGGGCAAAAAGGTTTTAGCTCCGTTTTAGCTCTGTCACTTGTATTAAACGGCCACCAAACCCCGGAATTTGAACATTACGAACAAATGCTGAGATCGGGTGGTTCCATTCTGCATGTCATCTGGTAAGGCCAGATGCAAGGAGACATGGCTCAGTGGACAGGCCCTTCTGATAGAAGGGCGACTAGCTCGCCCGAAGGTCGACTGTGCTCGCAAAAAAGATTTTAGTTCCGTCGGTAGCAACTTCCGTTCCAAGCCTAGTTGGGCTTTGGGCCCGTGGAGACTTTTGTTCTAGAATGCCGTCATGTGGGCCACGAGGTGACGTCATCAGATAGATAGCTTGGCGATTAGCGCGGATCTTTACAATGCAACAGAGTGAGAGAGGTGAGGCGGGAAAATTGGAAAATATTAGCAATTAGGTCATAATGCAAAGTATGATTGCGATTACAAATGAACGGCATCTCTACTTCATGACTGCATTGAAAGATCGACAAAACCCAGAGCCCATCTCTATCAGAACAGACTGCCGTCCTGACCTCGTTCTGGAATGTATGCCGCGCTCTAGGACCGGGACTAATCTGCGTAGTGTGTACTATGTAGGGGCAGGCACAATAAGAAGATTCCATGGATCAGAGTTGTCTTAATTATAAAGAGACCATCCGGAAAAATACTTAGTGCAGGAATCGTGCGGAAGGGGCTAACCGTAAGCAGGACAACAAGTTGCTTTTTCTGAGCTGGCAGGGCCCTATTATTTGCAGTGGCTGCTGCTTTGTTTTTGCTGTTGGGTCAGTTGGTCCGCGGCTCAGATGAGTTAAGAGCAGCGCGTGCCACAAGCAAACACCAGATGACGGCCATTTTAAATATCTGTCTTTCCCCACCACCTCTTGCTCTTCCTTGCCCTCATCCTCACAGTACTCTTGTATAACAGTATCTGCCATGACTGAATCATCCTCCGCTCCTATCTCGCCCACCGCAACCAGCGTCGAGGACGCGATCCCTCTCGAGATCATTGATCCAACCAGTGTCCTCATCCAGCGCCTCGACGCCTGGCGTCATGTAGTCGATCTCTTGTATGACTATGCCGAGGGTCACCGGGTTATGTACCACAACTTATCTCGCGACTACGAAAGGATCTCAAAGTCAATCCATGAGGCGCCGCGCTTCGACTCTGTCGAGACCGTGCCCGAGACCGGCGACAAGCCCGACCATGAGGGCATCTCCGGTGGCTTCTTCGCCCTCCGCGATAAGTCCGAGGGCCTCATCAATGCCGCCATCGAAGCTGAAAATTCCGTCAGGGCCTCTGTCATTCCCCATATCGAGAGAGTGAGCCACGACATCAAGGAACATATCAGGGGTCTCAAGTCCAACGGTTTCAAGGGCGTCAAAGATGTCGAGAGGGCCCGTGGGTTAACGCAAAAGCATATCGAGCTACTCGGCCAGCAGACAAGCTCTTTCGGCATCTTCAGCGGCAGGCTCGATCCACTCAAGGACCCCTATATCATCTACCGCGGCGTCCTCAACAAGCTCGACAGCCAGATCATGAAGGAGAATAGCCAAACCGACACCTTGCTTACGATCCAACGCGATTTTAAGACATTCGAATCCCATGTCGTCGGCGGCATCCATCAGATGTTCAAACTCATGGATCAGACCCAGACTACGTTCGCGGATTTCCAGCGCGACTGCTACAGCGCAATCACTACCGCTTTCACCAACATCCCGCAGACGTTTGAGTGGGATCAGTTTGTCGCTCGCAATAAACACATTCTTGCCGATGAGAATGCTCCCAAGCGCTCGATCGACCGCGTCAAGTTCCCCAACCAAGACCACGAGTCCACAAAGCCGCTCATCGAGGGCGTCATCCAGCGCAAAAGCTCCGTGGCCTTCTCCAAGACCTATAACTCCGCATATTACGTCGTTACACCGTCTAAGTTCCTACACCAGTTCGCGTCAAAAGACTACATCCAGAGCCCCGAACCCGAATTCTCTATCTACCTCCCTGACGCGCATCTTGGAGCAATGTACGCTAAGGAGACCGGCAAGAACAAGTTCAAGATCACGGCCAAGGATGCACTCAAGACGATCTCCACCAAGCACACGTTCGAGTTTAAGACGTCGACATACGATGATTTGGTGAAGTGGTGGAATGTCCTCCATGAGGTTGCGACCTCCGGACCTGGAACGCTTAGCCGCGGATCGACAATTACCTCCACGGCCACTCCTGCTGCCTCTGCAGAAGCAACCGAGACCGCGACATCAGATCCAGAGTCTACAACGGAGATTCCGGTTGCTGGCACTAACTTGGAACGAGCTACAGAGTCTGCTGCTGACCCGGAGCCAGTCGACGATCCAGTCTCGGCCCCTCCTGAGAGCGAGTATCAGACTGCGGCGTCGTCCGTCACTGCAGAGCCTCCGACCGAAACCTCGGCAGCCATGGCCGACCCAATCGAGACGGTGAACGGGGATTCTGAACCGCGGGTATGGAAGGATTAGTTTTTGCATCTGTGAAGTAAAGGAAGACGTACTTGTATATGTATTTGTATAAGGCTTAAATCGTGCGTTCGTTCCCTCTTTTTATTGCGCGGATTGCTTGGAGTGTAAGTAATGTATAATGCTTAGCGTCACGGAATTTAATGTATCGCGCCTCATTTATCCACAGTCACGCGATTTATTTTACTAACTAGATACAGTGATATTGCTAAATCTAAAGCATATATTTTCAACATCCTCTTGCCCTTGATAATTCTGTATGATCGCGAGGGCGACAGCCAAAATTCGATTAATTTGTCGGCGCAGGAACCAGCCAACCCAGAATGGTGGTGGCAAGGAACGAAGTTGTTTTAGGATTATATAAATCCTGCGCGCAGAGCGGCCGGCGCGGTCTTCTGACGATGAGCTCGATCAGTTTCTCCCCAAATTGAGTGCCATCAAATGGAACCATCTATCACGTTGACAACTTGTCAACTTTCCCAATTTTGAAGGCTGCAAGTGTCAGCGAATGAGTTGGTTCTTAGGCATCTAACAATTTCCACCAACCGCGGTTGCGCTCAGGGCTTCGGCCATGAGAGTGTCGGCCACACTGGCCGCGTCTCGTTTTGCCTTGGTCTTGAGGTCTAGGGCAATACGCACGCCGCTGGTTTATTTACGTTAAGTCCCGAGAGCCGGAACCATAACGGGCGACCAACGAATTGGTCGACACTTCAAAATACATATCCGCCAGAACCTGGAACTTGGTGACCAGCGCTTCGAAGAAGGGGATCACACTGTCCATCTGCATGGTCTGAAAACTAAGTGCCGTAGACTCTAGTTCAGATCCCAGCTGCTTGCTCTGGTCTTTGAAATGTGAGACTACCGTCGTTCGGGACCCGTTTTCGTTAGGAAAACGCCTACCCAGTTCCTGAACCCCTGACCCTGAAACCCCACAGTCAGACATCGAACGATCTCGTGATTGACCGAGGGATACGCTCCGTTTGATAGCCCAATAAGTGTCCGCTGTGATGGATTAAATGAATCTGTCCCTGGATCATCGAAATGTGCCTGAATACAGGGTCCAAAGGGAACATAAGAACTTGACCCTAACCTGATGAACTCTGCGGCTAATCGATTGTGCCTAGCTTGAAATTCATGATGTGCCAAACTGTGTGCACCAGTCCTCAGCTGATGATATATACAAGTTACTAGGTATATAGATGTGATCTTGCTCTCGACATATCTATACCTTCTAAATATCTTACGCGGTGGGAGTAAAGTTTTGTTCCGTAGCGAGGTCCTATCGGCAAAATCTTCAGGCTAGCACACACTATTGACAACACCAAAGGAGCGCTTTATACGACTCAGTCCTCGTCCTTGTCAAACTTATCCTCGGTGACCAGTCCATTCTGAGCCGGCAGTCTGAACCGCAGTTGGCTTGCGCCTTTGGCGTCGTTTGGATATGACCTGAGTCTGTGGATCTTCGGGTTAATTTGTAGTCGCCTCTATAGTCGCTAATTCATTGCTGCGTATAGCAAATTAGTCAGTAAATACATTTCTGGCCTATCTTCTAACAGCGCACAGGAGCCAACTACGAAGGCTTCTGATCCTAAATGAAAATGATAGGTTGTAGGTGGTATGGGCAAATTGCTTTTGTAATCCACAGGATGAGACAGATCGATAAGCTTCACAGTAGACGATTGAAAGTGGTAGCTGAGATCTCGGTTATGTATGGTCACGTGGTCACGCTGTGGGTTAGACGATGGTGGGTAGGCAAAGCGATAAAGTTTCCAGACCCTAAGGATTCATTTGCGCTCACAAAATCATGCAAGCCTAGTTAGTCCACGAGAACATCCGTATCAATCTCATGCTATATACACCGCCATCAAATCCGATCAAGAAAGTTCATCGCATAAGTCTTAATCTTATCCATCTCCTTGTACCATCCAAGCTTTTCTAATGTGCTATTCATATGTATCCGTGCGAGAACTGGTCCCATCTGTTTCAACATCTCATGCTTGTAATTCTCCCGAATATGGTTTTCAAAGGCGGAATTCTTGCCGTACACAGTCGGAATCAAACGCTCCAGCTCAACTACTAATCCCCATAGGCATTCGCGAAAGTCGATCGAATACTGCTGTAAGGTCTCGCTGCACTCTCCCGTCAGGATGACATAAAGTAAAACAACGACGAACCGCATCATATGCGCCAATCTGACAGGCGCATATTCAGGCTGCCGAGAACGCACTTCATCTTGTAGAAAATACTCGACTCCAATGAGCCCAATCGCCATGTCCCAGTCCGCTTGCTTGATGTAGTACGGTATCAGACTGGCCAGCGGCTCAATGAACGGGGACCGGTATATTGGGATTGTCTTTAGCTTGTAAAGCTCTTTCATCTTCGATAAAATTTCGCGTGGCATGCCATCGTTCTTAATGCCAAAAACTTCCGCGAGGCCCGTGTTGGCGATCTTGCGCTCGATATTATAGACCACGTTGGGCGGGTCGGGGAATTCATAGCAACATGATGAGCATTCCTTGATATCAGTGTATAATTGCATACCCGTATGAGGTTTTGTTACATATGGTTGAAAGGGTGTACCGCATGTGGGACATAGAAAATCGTTTCGTGGGTCTGGTTTAAGCGAAGGCGGACAGCATGCCGTGCACTGGCAGTCAAAAAAGTACTGCGTCCGCAACGCTTCTTTGCGCCGAGGCATCGGCATAGCGTTGTCAGTATATGTGATATATATTTCCTCGCCTTTCTTAATCGGTCGGACGGCGCGGACCATGAGCATGTTCTTGTCGAACACGATAACCGCGTTTGGGTCGCATGAGTGATTGATCAGTGAAACAGATGTGTCGAATATAATACCCACAATGTCGTAAGTCGGAAGTGGTATTGAAAAACTGTTGGTCATTATCTATTAATATCAGCCAATGTAGCTCCGCCGGACATGCCCGCAAAACTCACTTTGCAAAGCATCTCGACAACAGCTTCCAAAGACAACTCCGTACCAGAATACTCCTTGGCGCCCTTGCTCATAACTACTAACGTTTCGAAATCCTCCGTCTTACGTCGATCGTCGATATGTGACTTCAAGGTCTCCATTGCACTGTAGAATCTTTGACGTTTGTCGCCTTGCATCAACAGAATCCGCATCAGGAGGATAACAGTTGATGGCGGGACTTGCGGTGCTAAGGTTCCGAGTATTTTGCATTCTCGTCTATGATAGGCTTTCCAGTCCTGCAATTGGCATTCCTGACTCAGTTAGCAAACGATTTCAATATTGATTAACTGTAGATATGCATACTCTTGAGCAGTAATAAGTAGAACGGCATTTCCCACACGAGAACACCTTCGCAACGGATCCTGCTTGGATGCTGTCACCAGTAGCTGGCTCAAAAAGAAAACAATTAGCGCAGATGCGTGAGCGATAGCCACTATCAGGGACCGACACCTCCGGCACCTTTCTGAATATTTCCGAGTCTGACAGCGCGTCATATTAGTCCTGCTCTTGCACTATGGCGAGTCAACAATGATTTACTTACATGCAGGAAAGTTTTTAGCGACAACTAGACCATTACCACGGCCTGGAAAATCCTTTTTGATTACTTCTTCGGGTAAATCCATTGTCGTAGCAATGTCTATCGAACAAGTTTATTGAGATTGTTAGGGCAGAACGAGCTAACATGGACCAACTTTTGTTGCGGAAGCCGGCGCGACGCGTCTAAGGAGCGACAAGGCGCGTCATCCACAAACCACTCAATTCGTCCGTCTGGGGTGAATGTTGGCCGTGCGTGCTCAGATTGAATGACATTATTGGAAGTTTGAAACTAATCAAACTATTAGGATTGTAAGGTCTGAGACATGGCCTCGAATTCTAAACCAATGGCCAAGATTAGAGATATTAGCACTGAATCTGTTAGAAGGAGCTTAAAGCTATTATTTGGCTACTGACAGACCGAAGGCGAAACTCTACGCAAAACTCCGTAAAGCCCTTGAAAACTAATTTACGAGTATCTATGTATCCAGATTGATACCATGGTCTCCGGATCTAGACCCCAGTACATTTCTTGCTCGTGTCCATTATTATCTATTGCCGGGCCGAAATGTTGTCGGAAGATCCGAGCGGCTACGCTTCTATTAGTTAAGCCTTTCGCTCTTTCGCAGGTTATGGTGCCAGATTAGGCTCCGTCTGGAGGGAGTGCGGACAAGAATCCTGGAAATGACGTTCATTGACTCTCACACCGCTGTGCGTGGCGTTGGGACTTCTCGAACTCCCAAGCCAAAAAAAAATTTGGTTGCCGCTTTTAGCATGGCACATGTCAGATTCTGTATTCGTCATTTAATCTCAACGAACCCCCTACGTTAAAGATGATGCGAATAGTGTATGTGTATGCTTTTATTGATTAAGTATGATGAAACTCATTGACATAGGAAACCCAAAAATGCGCGTTCGAAGCGTGCGATGGAGAATCGTGCGTCAAAGGTGATCGAGAACACCAAGAAGGCGCTAACAGTCCGTGGTTCCACATGCGGTATTCTTGTTCAGAATGCTATGGCGGATATTGTATGCCGATGAATTACTCTCTACTTATCAGACGGTTTGGCAGCGTCTAACGAATGTAGGCCGCGTACAAGCAACCAGACGTCAAGAAGTTCCAGAAAAAGAACGAAATTCACCCATTTGAAGATGTCTCTTCGCTGGAATTTTTTTCGCAGAAAAATGACGCGTCGCTAATTATCTTTGGCTCAACCTCGAAGAAGAGACCGAATACTTTGACATGGCTGCGCACGTTTAATTATCAAGTCCTAGATATGTTCGAGTTGAAGATCCTTAACTACAAAACTATGTCAGATTTCAAGGTACCTTTTTTTAATGTCCATGGTCTGGCACTGAGTTACTAACTGAGTAGACCTTGGCTATTAATATTGGCATGAAGCCAATGTTTTCGTTCGTGGGCCCGATTTTCGATTCACATCCCCATTACCAAATGGTGAAATCAATGTTCCTCGACTTTTTCCGGGGCGAGCAGATTTCTATGCTCGACCTGGCCGGCCTCCAGTATATCATCTCCGTCACTGCTTCTGGAGATGGAAACATCAGCGTGTATAGCGGAGACACTTCTAACCTTCCACCGATCAATTTCCGCGTTTACAAGATTAAGACGTACAAGAGCACGACGCAGAGCAAGGTGCCCAGGGTTGAGTTAGAAGAAATTGGCCCGCGGTTTGACTTCCAGCTTGGTCGCGTCCGGGAGGCCGATCCCGATATGCAGAAGCAAGCTATGAGAATTCCGAAGGAGCTTCAGCCCAAGGCGAAGAAGAATGTCGAGACAGATTTATTAGGTGATAAAGTCGCTACCATCCATGTTGGCAAACAAGATTTGATGAAGTTGCAGACGAGAAAAATGAAGGGTCTTAAGAAGCGAAGAAAAGATGAATTTGAGGAACAGGGCAATGATGAGTTTGAGGATGTCATTGTGTCGGACGAGGAGCAGCCAAAGAAGAAAAAGCGGCAGATTAAGTAAGATAGTCGTCTACATTACATTCTCTATTATAGAGTGGCCTCTTGTATGAGTTAAAAGCTCTGTAAAATACACATCTATTCGTACATTATCAGACCGAACACTAAATATACCCTGCAAAATATCACAACTTTTTAAATCCAAACTGTCCGCACTATGTAATTGTTAACGCCGATCTCCCTAAAAAACTCCTAGTTACGATCAGGCTTCCTTGAATTATTATTTATAAGACGCAAGAGGTTCCGCATCAGCATAGTAACAGTCACCTTACCGACTGATGGAACATACAATGAGGACTTCGTCTTGACATCCGGATTAAAATTCTTGGCTGTCGAGAAATTGATGCAGACCGCACCGTCCTTGATGTACTGCGTTTGGAACTTGTAGTTCTCCGAAGGGACACCAGTGATAATAACGTCCGACATTAGAGCAATGTCTGCAAGCTTCACGTCAACGTCCGTTACGCGGTGACTTCGTAGTCTGATACCCTCTCCGCGGGCAAACTTTTGAACGCTGTCAATGTCGAAGGAATAAACGACCGCACCATCATTAGCTAGCAAAGCGGCAAGAGGGCGACCAACAATTTCGCTTCGGTTAACAATTGTAATGGTTTTGCCGTAAAGTCTGTTACCGTATGGTAAAATCATGTTGTAGACACCAAGATATTCCAAGATCTTGACGAGAGCCAATGGTGTGCACGGTAATATACTCTTCTGCGTCTTCGCATCGTCAAGATAGCGCACATTATGGTACAGGTTCTGAACATAAATATGCGATAAGCCCTCCACGTCCTTATCCTTTGAAAGAACTTGCTGAAGATACTGGTCCTGTCTGTTGCCAAACACAGGGAAATAGATCATAATACCGTCCACATCTTTATCCTCGTTTGCCTGCACAATATAGTCTTCCAGTTCCTCCTTATCAACCTCTCGCAGCTCAAACATAAAACCCATTTCCTCGCATGTCTTTCCAGTCCAATCGGCATACATCCGTGCAGCAGGGTCAGCATTGGATAGGAAACCGACCAATTTGGGCTTCCTTCCCAGTTCCTGGATACCCTGTTTGATCTCGTTGGCGTAGACGTTCGCAACCGAACTCGCAAGGACCGTCTCTGCATTCTCAATCAGACTCCATTAAATTCATATCACGGCCGCCAAAACACGGAGATAACCACGAATGCCAGGCAACTGGAAAGAATACATACTGCAAGCAACCGCCCCGGCTCCGCCTGATCCAGAAGATGGAGACATGTCGCTAAATCTAAATTCAGGAATTCAATCTCAAACCTATAACCAACGACTTTAAGGCACGTTAATTTAGCCCGACAGGAATCCAAAAGCAACCTGGAAAACCCGGTTGTAACCGGAAAATTTTAGCCTCAAAGATTTTTCGAAGGATTCCTCGAGATCCATCCCGCCGCAGGACGATTTCGCGGAGGTGGCGCCCCATTTACGGCAGGGTAACCCAATTTGGCGATGGCGAGGGATCGTTAAAGTGCATGCTAAAAGACGCTAAACCTTGCACTGAGTGAGCCCATGGGTCGGCATAGTTGCTAAGCTTGGGCCGATTTCCCAAAATTTCAAAAAAAAAGTGCCGTAATTTGAGAAGAACCGACAGCAGACATCTAAAACTTGCGAACAATTATGTCAATCGGTTAATTAACTACCGACTTTATATACTGGTCCGATTTGAGCCAAAGTTTTTATTGCATTTTAGAGATATGGAGAGGCTGGTCATTGATAAGTACCTGGTGTCACTTGACACCTCACCCGACGAGGCAGATACAGTAGCGCAGAATATTGCCAATGGTGCGTTGTAATATAATAGCGTGACAGAATAGCTTATACTGAGTATCGTTCTAGATATTGAAGCAAACAAAACACGGCTTATTGGCTTTATAGAGAGTCTGGGACGATATTTGACCGACGAAGATTCAGGCATCAGGGTGAAAGGTTTGTTCAGCAGTATCGAAACGTCAAGACAAGCTGGCTAATACATCGTGGTTGTATAGCACTGAGTTGTGTCGCCGCTGTTCTGTCCAATTTGTCAACTAATAAATTAAGTTCTCGACAAAGTATGTGGCCTATTTATTACTGGCTAGTGATTTCGACTAACGAATTGGTGAAGTTGCCATGCTATCGGAATTTTTGATGGACAGATTAGAGGACGAACAATGCTTGAGCGAATCCGCAGGCGGTTTATTAGCGTTAAGCAAAATGCGTAATATTTCGACGTCTACTGTCAAATCAATAGCGCAAGCGTAAGTGGTTGACACACTTGACATTCCGTTCCTCGAGTTCACTCTCACATTGCATAGGGTCTTTGCAAAAGTTGACATGAAGAATCATAACCAAGCAACAAGATACGCTGTTTATTTGGTCATTGATGGTTTAGTTAATGGCCACATTGCTGTTCTACAAAGCATTAACGAGGATGCTGTGAGCGGATTTACACGGCTAATTGCCGGCGAGAAAGATCCCAGGAATCTGATGATTGTCTTCTCCATCCTGAAGATTATTATTGAGAATTTCGAGATAGAAAATGCTAAAGAGGTTAGTTGTTCAGAATACTGGTAAAGTAGCCAGGATTAATAGTTCAATAGTCTCTATTTGATGCCAGCTTTTGCTATTTTCCGATTACGTTTCGACCACCACCAGATGACCCTTACGGAATTACGTCTGATGATCTGAAGTTGAAATTAAGGTTTGTGAGGTATCTTCTGCTTTGACATGATCGGCGGTCTGACATGGAACTATAGAGACTGCATCGCGGCGTCGTCTCTTTTCGCAGAGTATTCGTTCCCAAGTTTAATCGAAAAACTTACATCTAGTTCAACAAATGTTAAGAGAGATACCATTCTCACAATCATTGCTTGCATCGACAATTACGGTGGGGTCGTCGTGGAGTCGCACTGGGAGAAGATTTACAATTCAGTCAAGTTTGAGGTTCTGCATGAAGGAGAAGAGGATATTCCCGACCTTGTTTGCAAGCTATTGAGGACACTGACAGCAACGATTTCAAGTAACATTGCACCCAAAGTGATAAAGGACTCTGGGTTGGATAAGTTCTTGACAGCGGCCATGGGTGAGTGCTTTCCGCAGGTCACCAATCTCGAATCACGGCAGGCCAAGCCAGCTGCTAAGCTACTGGCTGCTATTTCGGGAGGTTCATTTGCTGCTCACGATGCTATCGCGGAAACGATCCTTCCTGGTGTTTTCAGTCTGGTCGAATCCACATCAGCGGCTACCATTGCACAGCAGAAAACCGCTTTGGAAATTCTAGCTTTATTTATTGAAGCCTCAGGCAGTCTATATGGGTGGAGGACGGGAAACGCATCGGAAAAGTCCCGTGGGAATGGCTTGTTGATACATAAAGATCCCCTCTTTGAATTGTTTTGTAGGGCTTTGGTCAGTACACCAAGTGAGGAAGTTTCGTTCAGACTGCTCGCGTTGCAAGGATTGGTGAAACTCGCACTGTTGAAGGAGTTCTTGGATATGAGTGAACTTGGTATGATAGCTCAGTATCTTGACGATGTGGTGTTGAGTGACACAAATGACTCGCTATGGTATGCTATCGAATATTCTGGTCTCGATCTCCGGTCCAATAGAACTTGCTAATATCACATATAGTGAATCTGCGCTTTTGTCTTTGAAGGATCTAGGAAATGTCAATCCAGACATTATTTTAAATACCGTCTTCCCAACATTTCTTTCTCAACTTCCCGATCCCGAAATTCCACCAATAGCACAATCGCACTCTCCCAGGAAGCATTACCGAATTATTCTTTCATCCTTGGCTGATCTCTGCGTCAACAAGGCAGTTTACGAAATCTTGACCGTTAGGTTGTTGAATAAGCTCGCCCTAATTGCGAAAGGTACGTATGGAGTTTAGTTAGTCTCATGCTTGCAATTCTTACTATTTTATAGATGGACAGGATGTTGCCTATGCACAGTCAATCCTCACGACCATCCTTCTTGTCATTCAGCGTAAGACCGCCGACAAAGAATGGGATATGAAGTTCTTCTTCTTGTCTCTCACGCCAAAACTGATTTCGATGACATTTACAGCATCAGTCGATCGCGACCAGCCACAGTCAAGAATTATAGCTCACAGCTCCATTGTTGCCGTCACATCCGCTATTGTCAATCTGCTGGTGCGGTCCGTGTCTGAGGAGGATCAAATCGAATTTGCGAAGCAAATTTGTAAAATATATATCACCAATGAACCGTCTACATTGATACAAGAAAGTGATCGTAGCCGAATTGCGAGCGCAACTCAGCCCCTTGACAAAGGATTTGGTACAGAAGGGTTAGTCGAGATATTCACGGCAGCAGTGGCTGGTTTAAGAAGAGAGGTCAGCATGATCCGTTTCTGTTTTGGGATATGGGCGGGGGACTAACAACATTAGACTGCATTTCCTCACCCTGATGTACTTTCCATCGCTTCGAACTTGATTCCGGTAGCTTTATCTACGCGCAATATTCCTGATCGTTTGGCGTTGGACCGATTGATCGCTCTTCTAGTAAACAAATGGTTGTCTAAGGATGATGAGGACAGATTTGTCAATTCTGCGGTTGAAGAGTTGAAGTCTCGGGCTACTGGCTCCAAATCTATGGCGGATCGGGCAAGTAGCCTTGAGTTACTTGCATGGGTATGTACATCTTACTTCGAATTTGTTATGTGCTAAGTTGACGGATGGTCATGCAAAGGTCGGAAAATCATTGATTTTCAAGGGCAGTCGAAGAGCATACGAAACCGTGGACTTGGTATTGCAACTTTTGTGCGACGAATATATCGGCAAGGGCGCGACGAAGGCGTGTGGTATTCTTATCTCAGGTGATGAGATTGTCAACAAGAGTAATTTCGTGGTAGTGCGGTTGCTTGCTAAGCAACAGTATTTCGGCTATTGTGTCCAGAGAATTGTCGAAGGTTTCAATTCTAGCATTGACAGCGAAACCAAGCGAAACCATTTAATCGGCCTTTCAAACATTCTGCAGCATATTCCTGGAAAGATTGTTATCCCTCATCTCCCGTCCTTCTTGCCCTTACTTCTGCAATCTCTTTCTCTAAGTGACTCGCATGTGAAATTGGCTACTATTGAGACCATCACAGCTACATTGTCGGATGCATCAGATCTCATCTCAGAGCACATTTCCACAATTCTGCCACACATCCTAGACTCTACTGCCGACAAGGCATCAAATCCACCCAAAGTACGAGTAGCTGCTCTGAACTGTTTGGCTGTGTTGCCAAGGGCCCTTCCAGGAGAAGTTGTGCAACCATACAGAACGGAGATCATTCGCAGGCTAGCTGTCGCG
This sequence comes from Lipomyces tetrasporus, assembly GCF_029532465.1. NCBI lineage: Eukaryota > Fungi > Ascomycota > Lipomycetes > Lipomycetales > Lipomycetaceae > Lipomyces > Lipomyces tetrasporus. The sequence continues at coordinate 782,824 of NW_026611604.1, forward strand.
CTCGACGACTCTCGGCGTGCCGTTCGAAAGGCTGCGGTTGACTGCAGACAAACATATTTTGCCATGGATGGTTAAATTTGTCTTCTATCTGTATATAAACGAAGGACCTTGATTGATTGTTTGGTTTCATGGTGGACTTTAAAAGTTTGTCAATGCATTAATGAGGCGCGGTTGTTTTCTTGTGATACACGATTTGCCATCATTATGTACAGGATAAAGTGGACTAGCATCTATAAGCGTGATTTCTTACACAGGTTATGCCTTCTCTATTCGCTGCAGTCGTGTATCAATGACTGTGAGCTTTCATAGCTGGTACTTCTCTAATATCCGATCCTCAATATCTTCTAGCAAGTATTCATGAGTGGTAAGTTCGATGTTTTCAGCCTCACTCAAGTAGAGCTTGTATATGTCTTGTCCTGGTTGGAAACCACCGGCCATCATACCAGGGTTCATGCCAGCCATGTCCATTCCTCCACCAGCGGCTGATAGTAATTAGCCACGAACAAGACAGCCGAACAAACGAAAGACGAAATTATCAAAGCTTACAATTGTTGCTACCAAGAAGGATGTCATAGACTGACCGCAAACCGAATAGGTTGAGGAAATACCATGACATGGACGACACCCATCTTACGTCTAAATCTCTAGTAGCGACGCCGGACTGAAGGATTGACTTGAATCGAATTGTGAGAGGGAAGGGCAATTTCACTGCAAAATGTCAGTCTGTTCTTCAGTGTTAAAGGTGAACGTACTACATACTCAAAATAAAGCCGCTAAAGAAGAAGTTGATCCAACTCATCAATAGAGTCTGCGGAACAATCATGACCATATTTCCCTTTAACATATTTATCATTTGATCCATTCCACCTGGTTCGGCAAGTGGATTTGCAGGCGCCTTTGGCTCGTCCTTATTCTTAAATGCCTCCTGGTCTTTCAAAAAGATACCATCCTTGAAAGACTGTATCAAGTAGGCTTTTCGCGACTGAAATGATGACGGGGGAATGACCTTGCCATTCGATCGTAAACTGGCGCCTCGTGCTAACGATTGCCTGTCCGAGTTTAGCTATTAGTTAAGACCCAACGATAGCGAAAAAACGCACTGTTCTCGTATAGCTAAAACATCCTGCTGCTTAGGTGGTGATTGTAGAAGTAAGGTAATGTAGTGTCGCAAAATACCGACCAGGATCATAACCAAGAGAATGGGAAACAAAACCCAGTCTCGAAGACTGGGATCAAGAACTAGATCAGGAGCAGTCACCATGACTTCTCCTTCGCGATAACGAAATAATTAATTGGCGATATGAAGTGCGGATTACCCAGAGGTCGACAACGTGCCTGGCTATAACATTCGACAATATCTCACAACTAGTCACAGTCACAATGTAGTCACGAGCTGCTAACGCGGGTTAGGGCCTGTGGCCAACGTCGGTCCTCGAGAGTTTTTTTTGTAACCGAGCGCGATGTAGCTGTTAGCTGCGAATTGTGATCAAATTTTATGTCGCAAGTAAAAATACTCAAATCATAGTTGGGAAATGGCTTCAGTACGAGTAGCAAAGAATAAGCTCACAACTCCTACACAACAATCTAGGTTCGAGCTTGGTGTCTGTATGGCTATTTACAATTGGGAGGCCTTAGCTGTTTCTGTCCAGAGCTTTTGGGGTGGACCAGATAGTGCAGATAAAAGAGACTGGATGGTTGGTTCAATAGTCGAGTTATATGGTACTTTATATTTCGCTCGGCAAAGGGTCTCATAGATGGGTTGAATTGTGCTAATCAGTAATTTAGAACAACAAGAGCAAGTTGATGCAGAAGATATTGAAGACAGACTTTTGCAGATCATGGAGGATGAATTTGAGGTCGCAGTTGAGGACGATTCAGCCTATGATGTATGCCGGACGTCTCCTTCGTTTGTCTGAAATGTTTCCTGATTAGATACTATAGGTTGCGGAGAAGATCGTTCGGATATTCGGACAGTGCAAGGAAGGTGACTTTTCCTTGGTCGACTCTCTCTATCAAAAACATCAAAGCAAATCGAATAGCTCTAGCGCTCCTGTGCACGTCGTTGAGCAAGAAGAAGTCTCTGGTGACGAAATGGAATAGACTGCTCTCATCGAAATATTTGCAATAATGCTTCGGGTTAGGGTATAGAAGTGTAGAATGGTGCAGGAACTACACGCGTGAATTTAGACTGGGAATGGCGTTCATGACAACTTTTACGTGTTTATCTTTTGATTACAATGACGAAAGTTAGCGGGGTTAATGAAACAGGTTGTTTTCATATATTCAATGACAAGAATCTATAATCGCATATTCTACCGAAATAACACGAATGCACAACCAATACTCAAAGAAATGCATATGATTCAGATAATGTATACTTATTCCCGGGTCACACGAATACACGTCACCCGGGATCAACGTTGCTCTCGAAACCCATGCACCAAAATGTACCCGTGCCCGACAGTGAACATCCAGCCTTGGACTCCTAAATTTTGGATAAGAAACGGCAATAATCTGGCTTTGCCTTTGGCGCTATGATTCCCAACACCAGTAATGATTTTGAACGGCGGCCTCGGCTTCTGATTCATCGTTCCTTCCCACCACTCATTAAGCTTGTCGCGGCTAATAATATTGGCTTCGTGAACGCCGACTCCGTGAAAATCAATATAATGCCGGCCTGTCCTGGAAATATTCTCTTAGCAAGCTCTCCTGTCACGATCGCTAAATACTACGTACGTCTCTTCAACTAATGCTCTCGCATATTCAAGCCGATAATACGTCACGTCATGCAGTACTTCATTAGCCATTGCGCGATAGTGAGCACTAGCTGAGGGATGAAGGTTCTTATTATTTCGTCTTCGATCAAGTTCCTTCGTTTTGTTAAGTAAGTCTCTGTGAGCAATCAATTTTGTCTCAATTAACTGATGCAAGTCTGCTGCCGATAATTGCTGCTGCCCTCTTGTAATCTTATTTTCTTTTTTGCTTGCGACTGTCACAAACCCATCTTGACTTGTTGATGCTGAGTGCGAGACTTTGCCATCGTATTTGTCAGCAATGAACGAAGTCAAATCTTCACCAGTTTCTTGTGATTTCAAGAGAAATAATAATGCAATTTCAGTCGACTTTTCCTTGTCGTTCTTAGTTGCTCTCAGAATTTTTGAACAAATTACCTGTGGAAGATCAGGAAACATGGCTGAAAGCTCTGTCAAATTTTCCTTCATATTGAGTCCTCCTGTACCCCATACTAGACCCGGATTTGACTCCAGCATCTCCAGATACATTGCTGTAGGCGAGCCAGAATGTCTCTTCTCAATAGCTCTAGCTCTTTCAATTGAAATGTCTAGCAAGCCTGCAACACGGACTAACTCAGGGGAGACAATGTGGTTTTCCAGATGAGAACTAGACTCTGAGGGATTGGCCGTAGAGAAAGAATCCCAAACATTCTGCACATTCCTTAGTTTTTGTCTGTTTTTCTTCCTCTTTCTTCCTGATATATTGCTCCAATCAGAGACTGGACTGTCAATTTCAGGTCCTGAATCTTGCTGACCGATAAACTGTAAACTGAGAAGGTCATCCAAGGCATGTGAAATGTTGTTTTCGCAGCCAGCTAGAATCAACTTTAGATCTTCTTGCTTTCTAGTAGGAAAACACATAGAAAGAAAACTGATTTTGGAATCCACTGGTTGTCTCTCTAAGACAAGAAAAGCTTGATGTTCCTCTGAATCTGTGTCACAACTGATGTACCCGTCGGAGCTAGAACTGAACGTAGAACTCTCCACCGATTCGGGGCAATGAGGTGTGGACGGCCGGCTAATTTGATCTTCATAGTCTCGATCGACTATAGTCTCGAAATAAAGGTAACTACATTGCCTCCTGCCCTCTTCTAAGCTAGTGGCGTCCAGAGCTATCGCCGCAACCAATGCACTGTCGAGGTCCGGGAATTCTTTCTGAAGTCCCGTTAGCTCACCATCACCGATTTGAGTAAACGTTGTACTCATACTTGTAGAGCTAGCGAAAACTCATCAGAGTTCATTGTAGCAGCGCGTAATTTTAGAACGATATTCAGTCAGTACTATCAGCAATTGAGCTGAGTTATGGAACAGTCTGGCTCGGCAATGTCAACGGATTTTCGCACGACTTTCGATGAGCCTGATGCGGCATATCGATCAAGGAAGCCACACTGTTGGGTTGAACAGCAATTGCATGTACAGGCTAGATTCTTGTGTTACCTTATTATTCCGTCACATGAGAATATTTCGAGCCTCATACAAAAAATGTCGTGGGATGAGCTGATGCCACAAGGACACCTCGAAAGTTTAAACTCAATTCGGCCTAATGTGCTTACCCGGATTAAGGGTTAGGGAGAAATCGTCTAGACGACTGTTGCAGTTGGGATTTGTTGACGGCCAGAGGAATTAATATATTGCCCGTATTCTCACAACAATGCGTTTAACTATTATCCGGTCAGTCGCTAGAATTAACAGTCGTGCGATTGTCCAATCGCAGGCGCAATTATCGTCATTACGGCAGAACAATTGTCTCCAGTATATGATTCGGACATACTCGGTTGGCCACGACCACGAGGAACACCATGACGAGCACCATGACGAGCACCACGATGATAGCACACCAGCACAAGGTACTTTGTTTTGAGTTATTGGTTGACTGTATGTGTGCTAATATGATGCGAATATAGAGCTTTTCTCCGTATGGGCAATCGAATTATGCTTTGTACACAAGGACCTAACTATTAGAATATAGAAGACGACTTACATGATTTTTGGTGCCGTCGCGGGGTTCTTTGTTATTATCAAGCCTATCGGTGACCGATCATCTGTTTGGTAATTGACTTAGTCCCAATTCGATGCAGACGCTTAATAGTTCACAAAGCGACTCTTAATCCCTAAGTACGCACGTTGGTATTTTCAGGGACCGATAATTTGCAATACTAACTATATTAATCATTGCAGGCTGTTATCGTATCCAAATTGATGGAAGTTTGACGGTGTACAATCCATAAGCGAGAGACAGATCACTTGCGAGCGTACGGACATGCGGATGCAGTGTCATGTTGATTAACAATGATATACTTTTACATTTAATAGAAATACCTTGCACACCTATTGACCACTACTATACAAGCTAATTGCGCACAAGAACCATATAATCAGAACGACTTTTTGACTCCGAGCAGAAACCACCAATGCTATTACAATACAAAGAATACATTACATTACACTACTTCGATAGATACTCCTCATAACCGATATTCTCTAACTTCTCAGCTTTTCCAAGAACCTCCTCTTCTATTGAAATATAGTAATGTTCAAGTTTAAGCCGGTATTCTGGCATGAAAGCCGCGAGATTCCGGATCGCCAGCAAGGCAGCGTTAGTAGCGTTGTTAATGGCAACAGTTGCGACTGGAATACCCCTCTGTAATTAGTTAGCAAATTCCTCAATTCCGTACACTTGGCTAAGTCGACTTACTGGCATCTGGACGATGGAATGCAAAGAATCCACGCCGTCAAGTGAGCTTCCCTTAACAGGAACGCCGATGACAGGCAAGGTAGTCATTGCCGCAACCATTCCCGGTAAATGAGCGGCACCACCGGCTCCAGCGATGATCGTCTTAAATCCTCTAGCAGCAGCCTCGGTGGCATACTTGGTCATGCGGAAAGGTGTTCTGTGAGCTGATACGATTGTTATTTCAAATGGGACGCCGAACTGCTTCAGAACCCTGGCTCCGGCAGCCATCACAGGCAAGTCTGAGTCAGAGCCCATAATAATTCCAACCAATGGCTTCTCAACGTCGTTTTCTAAAGAGATGCCTTCCTCTGCACCTTGGATTTGAGCTAAACGAGTCTCGCATTCATACATGCTGCCCGCGACAATGTTAATGTGACCCATCTTACGGCCCGGACGAGTCGTTTTGCCGTATAAGTGAAGAGTGGCACCGCGAGTAGTCAACGACCGTTTGCAAATCTCCAATTCCGCATTGGGCGTATCCCCACCAAGCACATTGAGCATGATGGCATTGGTAATGGGAGTCGACAGAGCCACTCCATTCTTTGCAATCGGTAGTCCCGCGATAGCACGAATGTGAGCTTCGAACTGCGAGGTAGCGCAAGCGTCAATGGTGTAATGTCCAGAGTTATGCGGTCGAGGTGCAATTTCATTCAATAGAATCTCCCCATGCTCCAAAAGGAACATTTCGACACCAAAAATTCCAGCACCAGTGAAAGTCGCCACGGCTTGTTCGGCAATATATCTAGCACGTGTCTGAACCGAGTCCGGTATTCTAGCAGGAGCATAGACAAGACTGCAGATATTGTTTGTCTGGACGGTTTCAACCGTAGGATAGGACAAGACCGAACCATCTTTCTGCCGAACGACCATTACAGCCAACTCTTTGGTAAATGGCGCCCACTTCTCTGCGTACAAAGGGCGCGAATGTAGAGCCTTCAGGGCACTCGAAATATCCTCCGAAGATGAGACGACATAGTTACCTCGACCATCATAGGCTTGCGTGCGTGATTTTAGCATATATGGATATCCGAATTTCGAGCCAATAGCCTTCAGGCTCTCCTCTGTATTTTCGACACCCACGGACTCCGGAGCAGCAATTCCCTTTGCAATTAAATGTTCTTTCTGCAAATATTTGTCCTGAATAAGCTTTATTGTCTCCGGAGTGGGATGAATCTCCAGCTCTGGCGTCTCCTTCTGCAGCTCGATTAAAACGTCGGCATTAACATGTTCAATTTCGACAGTCAGAACATTAACTCTAGAAGCCAACTCTCTAATTGCTGGCGCATCGGAAAATGAACCATTCACATGCAAAGTCGAGGCTCGAATCTGTTTCGCAGGAGCATTCTCCGCGTCAAGGATCAAGGTGTCAATGTTGAGTCTGCTGGCAGCTTCAACAAGCATACGACCCAGCTGCCCGCCTCCCAAAATACCAATCGTCCGAGAATCCATGCTTCCTAATTTTCGAAATGCGTCTAAGCAGACTCTGACGATGGGGGTATGCTGATGTAGGATATATTTCACAAACTAAACGAGATATCTAAAAAATCTCCACAAAATTTGGATTAGTCGAAGGTTACCCGGCTCTCAAAATTCAGTGGTAACCAATAAAAAGCCCGTTCGTCACGTGATTTGATGAACTAGAGTGTGTTGTTACGGCAACATGACTATTTGTTTTGGATGCGGCGCCAACTTCGCGTATGCTTGCGTTCGACAATCAGACTTCAACCCATAGAGGACTACGGAGCATCATATCAGTAGTGCGACCACTTAAACATCACGGCTCTTATGTAGAACCTGGAGTCAGCAATGGGTTCTGAAATTGTTTCCTTCGAAATGTTTGAGCACCAAAAGGAGAACATTCAACCACTCCATGAGGGTCATTCTGCTGTAGCACTTGCCAAAGCGTTCAGCGCCGAGGCTATGTGTGCCACGCGTGGGATATCATCACCTGAAAGAGAAGAGTTTGAGAAACGAATTGCAGTGGCGGAAGACCTCGATGATCCACTGGAAGTGTGGCTGGATTTCCTGCGTTGGACACATGAGTCGTATCCACAAGGTGCGAGTGCCGAAAGTGGACTTGTCTCGCTTCTGGAGCGATGTGCTACTCATTTTCAGAATGCATCTCATTATGCGAATGATCCCAGATACCTGCGTGTATGGATGGAATATATTCGGTACTGTGATTCGCCGGCGGAAGTGTTTAGGTTTTTGATGCAGCGGGATATTGGGCTTCGACTCGCAACGTTTTACGAAAAATACGCTCATTATCTAGAATCGATCGGTCGCAAGCATCAGGCGGATGAAGTGTTCAGAATGGGAATCGACAACGAGGCCAGACCTCTAGATCGGTTGAGGCGACGATATTCCGAATTTATACAGCGCCTGGAGGCGAATCCTCCCGGTCCAAATGAGCCACGCTCACCGGTTATGCCTGTTGTCAGACCTGCACTGGCTACTAAGGAATTGGCCGTTGTTGAAAGAGAGGCCAATCCTCAGCAACAGCAATCGCTTCAGCCGCGTCTAACAGAACCGTCGAGACCGCGCGCTAAAATGTCCATTTTCGTTGATCCAGATGGCACGGCCTCAGGATCAGCGGATCATTCGGGCGGCTGGGAATCTATTGGAACTATTGCTGAAAGACGGAAGGAAAACAGCATGGATGCTAGGCCCTGGGACGGAGAGACCATGAGAATGAACCAAGTGCCATCAACTGCAACGCGAGAGAAACTGACGATATTTCGTGACAATGGATCTGAAGTACCAACCCAACAATCTCAATTCAAAGTCCCCGCGCTACCGCAAGGTCAGAAGGCGAAACGAGAGGAGAAGTTTGTGGTCAAGATGCATGCGATATATCCGGAAGGAGACGATGAAGAATTGTCATTCGAAGAACTGCGAGCAATGGCCAGAGGACTACTGCGACGAAAATCAGCAAACACGATACAGCAACCGCCAGCATCTATCCATCCGGTCGTCACTTCCTTAGCTCCTTCCTCAACACCTCTAGCAGCTCGCTCAGCTCTCGTCGACCAGCGTCCGCTAGGATCGTCGGGGACGTCCGTCGTACTGTCTCCCCTTCGGGAAAAGGACCCCTTGTTCAAGCCATTGACTGTCCAGACTATGCCTCTGAAAGGTATGGAGGTTGTGACCACCCCCAATCAAAGCTAACTTTGTATTTCTAGACTCGCCTGGTAATAGTCGTCGCCGTCCCGCATCTCCAACTATGACAGTTCACACTCGAGCTGCGACTGATGAAATTTATAGCATGTTCAATCAGCCACTAAAGTGCGATATGGACGAAGTAGCAACCCAGGGTATTCCGGATAGCAGTGATGAAGACGACGACACCGACGAGGAAGAAGAAGAAGAAGAAGAAGAAGATGAGGATGACGACGATGAAAATGACAATGATGATAACAACGACGACAGTGACGACGACGAAGATGCCAATAGCGACGACGACGGGCGTCAATCATCTCATCAAGACAGTGCCCAGGAGAACGACAGTCAAGATAAAATTGCGGAGCAACAAGATATCAGTTTGAATACGTCGAATGCAACGTATCCAGACCATTCCAAAGACATGGATAGATTGTCCAGCGCGACGCACACGGTCCCTGCTACTCCTCATCAAGATCGTGCTCCTCTGATGTCAAAAGAGCGCTATGGCATTGCAATGATGACACCAATTGTTGAAACCACAGAATCAATCGCTACTGTCACAAGCTCCAGGGCATCGAATATTGACAGAAACCTAGACGATTTTGACGAAAAGGTCGAAAGTTCGCCATTCGTGGAACATCCAGCTCCTCGAGATGATATCACGGCCAATGATATTATGCAATTCTCTCCGATTTCGAATGACCGATACCTTAATCACGCAAATGTGAGAGAGCTGTGGACGCGGAAACCGATCATTGCGGATTTGCTAGTTAATCCTATGGACGAATCCATTCGAAATGTCATTCTTGATAACGTGGATCCTTCTCTTCATTCATTTCGTGGCTACTATCATCACAATCAGCGGCGACTAGGACGCTCTGAGGCTCTCAAACGCAGCATCAAGAACAAGAAGAACAACTCATCAAGCGAGGATCCAGATATTGACCTGGGAGGTTCAGTTTATCGCCTGCGACGAGAACTTGGTGAGGGTGCCTTCGCTCCCGTTTATTTGTTTGAAAGAATAGAACCTGACGAGAATATTTTGGCCGACCGGAGGTCTGGGTTACGTGCGATCAAGATGGAACATCCTCCAAGTGCTTGGGAATTCTATATCATGAAGGAGATTGAGAGGCGGCTGAGTGTGGATGTCATTTTGTCAGAAAAACTTCGCATGAGGGCATTGGATTCTGTTATTCGTGCCAGGGAGTTGCATATGTTCGGCGATACATCTTGCTTGATTCTCGATTACAATGACCAAGGAACAATTTTGGATCTGGTAAACCTCGTGAAAGCAGAGAGTGTCAAGTCGTCTTCAACACCTGCGTTGGGCTTGGATGAATGCCTTGTCATGTTCTTCACGGTTGAGCTGTTGCGGACGATTGAGGCGTTGCATGAAACTGGCATTCTGCACGGCGACTTGAAGCCGGATAATTGCATGGTTAGAATAATACCAGGGACTGAGTCTGCGTCAATGACCACGCTGTCGTTGAGTGATTCGGGTTCAAGGCTACATTCAAATAGCACGATATCAGGTCCGTACAGGGCTAGCGGGGATAATGGATGGTTGACCAAAGGTATACAGGTCATTGATTTCGGAAGAGCGATTGACATGACCGTGTACGATCATAAACGCGACGTTCAGTTCATTGCGGATTGGAATACGTCAGCCCAGGATTGTGCGGAGATGAGAGAACTGCGGCCATGGACGTACCAGGTCGATTACCATGGGTTGGCGAGTATCATTCATATGATGCTTTTCGGCAAGTATATCGAGATCATGACGGAACCCCAGTCGGGACACGGCAGACGAAAGCATTATCGTCTTACTCAGAGCTTTAAGCGGTATTGGCAGCAAGATATATGGAAGGAGTTGTTCGAGGTGCTGCTGAATTCTGTGGCAGAGAGCCTGGAGGGGATGCCGGATGGTCGCCACGACAATGGAGCTCCAGTGAAGGCGTTCCCTATCACAAACAGACTCAGAAGATGCAGAGAGAAGATGGAGGTATTCTTAGAGGAGAACGGGGAGAGAAGTAGCATGTCGTTGAGGATGTCGCTGCAGAAATTGGAGAATTTGATATCTGTCGAGAGACGAAAGGCGGGAATATGACAAATTTTGTGTATATGACATATATTTAATAAATAACGATAAGGATAAGAACGACGACGTAGGGTAAAGCCGAACCGCAGAGACATTTAATTGTCGCCGTTCCTCTTGAGTAGGCAATCAAGGGATAGATAGACTTGCTGCGATTATTGCAGAGACACAAACTAATTCAAGTCAATGAGAAGACTTCAATGGGAAACCAAACACATTTTTTCGCGGCGACTCAATCCAACAGTGCCATTAAGTGGCCATCTAACCTCTTCTGATTACACCATATACGCCTGTCGAGGGCGAGGTATGCTGACCCTAAGGCAATCAGTCAGTCAACGCGGCGAAGTTGAACAACAATGGGCAGCATAATATCGTTACGGTTAATGACAATGTGAATTATTGGCATCAGTTAGTAGTTGTGCAGATATACAATTGCATCTTTCGTAAGTTAACTTACCTGTGAAATCCCGAATGTAAAAATGAGTCCTCGACACGTGCATGTGGCTCGAATGTGTGATTGGCATGTACTAATTGCGCCACAGTGAGGCTGGTGGGCATTGTGCACTGCCACCCAGTTGCGGCGCGCGTGTCGCTGGCGCACGTTGAGCTTTTGAGCGGGCGCTTCCTAAGTCAAAACTGTCCTGGGCCAGGCCGGCCATCAGTAAGGCTAAGTCGACTCCGTACATTATTCTCTCTTTTCCAGAACGATTGCAACCTTCCCATGGAGATCATACCCAGCCTCATAAAATCGTCTTGAGCTTGTTTGTCTTCATACTTCGCTCTCAACATTTTGACAGGCAAGGGCTAATACATCGCGCTCTCAGTCCCTGTCCCCACAACCAACCAAACAAACAAACAAACAAACTAGTATAGGTGGGCTCACATGAAGTTCGGCCAACAACTTCAAGATTCGCTTATTCGGTGCGTATTCTTGCCGTCGTTAGACATTGGGTGGTCGTGACTAACCTAGTTGGCAGCGATTACTATTACTACTACATTGACTATGAAGGACTGAAGGACCTTCTTGACTCCGGCCGACCGGACGAAGAATGGACTGAGGAGAACGAAGAGACTTTTGTTAGGGCTCTCGAGGAGGAGCTCGAGAAAGTGTTTGATTTTCAGAAGCTACGGACGTACTCCATCAACCAGCGTGTGAAGGAAATGGACCACAAGGTCCAGGAAGCGATTCGATCCGTCGACACGTCGTCACCGCTGTCGGAGCAGGCGTTCGAGGACCTGGAATTTGATCTCGAAGAAATCTTGTCCGACGTGCACGATCTGGCAAAGTTCACCCAGCTCAACTACACTGGTTTCCAGAAGATTATCAAGAAGCATGACAAGGTCACCAAGTGGATCCTCAAACCGATCTTCGCCGCCCGTCTGAACGCGAAGCCGTTCTTCAAGGACGACTACGACGCTTTGGTTGTCAAGCTCTCGAAGCTGTACGATTTGGTTCGAACCCGGGGAAACCCCGTCAAGGGCGACAGCGCCGCGGGCGGAACCCAGCAAAACTTCGTTCGCCAGACAACAAAGTACTGGGTTCACGCCGACAATATTACCGAGCTCAAGTTGCTCATTCTCAAGCACCTTCCAGTTTTGGTGTTCAATGCCAGCAAGGAGTTTGAGAAGGAGGATTCCGCAATTTCGTCGATTTACTATGACAACGAAAACCTGGAGCTGTACCGCGGCCGGTTGGAGAAGACCGAGGGTGCGGAAGCGATTCGCATGCGCTGGTACGGCGGCATGTCGTCTGACGTCGTCTTTGTCGAGCGAAAGACCCATCGGGAAGACTGGACCGGTGAGAAGTCCGTCAAAGCGCGATTCTCTCTCAAGGAGAAGAATGTCAACGCGTTCTTGCGTGGCGAGTACACAGTCGACCAGGCGTTTAAGAAAATGCGCGAGGACGGCAAGAAGTCGCCCAAGGAAATCGACGATCTTGAGCAGCTTGCTCGAGAAGTCCAGTACACTGTCCTGACGAAGAAGCTGAAGCCAGTCGTTCGTTCATTTTACAACCGTACCGCGTTTCAGCTGCCTGGTGATGCGCGTGTGCGTATTTCGCTCGACACGGAGCTTTCCATGGTTCGTGAAGACGACTTTGACGGTCGCAAGCGCGCTGGAAATAACTGGCGTCGTATGGATATCGGCGTAGACTGGCCTTTCAACCAGCTGCCAGACGCTGATATTGAGCGGTTCCCCTATGCTGTCCTTGAGGTTAAGTTGCAGACGCAGATGGGTCAGGAGCCGCCTCAATGGGTTCGGGATCTTGTCTCCAGCCACCTGGTCGAGGCTGTTCCCAAGTTCTCCAAGTTCATCCACGGCGTTGCGACTATGCTTCCCAACAGGGTTAAACTTATTCCGTTCTGGATGCCACAGATGGACGTCGACATCAGAAAGCCTGTTACGCACCAGTTTGGTATCGAGCGGCCCACCAACGGGTCGTCGTCGCTTGTGAACTCTGATGAGATCTTGAGTTCCAATTCCGGTGATATGGATGAGGAAGATGCGCTCGACCATAACGGTGTCACGCATGAATATGTGTCGGATGATGACGAGGACGCGGGCGAGAATATCCCGCTCATGGGCATCCGTCCCAGTGGCAGGCGGTCACGATTTCCGCATGGGCAGTTCAATGAGACGATCCACCAGTTGAGTTCGACTGTTCGCACCTGGGCAAGAGCGTTCTTCTTTGAACCCGACCGAGCCGCTCCGCGACCGCCAACCCTCGAGCGTGTTTTCCATGCGCCGCCCGGCAAGCTCATCCACGTGCCCGTCCGAATCGAACCCAAAGTCTATTTTGGCAATGAACGTACCTTCCTTTCGTGGCTCGAGATTGGCATTTTCTTGTCCGCCGTGGCGGGCAGTTTACATTCTTTTGGTGACCAGCGCGCCCAGACCGCCGCTTTCCTTTTTGTGTGCACGGCTGTCATCATGATCCTGTATAGCTTGGGCTTGTATCTCTGGCGTGTGCGCGCAATCAGAAACCGGAGAGCGATCAGGTATGAGGACAGAATCGGGACCTCGGTCGTCTGCTTCGCGTTTATTATGTCGGTCTTGGTTAACTATCTGATTCAGGTTATCTAAATTCAATTTTTTGGTATTCCTTTGGAGATTTGTGGGGTTTGAATGACGAGCCATCAAAAGTGTATATGTGCCTGGAGAGCTTATTTCGTATGCATTGATTGTTACTGTTGTGTTTGTTGATCATATATGTGCATTAATAGGGGGTTTGTAGAGCGAGCCATGTTAGCCATGGAGTATGACTGAAATAATGACATCTTTAATTCTCCGGCAGCAGAAATATGGGGTAACCGGTTTGAAGAGCTACTATTTTTTACGCTCCATCGAACAATGCTGTATTGTACATTCGCAACATACACATCCTCATGATATCATTAAACTGCGCTTTCTCCCTATTCATGTGTATATGTAGAAGACTGTCCGCGAGCCATGTTCATTTATTCGTCCGAGGTGATGTAGCTGTGCTTGATATCCTTCCACTGCTTCTGTAGACCGCGTTAGCGTCGCCCGAGTGCGACCGAACCAGGGAGTATTTTAACTTACGCCAGAGTTCAATCGGTCCCAGACCTTGTCGATTGTGGAGTCGAAGCCACTGTCAAAACTCGTATTAGCAGCCCATGCAAAAAGCCTTCAAACATATTAATACCCCCACTCACATTTCAAACGCAAAGGCGCCAAAAAGGATGGTGCCGACAAAGACCGAGTTCCGGCGCATAAAAGTGTTGTAGATGAGCGTTGACACGGCCTGGAAAGATGAAGGCGAAAAGTCGTTAGCATGGCAAAATCGCTCATTCATTAGTCCGAGAACACCACATATATTCCGTTGCCAAAGACCGTATCGTGCAGATTCAATGTGCGAGTTAACGTGCACGGTTATTATCGAATCCAGACGAATTCAGACGATCTCCCCCGTGTCGTTTGTTTCAACCCCTCCGCTGCCAAAAAAAATTCGTCCCTGAAATAAAAAGAAATTACAGAAACATACCATTATGAATTATACAATTGTCGCTCCCAAAGAGTCCGATGTGAGGTGGAGTCAGATCGTAATTATCCAAGTTCAAGTCACAGTCGACATGTCCCGTCGGCGACAGGTCTGTGTCGGCATCGGCTGGTCGCTGATTGGCTGCGAAATCCCTAGTAGCATCGAATGTATGGTTGCGGCTTTGTTCCTGTCCTCATGCCACCTGTGTGAGAAATATGCGGAGCAAATGTGGAACTTGCATGGCACTAGTACAAGCCCCTTGTCGTGTCAGCTAACAAAGGTTTGACAGATATTTGAGCGCGTGTCAAGGACGTCGCAAGTAGTCTTAAGCGAATCTATAAACCCACTCTGATCCGGCACATCTTCGACAGATCATTCGGGAGGGACCGCTGGTCATCGGAAAAATGACGAGCATGACGAGTCCACGACGACTTTCGTCGTCCGCGCATCACAGAGATTCATTGATCTACCTGAGTCCGTCGTCCGCGTCCGACAATAGTTTCGCGACGCCGCCCGTGTCGCCGTCAGCGCGCGTCGCGAGTGTCGCGGCGGCGGCTTCTACTCCGTCCCCCGAGGCTTCTACTGCTGGGATTGTGACGACTCCTAGTGGCGAGAGGGTAATTCCGCCGACGACGCGGAAAGATGGCAGTTTACGCAAGGAGATTCGGATCAGGCCAGGCTTCGTGCCTACGGAGGACGTGGCGAGGTATAATGTCGCGGAGAGGGTGCAGATGCGACAACAGCGGTTGGTACGGGAGACGGCTTTGAGAGAGCAGGAGCCAGTTACTGGCGGAGCGGGCGAGGCGGAAATTGACGAAGCTAGCAAAGTGTTGGCGGACCTGGTCCTTGATCAGGACAAGCCTGGTCCTGCGACGCAGTCTGGATCGGGAATCTGGGACTCCCCTACACAGGCAAGATGGCCAGCTGCTACGTCTGGTACCGCAAGGCCAGCAGCTAGTCCGCTACAGTGGCCCGGCGCAACCGGCGCCCCTCGGATTGCACCCTCGAGGCAGCCGAAGAACGCGCCGTCAGATCGATCTAGTGGGTGGTCTCGCTCGAATTCAGTCGATTCGACAATGTCTCAGGAATCGAAGGGCAAGCCTGCGACCGATTCTGTTACTGCGACTCCCAGAGCGACGTCATGGGCGAAGACAGACAAAACTGTCGACAAGGGAGCGCGCACGGTCGGACCAGCGCCAGTGAAGAAAGAGTGGGCGGTAAATGCGGCACCTACGCCATCTACTACATCCAGCGCCTCGACGACTTGGGAAACGCCGACGTCGACGGCGACATCGACAGGATCCGGGTGGGATATGCCCAGTTCATCCGGGTTTGGTGGACGGGGCAGGGTTGCGGCTGAATCGGCTTGGACTCCACGACAATCGGCGGTATCGAAGACGGGGGCTGAATCAGATTTGACTCCGGTCGAATCGATGGCATCGAAGATGACAGATTCTGCTCCTACCGAGTCGGAGGCAACGACGACGACCGAGGCAAGTGCAGGAGGGTCGGTGACATGGGGATCAGGCACTCCTGGTGGAATCGGCCGGCACGATCGCGGCAGGTCAGGTTGGAAGGACAGTGAAGCGGTGCGTGGTAGCGGCGGTCGCAATGGTCGAGGCGGCTGGTTTTCTGCCGACGGCGCGCCGGATTCTCGTCGCGCCGACGGACGGGAGGGCGACTATTCGTCGCCCGGCCCGTCATTGACGACGACAGGCTCGAATGACCCACCCGACAACGGCGGGCCGCGGCGTGTGGATCCGAACCGGCGCGGCCATTCGCCAGAGGAACGCAAGCGCGCGTTTGAAGAATTCCTGAATCGGCCGCTGGAAATGAAACATAACTATCCGTCGTTCAACCAATTTGTCAGTGCGCGCGATGGCGGCAGAAGTGGTCGGGGTGGGACATGGGCGTCGTCCGAGAACGACAAGGGCGCCACTGATTGTGGGGCGTCCGGGCGGTCGCCGTCGCCTGTCAAGGTTCTTGAAAGTCGATACGCACATTGATTGATTGAGATATTGCTGTGTAGATATGTAACTGCGCATATAGTGTAGTTGTGGCATTTGTATTGTTAGTAAGTTGCAACATATGGTATAACTGTTAGGTATGATAGAGGGATAAAATAGGGAAAAAGGGATTTGAGGCAGGCGTAGCGTTGTTGTATTTGATATGCATAGGGACAATCGGTTTCAAATGATGCTTGCGTATATGATTTAATCTTAATTTCATTTACCGATTTACACTTTAATTAACGTAATTAGCTTGGTGAGACATTGTTGTGCAAGAACAGCTAAAGAACTGGGAAGTTATACGATTCATAACTGTATCGTTCCAAGACGACAGTTTGCGTCGAATACAATGAATGGCACGGCTGATTGGATTGTCCCATCGAGCGTGGTATTGGTCCAAAGCAGGTTGCGTCCGAAACGCAAACTACGTCATGGGGGAAAGCTTTGTCCCAGATTTTCTGCTCGGCAACAGAACACAGAGTTAGCTCAGATGTGACCGCATCGACCCAGTACAGAACGGGGTTGAGCTCCTGTGCTCATTGGATTCTGTATGTATGTATATATTTATAGACATGTGATTATAATAGTACGAGGTGGCGTTCTTAGGGTAGATGATTCACGAGTGGGGCTGCCCCGTTTTGCCTGCTTACAGCGGTAGACTTTGTAATATGATGTCGATAACAGACAGCTCTGTCATATCACGAACACGAACAGGACCAGAAGCAAAGAACGACGAAGGCGGTTGGCAAATTTGCGCCGAGTATTAGTGCTAAGTTTTTCGCGGCCAGCCAAAAATAGCGATGACGTTTCGGCGTTAAACACATGTTGAAACTTTAATATGACGCAGGGGGAGGCGTTCGGGACGGGCGGCGCATGTCACACAAAAACAGACTTCGTGTTCGTCTTCACTTACTGCTGCGGCCCGCGCAGACGGTCTCTAATCAGACTGGAAGAGTTGTGGCGAAAGGAAGCATATTTTGCTTGTCGCTTCATGGTCGGCAAAATGCGGACTCGTATCGGGCGTGAAAACGGCGCGGATCAGGCTTCGTGTGCACGCGAACGGTGGCTGGGCCAGGTTTGGCCAGGCGGTGGTCATTGGTTCGGTTGTATTGGTATATTTGTAAAGTCCTTGCTTCGTGCGCAAGATGAGACGGCTTTATCTAATTGGCAGTAAATAATTAGTAATTAACACTGTCAGGAGCCACAATTCGCACTACTGCAATTAGTGTGTGGAGCAAACCGGCACGCCGCGCGCTAGCGAAAGTCAATATCACGTAAGGGGCCCGGATGTGGTGGTGGCTGGATCAAATCATCAAAAATAGCATCCGTCTTCCCACTCTTTTCCGTCTATCCATGATTCTACTGCTCTATTCACAGATCGATTGTTCTATTCACGGATCGATCACAAGGGGGGCTCATATAAAAAGCTCCTCCCAGCCCGTCATTATTGCTTCAGTGATCAGTTACTATTCATCTCTATATTTCCCTTCCCCACATCCGACTACATCTTGCCACTCATCCACGCAATGATCTTCCGCACCGCAGCGCTTCTTGCCGGTCTAGTTGCTGGCGTCGCGGCCCAAACCACGGCAAACTGCAACCCACTCTATGGAACCTGCCCTCCTGATCCCGCCCTCGGCGGGTCCATCGAAGTCGACTTCACCCAGGGCTCCTCAGATCGCATTGATCCCGTCTACAGCGCCGACGAGATCTCGTACGATTCGAACATGGGCATGCAGATGACAATCAACAAGCTCGGCGATGGTCCTACCGTCGCGTCTGATTTCTACATCTTCTTCGGCAAGGTTGAGATCGAGGCCCAGTGTGCTCCAGGCACCGGCATTGTCTCATCTGTCGTCCTGATAAGTGACGACAACGACGAGATTGACCTCGAGTGGATCGGAACTGATGACTTCCACGGTAAGCAGAGTCGTGACTTAGTCTATCCGAGCCAAAACGCAGCTGACATTGTCCAGTACAAACCAACTATTTCTCCAAGGGCCAGGTCGGAACGTACAACCGCGGCGGAATGACCGATGTCGCTAACCCCGCGACCACGTTCCACACCTATACAATCGACTGGACTCGCGAGTCGATAACCTGGTATGTCGACGGCGCTGTCGCTCGCGTGCTCACTTCCGATACTCCGGAGGGATACCCGCAGAGTCCAATGCAGATCAAGATCGGCTCGTGGGTGGGTGGTGATCCAAATAACGAGCCGGGAACCATTGCTTGGGCTGGCGGTCTTACCGACTTCTCGCAGGCTCCATTCAATTTCTATATCCGGAGCTTAAAGGTCACGGATTACTCGACCGGTAGTGGGTACGTCTACACCGACAACTCGGGCAGCGAAGACAGCATCCAAGTCGTCAGCGGCTCTGTCGGTGGATTCTCCACTTTCGACGCTGCAACGTCTACTTCTGCTGAGACCGCCACTTCGACCTCGTCTGTGGAATCTACGACGTCGACTGCGGAGTCGTCGACGACCCTGACCTCTTCTTCCACTGCGCCGACCACTGCGCCGACCACTTCGTCTACGACTTCGAGTTCTTCGACCGAAGATTCCTCTACTTCCATTGCGTCTACCTCGTCGTCTGCCTCGTCTTCAATTGTGTCCACGACGTCGAGTAGTTCTACCGAGGACCCCTCTACTTCCATTGCGTCTACTTCGTCGTCTACCTCGTCTTCAACTCTGTCCACGACTTCGAGTACGTCGACCGAGGACCCCTCTACTTCCATTGCGTCTACTTCGTCGTCTACCTCGTCTTCAACTCTGTCCACGACTTCGAGTACGTCGACCGAGGTTTCATCTACTTCCACTGCATCTACCTCGTCGTCTACTTCATCTTCTACTATATCGTCGGCGTCATCCAGCCCGATGAGTTCTAGCTCCGCTGCGTCGTTGACTCTGACCTCATCTTCGTCTTCGTCGTCTTCACCACCAAATTCTACAACCACTACTTCTTCCTCCACTTCGTCCATCTCATTCGTCGTTGGTACTACGTCTGTGCTCTCAACTCTCTCTCAAACTACCATCGCGACTCCGATCCCTGTTCACAATATGACTTCAATATTTTTTGTCTCCACTCTCTCGACCGTCACGATTCCACCAAGCTTGACCACCACCGCCAGGTCCTCTGGCTTCTTCAATACAACGACGGCCCCCGTCACCCAAACCGCGACCGCGAACGCAACGCGGACCAGCCAACCAGTCTCCGAGCAGAGCACAAACGCGGCCACCTCCGTGCTAGGCATCGGCTCAGGTAAGCTCTCTGCCATGCTACTCGGCGTTCTCGGCTTCGCGATCGTAATGGCTCCGTACTAGCCCTGGCTCGTTACTTACATATTAGGCGTTCTTAGTGTGGAGGACATGTATCTGGGTAATTTTTAATTAGAATTGGCGGTTCGCGAACTGTGAGATATGGGACTGCATTATTAACTGTCGGATTTTGTGTTTGCTGTTTTATGCTGGTACGGGTTACTCGCGATATGGTCTATGTGTGAATGTCATGTAAATATTGTATTTAATAGACTAATGTATTAAATTCCTAATCAGTTCTGACTTGCCTCGAATGAGAATATCGTCGATCAAGGTGACAAAGAATTTTGCATCCATCAAACCGGTTCGACTATGCGCACATCACTGTGACTGTTACGAAGACTTACAGCGGATCGGGATATGGTGCAGAAAACAGGAATCCGATTAACTGGAGAGCAAATCTTTACAACAAAGGAGTTACGGAATCTTTATGGAAACCCGGGCTCTACATGCGAACCACACGAAAGGGGCGGTTGGTGCTGCGATTTCTGGCGGCTTGTCTCGCCCATGCGTGTACCAAGGTCGGCCAAGCTGCCTCAGGGTGGCTGCCGTCATTGATCGACCACGAGAAGCTACTTGCTGTGTGTCGGGTTGACAAATTGGGATTTTGCCTCCAGTGCTTCTGTGCGACGCCGCTCACGATCCTTCTTATCGTGAGATGGCCTCCGAAGAAGCGACAGTCGTAATACCCGGACTTGACATTGTTTTGGTTAACTGCTCCAGTTTTTTTGTGCCTATAAACATTGCTAACAAATGGAAAGTACACATTAAACCGGGACTTGAAAACATGTGCCCAATTTCGTCCAGCAGCACACCTACTGCTCAGCAGTTAAAGTTAACCCGTCTGTAGGATCAAATAGACGCTCTCTCCATAGTTCAACGTTTTCTGGAATGCCAGAGAAAATTGCATGCGCCATATTTGTTAAGTCTATAACGCGTCACGGTGGGATTTGGAATGTTGACAACTAACGCGTTGACGCGTTCGCACGCGTCAGGGACGAGTTTCAGCGTACTTTCGTATTCGAGGGATTGGAGCCATAGTTTGGGAGTTTCGTTTGCTCAGATAAGTTATATTTTGGCACTCTAATACGCAAAAAGTGTTAGGGACGGGGTCGCGTTTGATTCTGTAGGATGATGCCTGACTTAATGTTGGCTCGGGTCTTAGAGGTTTGGCTGACCGGCGATACTCAAAATGAAAATTAGTTTGTTGATAGGCAAACTCAAATTTAAATTCGGGGGCGTTTGCGGCAAAATTAAATTTTTGAGTGGTTTCGAAAAATTAGAAAATTTTGGTGCCCGTTTAAGACTCGCCCTGGTGCATGGTGACTAACGGTTAGTCGCGACAATCGTACTCGCCCATCGCCACCGTGTAATAGCATCACCACCCTTACGGTTATGAGGCTTAAAATAAAACTGAATGTCAATTGGACTCTAATACAGATTTTGGTAATTTTTTGTTCCTCACTAGAAATTTGATAATATGGTGCTTCTGTAAACTTCTGGGGTACATTGGGCCTTAACTATGGGAAAATGAAATTTATGGCCGATTCCTACAGGCAGAGTTGCCTCTGCGGCACCATCTGACGTTTCAAATTGCGAACAGCGGGCAGTAAAGTCAACTTCGAGCGCCGACCATTCGATCTGGTCCAGCGATTCGTCGGGGAGCGCGTAGCTTCCAATCGTCTGCGAATTGAATAGTCCGCGGTTAAAAGCGGATAATCAGTAAATCCTTCACGTAGATGTACTACGACGATGAAGCGATCCATACCCACCGGCGTATGACCTTGGGAGCAGCAGAGGGTATCCACCGAGTATGATTGACAATAGTTTGAATTCGGAGAATGCGCCCTGGCGTGGAGGAAGCCGATAAACCTATACGTATTTGTAGTATCCCTGTCGGTATGAATTTCAAGTGTGAGAATACCGTCCAATTACGAGCCGCACGGTAACCCTATCATCAAGGGACGCGAGATGTCCAGCCTTTTAGGTGCTCACGGGAAGTTGTCACCGAGCCCGCACCTGACGAGAAGGGATATCGCAAAATGCCCAATCCAAAGAATAAAGTGAATTTATCGTATGTTTTGCTTGGTGCTTGTAATGGAAGAAGAGCGAGAGAGCTGACAAAGTCGTTGTGACTAGATCACTGCCAGATCTCAAGAACGCGACTGATGACGAGATTGTCAAGGTACACCACTTTACTGTCTTTTCATGTTAAAAATTACTATATTATGCTGTCTACTATTGTGCTTATTGGGTTATTTATTTTAGACAAAGCTGTAACTAACATAAATAGATCCTAACCAATAAAGGCTACACACAAGTCTTCACGCTGGTTGATGTCCGACTTGTCATAGGTTTCCTCTCTGTACTCGTCGCGGCAGCAGCGGGAGGGTACGACTATTTCGTTGGATTTGAGAAAGCGAAGACGTATACCACTATTGGCGTCTCGGTATATTTTCTGCTGAACATGGCGTTGACCGCGTGGATGATGTATGTTGAGAAAGGGACGATTTACCAAGGGTCCAAAGACGGGAAGAAGGTATTCTTATTTTTCTCTTTATGTGGGCACGAATGTGTAATGACGGTGTTTAGATTTCGGTTATGTCGACAACGAAGAAATTTTCGCCAATTTACGACATCAAGGTTACGGAGACGACAACGTCGAAATCAACACAAGCCAAGAAACCGTTTACAGATTTTTTTGACAGTCATGGCTATCTTGTGACGAAGCCTCTGGAAGAGTGGATAGATGGTATACTTACATCGACTATGCAGGACGCAGGTGCTATGTCGACGGGCGCCAAGGGATCGAAGAAAAGAAAGTAAGTGTTCAAAGTAGCCCTTGCAGATTGGCGTGTAGAGAACATTGTATCATAGCTACTAGTTTAAATAAATATGGAGGTTTGACTGAAGCTAGTACATCGCAGTCAACCTCGCCGTTGTGGTATCTTGATATCCAGGTGTTCACGGTCCCTGGTCCGACATGTTTACAAGAGTCCTCACCTATTTACAATACGCAACATTCGTTACCGTACCGATCATGCAACCTCAAGATCAATATTATGATCTGAATCAGTTGTCAAGAGCTACGATATCGCTCATAAGCCACTTATTTTCTGGTAGACAAAGTAAGGTCGCCTGACATTTGATATTGTTGTCTCACACTCCGCGCTTGATAAAATACTCATGCCTTCTTAATACCAGTCCTTAAACGCTTTATTGTCATATCTAAGTCACAAGTTATACACTTTCGTCAGGGCCAATATCGATATGTATATCGATCTCGTTTTCGTTATTAATGTTTCCACTTTCGGATTTGTTATTCTTCGAAAGTGCAGTTGGTGTAATATAAACCCGGTTCCAGATATCTGGATTTTATCCCTACATTCTGACAGTTGACATGCAGATAATCTTCCTGACTTCAAGACTCAGTGTAGCACATTGTAGGGGGGGCTGCCTGAAAAGAAAGTTGACTATTATTGTCTTCCCAACTGGCAAGCCGGCACGCGCACGACACACGGTTATACATTCTCGCTCGTACATATTCTGAACCATGATATAACAAACACAGGTCAAAAATGTGTACTACTTCGGCAATTTGATGCGACGCTTGTACGGTCTGTAATAGCAGTAACAGTTGTTCCACCAGATTCTCGATACCCTGTTGCGCACTACTTTACAGTGCCAAATTGACTGCCCTCCTTGTTAAGTATAACCTCATTACGGCCAACAAGGTGTGAAGCCAGATTTTAGAATACCGTCGTAGTTGTTGCGGTAGCCAGAGAAGGAGATGACTGTGTACGATTAAGTACTGGTGAATCAGGAATCTCAAATAACTCGCTGTCGAGTTGCGACAGTATATCAGAGGGTAATGTTGATTGATATGAATGTATGTTGATATTGATGTATTGAGTTGTAAGTTATGCATAAATTGTTGAATTATGTGTATCTGGCTTGTTTCATCTTATAAACCTTAAAAATCAGGAAGCTTCAATAAGGTCATAAATGGTCATACCACAGACCGTGTACGAACTCATATGATATGATATAGGGCTGCTCCGAATACGAATATTCGCAGTAATCGGCATTATTCGTATTCGTTATTCGCAAGTCCCAACCGCTGCGAATAATATTCGCAATTTTATTCGCAAATCCTGAGCAGTGCGAATAATATTCGTAATTTATTCGGCGAATAACGAAATTATTCGCCGAATATTCGCATCTAATCACGTGCTCAGGGGATGCCCCCTAATAAATTTAATTCACAGTTTCAAGAGCCAATATGGCCCCTTACAGCCTTCCAGCTCAATGTGATGTAAAGAGTAAATTGATAGCGAGCTGCGCACTTTTCTTGCTCTGTGACCTAGTGAGAGGTTGCTTTTACCACGTACATATTACAGTGCGTCAGTCTTGCGTTTCGTAGTATGCATCTTTCGTTTTGCAGTTTATGCCTCCGCCTTTCACTTGCTTGTTGTTTTGTGCCTTAATGCCTTCGCTTCTTCTTGTGTTGGAACCGTAATAACCTATGAGCACTTTAAGGTTTCAGGGGTTGCGAATAAATATGCGAATAACGAATATTCGGCGAATAATATTCGCAATTTTATTCGTTGCGCGGACATCCTGCGAATAATATTCGTTATTCGTTATTCGCAACGCAAATGGTGCGAATAATTATTTAATATTCGCAAATGCGAATATTCGGAGCAGCCCTAGATATGATATCATATGGTAATATGTATTAACAAATCGCTAAATACTGCTTTACACTGGACTGGCAGCACGCCATTACTAGAGTTATAGTCATTTGCGTATCTAACTCAGCCTTGACTTTGCCTAGCCCCATGTCTTAGAGCGTATAATTCTGACAACACAATTGGCGAGAAAAATCCACACCGAGTTGAAGTGGATCCGACTACTAAATCGAACGCCCCATCGAATCTGATAACTTTGATCTTGTTAAAGAGATTGGACTTCGGAAGCCACAGTTCACTCGGCGCCATGAGAGGATATTATTGCCTTTGTATGGTCGCTAACTCGTGGTTTGGCATGATTTGGACAGCTAACGCAAGTACGCCAAATGTGAGAGCAAGAAGGCGAGCCGTGTCATATCATTACTATTCTATACAAACTACCACCAATTTACCAAAAACCAAAGTATAGGAGATACACCCAATCTTACAAGTCTTACTCAAGCATAACCACTTTCATGCATATCCAGAACAAGTACCTATTGCGATTTAAATCGTACACCGGAAAATTAGACTCCGGATAATATTGATACAGTATTTATATGCACTGCGATCACAAAGACAACAAATTAAACAGTACCTGCCTAAAAAGTTCAAACATTGCAACACCACAAACTTGATTGCCAAACTCATATGCTGTAAATATGTACAATTAAAGTAATAGGAAGCATAGATACATGAAAAACCTTAGTCACCAATTAGTTTTGAATCATAACGTTAGAATAACCTTTTAGAAACTAACCGTCTATGAAAAATCCAACACAAAACGCCGTCAACTAAGCTCATTTCATCTCTGTTCGATTCACTTCAGCTCGTTGAGCTCCTGCTCATATAAAGCCAGTAAATTTTCGCTCTCGGAGATCGCACGACGGTGTCTCTCAAGCTCGTACTCAACCTTCTGACGCTTGGATCGGAGGAACTCGCGCACTTTTTCGGCGTCACCACGAATGTTCGCCGGAATGTCCAACACGCGATTTGACGTTGGCGATGCAGCACGATCTGACGGCGTCGACACGCGATCTGACACTGCCACAGTTGACGAGCTTGGATTCAAGATCGAGCTAATGCTATTTACACGTGCAATGTCACTTGCAGTTGCGAGACCAGATCCCTCTGTCTCCGAGTTTCGCCGTTTCCCGGTCGGCAATTGCACGGAGGGCTCAGCTAGTTGGTTCAAAGACTGTTGGATCGGAGGCAGACGAGCGGACTCCTCGGGCAGTTGCTTGGCATTGTCCCCAATAGACTCAGAGGACGATTGCGATCGATCAGACATTGGCGGTAAACTAGGTCGCGGAATCGGTAAGGATGACAAAGAAGGAGACGTCGCGCGGAACGCCCCCGTGAAGTCAATGGATGGCGGAGGAGTGGATGCAGCCGAGTTAGAGGACGACTGCTGCCAGCTTGGAACGCCAAGTGGCCGGGCTGTGGGAGAATGCTCGCCTACAACAGACGAGAGGCGGGGGTAGGCGGGTAGAGACTGCTGGTGCTGTACTCGGGAAAGCTGATCGAGTGGTCGGAGATGAGGACGGCCGTAAACCTGAGGAAGGTGCGGGTGCTGAGAGTCGTTATCGTCACGGCGCGATCCCGCATAAGGCGACAATTGGTGGGTCTGGGCGTGCCCCTGATGGACACCGCTTTCGCGCTCCTCGTCCGACTCGGACCCCCCACCCTCCACCGGATGATATTGCTGCTGTTGCTGGAGAGAAACCTGGGAGCCTGGCTGTTGCCGTTCCGGCGGATATTGGACGGGTGGCAGCGCATTGGGGGTAATTGGGGGTGCGATTCGCTTCCGACGCTTGATCACGCTCTTCTTCATCGCGACAGGCCGATGCACTCCATGGAGTTTGTAGTAGAGGCCTAGATCAACGAAGACCTTGTCAGTACCATGCACCCCAGAACAACTCTTAGCACATTATGTGAACCCCGCAGAGCAGATATGGGTCCAGATAAATCATCCCAAAGCCCTAATCCACCGCGGTCAAAATTGGCGTTCTAGAACCGCGCATTCTCGGAAATCTAGACCACATAGCATTCCATACAAACAAGCTCCCACCAACGCGGGATTACTTCAACAATGCTTCTCAACTGAACGCCGGGACGACCAACCTGGATAATTTCCGAGAATAGGACAAAAAAGGAGGAAAAAAAAAGCGAAAGAAAAATTTTACGTACCACATGCATTGCAAATTGTATGGCCGACCTCGTCTCGCCGCCAAAGGGGTGTAATTGTTGTCCCGCAGTTCTGGCATGCAATAATGATGGCCGGGTTGGTCAGATTGTTAGCCTGATATTCAGGAGGAATCGTGCTTCCGGCCTGGCCCTGTTGCAGAGCTTTCTGCGAAGATTGTTTGTAGGATGGTTCTCCGTAGCCTTCGCTTCGAGGCAGACTGGAGTCACCCGTCGTAGACTGATCGTCGCGTTGCTGTTGCTGTTGCTGGTGCAGTTGCGTTCGTTGTTGCTGGAGGGAGGAAGCCATCTGAGCGGCCTTCGCCACACGGTTATTGTATGCAGGGCATCCGCTACAAGCTCTGGAACCACCTGTACCGTTACAGTGGCCGTCACCAGGACAGGTACCAGGAACGCCTTGGTCAGCTGTAATGAAGAGGCTGACGGCAGCGTCAACGTCGGCTGCAGCGATCTTGCCTCCAGCAAGGGTGACCGCAGTAGTCTGCGGAGGACGCTTAAGATTCGCTGGCCGCGAGATATTTCGAGCTTTGAGATATAAACCACAGGCGTTGCAGATAGTAGAGCCGTTAGGAGCTCGTCGCCAGAGGGGGGTACGTGTAGTACCGCAGTTGCTGCAAACCTGACCTACTGATTCTGTGGTACCGGGCTGCGGATGAGCAGAATCGGCAGCCATTTGGCGCTGAACACTGTATGCTGGCGGCACAGACCGACCATTATTATTTGGCGAGCCCCGAGACTGCGATTGCGGTTGAGGGGACTTTGCAGAGCCGTGCGACGACGTAGGTGAACGAGACGCAGATCGGCTAGGCTGTAGTGGCGGTTGATGCGGCTGTGATGAGCGCGAAGAGCCGTAGCTGTCGTCGTGATGACTGGCGGTCTGCATGTTGCCCGAAGAGGCTACGTCGCGATCAAGACCTGCTTCGGAGAGGTCCGTGTCAGATTCAGACTCAGACCAGTAGCGAATGGGGGGCAAGCGAGTGAAGTTCGAAAGTGGCGGTTTCGATAGATCTTGAGAAGAGGAGGTATTCGACGGGTTGACGCGGTAAGAGGACGCAGGGGAGTCTTCCTCTGGCCGCCAGGAGACGAGACCTTCTCGTAGCTTAGGGGTCGTCGTCGAGTGGAGATCGTGCGGATGCAGAACGGGACGCAGGAGTGGTGCCAACGTTCCACCCATTACTGGGCAGGCATGGGCTGAGCTGAAAGAACAGGCTAGCGGTGAAGTCGTGAAGACCAATGCCAGGGCGGACGAGGGAACAGTACGGCTAATGAGAGCCGTGGATCAAGAAAGAGCAGACGTTTGCGCTGAGCCGCGGCACGTGACGACAGATCTGATTAAATCGGCTGACAATCGTGCCCATCCTGATTGGTCCGCACTTGGAGCTAGCGGGATAATGCTCGTGCGACGATTGGCTGCAACCAGAGGCGCATGCATCAAAACCGGGTAACAGGGCAGATTTGTGAGCGAGCCGCAGCACGTGCGGACCGGCAGCTGTGCTTTGAACTCCAATATATGTCCGTACCTCGTCAGCTTCGCGGTCTAAACATTACGTGGGTCCTAAAGCTCCTGTCCAGAACGGAACAGAACAGAACAGAGCAAAGTGTCGGTTCGGTCACCAGGACCGAGTTGAGATCACTCAGCATCCCGTGAGAATACTGGGATGTGCGCACAACTACGCCGCTAAGTCCGCGGAGGATCCCGGATTTAAGCCGGCATTTGACTTGACTTAGCTTAGCGTCGGCCGAGGATGACACGCAGCCGGTGCTTCGTTTTCATAATCTGAAACGGCACGACTTCGCCGCCTCAACAGCATTAGCTGCAGTCCACATCCGATCCAAGATTTCAGCGCTATCATACAACCAGCCGACTGAAAGGCGCTATGTCCACAACTGTAAAGCCAATCCGCCAATCCGCTTATTCATGCAATTGGCCCCGGAAATAATAACCTCATTGTTCGGTCGGCTGAGCCTGGCTAGGAAGTGCCCTTCGGGATCCGGATTTCGGTGGCGCGATTTGGCTCCGAGTCAGCAAGCGTTAGGCCTGAGCACTTTTCCGCGATCTCTCAAAGCTTACTAGCTCGACTATCGTCGATAACGTTGCTTGGCGCACCGACACGATTATCTGATAATACCTCTGACGATTTCGATGGGCAGCAAAATACTCCAGCCCTTTGGTCAGTTCGACATGTCTCGTCTAAGCTATAGAGAATTGTGACCATTTACGTCTTTCTGTCTCCTCTTATTGGTACAATTGGGTAGCCATACTTACGTCGCATCATCCTTCAGAATTCTACTCAGAACGGTTGCACTTCTTGCTGCACCTTAAGACCGTAAGTCCCGTAATTCGACTAGAAATCTTTTGCCAAGAATTAGGCTATTGTAGTGCGGAACAAATATTTCCGATCGTCAATTGCATGTGAAATTTTGACTCCAGCCGCAAGCTTTGGGTAAGTCCGTCGGCGAAAATTCTCGGAGAAAGTTCCTGGCCCGGATATCTCCGAGGGCGGTGTGAGGAGTTAATCGGACTTCCTACCATTTAGAGATCTCGCGTGGCCAACATGGGTCGCTATTGGCGCACAGCTGGCACATTGACTTTATGCGGTGAACAGTCGAAAGAATTGTATCATATCACGTCGCAGGCCGAGAAGTCGTGTGCGCATCTGAAAGGATTGATCGACTGCGGTCACACGACGTAAGTTGTTGCACATAAGCCCAGCGTTTATTCTCTACAAATGAGAATGGTACAGTACATGCAGTGATTCAAAACCTATATGATGCAGTTCTGCCTAACCTAGCTATCAAGTCGGGATGTCGATTGACGATTGTCCGGCGTATGCTGCGGTATGCATTTTTAGAGACTCAGTATTAAGACTACCGCGTCTTATTAGCAAATATTGCTTGACGCGTGAGTAGCATCATGCCATCTTCCGTGGCCTTGTAGCAATTAACCGTATGCTACTGCCAGACGCTATCCTTGTGGCGTACTCGACAGCTCTATCGCATTGCATCTCATCTCAATAATAAAATCCGCGATTAACTAAAATTAACTGATAAGTAATAAAATTAAATTATTATCATATATCCATTTTATACGCGCACAGAAGTTTTTTTGCTGAAATTAGCATTGCATTTTTGGTGTTCACCTGCGAGCGTCTTGGTGTGGACCTAAACGCGACGGTTGCTGTGGGAACGTTAAGGATGGACCTTTGTTTATCGCGTCACCCAACGCGCACTTCCTTGGAAACACTTCCTACAGCGCACGACTCTTGCCATGACGCCATTATCCTCGTGAGCACACGGTATCATCATTGCTTGTTTTAGCTTAGGTCTAGAGAGCCTTTGATTTAATTGCATTATTCGAGCAATGGCTTTCAGCGCCCGGAAATCTACGGTTTTCAGCGCCCGCAAGTCATCAGCCTATAAACAAAGCGGATTCGGCAGCTCCTCAACGTCACGCTCACGTATGTTTGGTGCTGTTCTCAATTTTTTAGAAACCTAGAAGTTGAAAAGTCGGTGCTGATCATAGAATGTTTAGAACCCGCGTTCCAAGGTGACATTTTTCCACTCCTCGATTTCGCTGAAATCTCAGTATGTCTCCGCGGCTGCGAGTTTTCGGTGGCGGAGGAAATGTTGGTAAAACCGACGGCCATATTCGTGCAACAGCTTTACGAGCAGATGGTGGCAAGCTTCTTAGGAGTGACGTATGAGAATTGTGTGCCCATTTTGGAGGTTTGTAGCGAAGGGCGGGAAACCTTTGAATCTGCGCGTGCAGCACGGAGCGTGTTGGCGTTAGTTAGAGCTTCGTAGGTCATGGATTATGTTCTTATGATTTTATAAAAAGCGGGCACTAATATCTGCGAAGATCTAGGCTGATGCGAATTTGCGGCGTGGATGATTTGTCGATGGCAGATTTTATGCGACCGGAACCCCAGAGACTACGTCGGTTACTTTCTGCTGTTGTTAATTTTGCGAGGTTCAGAGAGGAGCATATGGGTGTTTGCGAGGATTTGATCCAGCGGAGCGAGGAAACGTCGCTGGCAACCGAACGTGCTTATCAAGATGTTCTGATGTTTAGTGAGCGGGTCCATGAATTACGAATACAAAAGGAGGAGGAAGCACCGAAGATTAAGGAGACACAGGAACATAACAGGCAAGTCGAAGCCGAGCTACGACGGCTGAAGAAGGTGCAGGAGCAGTATGTGGCCGAGCACGAGGCTTACAAGCGGGATAAGCAGCGACTAGTGTCGAAACTGGAAGACCAGAATTTTTTGACCGTACAGATGCGGAAGGAGTGCGAAAAGTTGCGACCATATGTCCTCGACGCACCAAGTACGTTGCGAAGGATTAATGACGAAATGAGTGACTCTGTGCAGACGGGCAAGACTTCCATCGAGAAGCTCGAGAAACGGCTGCGGGCACTGGAAGTTACGATAGAATCCTTTAAGACGCTTGAACAGGATATCTCCGCATGCTTCAAGATTATGGAAGAGACTGAGAATGAGCTGGCGAAACAAGATGAGGCTAGCAGACAGTTGGCGCGTCTGATGGAATTACACGATCAGCGACAGATTGAGGTACATGAAGTCGAGAGGAAATCAACTGTAAGTTAAACAAATATTTTCATTCTGAACTTCTAATTAACGCTGTACAGCAACTGAAACGACAACTAGCCAATGCCGAAGAACGGATTCAACGACTACAAGAGCAACGTCTCCAAAAGCGCGAAGGTGTCCAGAAGAAGACGCAGGAACTCAAGGAAGCCTATGCCGCGTTGGTTGCCGAACGAAGTGTCGTCACTCAGGAAATGGAAAAAAAGAAAGCCCTGATAGCAAACGTCGAGAAGAAGGTACGTAGCTTGTTGGTAGTACGGTTGAATGTGTACTAAGTTAACTTCACTAGCAATTGGACCTGAGGGAACAGCTGGAGGGCGAAATCCGGAGCACAACCAGTGAACTCCAGAAGCTGGAGGCCCACGTGTCGCTGTATCTAAGCGAGATGGAACAGTGTATCACGGCAAAGTGATTGTCGACCTGAACGAGGCTGGATTTGAGTGTCCGCCCATTGTACTTTAGTATTTTAGTAGTTTTGAATTTGTGTTGTTCTATAGTCTAGGGTGATGTTGCCGACTGCCCAAGTAACAATGTGAATACTCCTATATCTATTCATGCTGGTCTGAGCCAACGTCGGAGGAGTTGTTGGACCCGGATAGTTGTCTCCTCGACATACTGATTGGGCACGTACGGGACGTCAGCGCGTATAACTTCCTCTCTTTCCATTATAACCACACGTAATCCGTTATTTAGAGCGAGTGTATCCGCAAGAAGAACAATTGATTCGAATATGTCTTTGGCGTTAGCCCGCGCCGGTTCCGCTAGGTGACCAGCGACCAGACCGCACACGATGATTAATGGCCGATCGCCTTTCTCAGTCGAGTCTGACGGACGGTGAGGAGCAATCTTTCCGGAATATAAAAGTGCACGAAAGGCGACAATGGTTGGAATTGAGTAGCTCTGTATTTGGGATAATCTAGCGAGATCGCCAACGGGGATGTCGCTGAACGAAGATGGCCGGGTTACAAAAGCGGTTTCTGGGTGCACAAGGAGCACAGCAAGTGACCGCGGGTCCGTTGAGACTGTGGAGAGGAGTACGCTTCGTATGTCGCTAGAGGAAGTGAGACTTATGATCTCCATAGGTTTCTTCACAGTGCAGTCTAGCAAGAAACGACGAAATTGGACGCGCGTACTTCTGAACGCGTCTGCTGACGCTAAGGTGGGGTTCGTACTGTTTGTGGCTAAATTACCGTTGGCGTCTCATCGCGTAGTTTCGAGATGTACGATCGATTCCTTTGCAACAGCCAGCGCACACTGCACCAAGTCGTCGTCACCATGGACACGAGAATGCCGTTCGCGTCCGCGTCGGCCCAGCACCAGGAGCATCGTGAGCAGCTGGCAGGCACGTCAACGTCGACACTGCCTGACTTTGCGTCTTCGGATCGGCCGAGCTCGCCCATGTCCATCTCCTCCACCGCGTCGCCTTCTACGCCGTTACAATCAGCACGAAAGGGGACACACTTCCAACAGGGCCACGTCATCCAGAACTCTTCGTTCTCTCCGTCACCGTTCTCTATCTACAATTCACCGTCCGCACAGGCTCCGTCATTCAACAACTTTGGCTCACCGGTCGTCGCCAATTCCACCTCCTCTTCAACGACCGCGGCAGGCATCAAAGCCCACCGCCGTGTAAGCCTGTCACTGAACCTCACGAAGCCTCTACGCTGCACAAGTCTGCACCAATCAATGGTCCCGCCGTCTCCCGAATCTGCTGTCGTGGCGAACTCGCCTCGGAGCAGGCGGAATAGTGTTGCAAGTGCGCGCTCGGGATCGGGAAGTGGGTCTGATAACAGTGGTGTGTCGAGCGTGTCGACGGGCCAAATGGGGTACAATAATCACGCATTTCATGGTATCGGCAGGAATTCAAGTCCCGCGACGTTGCAGCAGCGGGAAGGGTCTTCGAGTCTGTCAGCGTTGGGAATGGTCAGCAGCGCGGCAAGTACGCCTAATGCAAGCAATGGAATGGGGTCCTCCTCTTCGTCAGACGAAGAGGCGGATGAGGACTTGGAAGATATAGCGGCTGATGCCGAGTTTTCGAGAAACTTTGACACCGGCGATAGTACGTACTTTTAGTGTGTGCTTAACGGGACCAAGTACTAATCTTGTTCAAACAGAAACTGGCCCAAGTTTTGCAATTGACCGGACACTATTGAGAAAACATTCTGTATCATCCCGCAATGGATCTTCAGACAGTTCATCAATTTCCTCGCCGAATACGCCAAATATGTTCCCGCCGACAGCATCGTCGTCACAATTCAACACTATAATCACACCGACTGGCGCGCCAGG
Organism: Lipomyces tetrasporus; assembly: GCF_029532465.1. Lineage (NCBI taxonomy): Eukaryota > Fungi > Ascomycota > Lipomycetes > Lipomycetales > Lipomycetaceae > Lipomyces > Lipomyces tetrasporus. The sequence continues at coordinate 816,766 of NW_026611604.1, forward strand.
CACCGCAACGTCTAGCTACTTCCCCCGCTTCCCATCCACAGACGACGACATGCCGTTAGCAGATCAAGCGACTGAATCACGGCGTAACAGCGCGACCAGTAGGTTGAGAGAGCACATGAACTTCAAGGATGCGTCCCCCTCGACACCACCGGCCCAGCCCGCTCCAATCCCGAACTCGCCCATCGAAGAAATGCCCCGTCGTGCAGTGGTGTTCTCACGCTTAGGAGGCGGCTCATTAAAGCCGCAGACACGCTCGTTCATGCGGGTTACGCGGGAACTGGCAGACGAGTTTGCGCCCGCGGACGCCGAAATCAAGCATGAGGCCGAAATCACGATGGCGTTCCGGGATGAGTCCGGGGGCGGCGAAGAAGACGATTACGAGGACGATGAGGACGATGATGATATGGATGTCGCGAGTTCACGCAGACGCGCTGACCGCCGAAAACAAAAGTTTAATAATAAGTACAAGGATTGCTATCCCGCTGTGCCGACCCAGGACACCATATTCCCCACCGATACGGCGGCTAGTCCATCAGCCAGTGGGAAATTACTCGAGTCGCCTCCGTTTCAACGTCGAAAACGAGCAGCAAGTGGAGCGAGTGTAGGGTATTGGAGCGACCAGCGTGGAGACGACGACGATGACATGCTGAACGATACAGACGATGGCCCGAGGGACGACACTGGCGTCGGCATACCAAGCGCGAGTGCCAGTCCCGTGACTGGCGCGATGTTCATCCAAGCTATGAAGCGGCCGAGCGAGGGATGGGAGTCGCCGCTGTCGACGTCGCCTGTCGGATCGACTGCATTAGACCGAAAATTAAAACGGAGGGGAACGGTCGACGAACGGTTTGAACCGTATTCGATCAAGCGCCGCGCGGTGTCGCCCGGTATGGTCACGGCTGCGAGTCCGACCGTGGGATCATCTGGCACGTTTGCGGCAGGTAAGCGAAGCATGAAGCAAATGCAGGATACATATGATCGCATTCAAAAAATGAGCTTAAATTGATTGACCTTTGCGGGCCAACATTTTATTGGCGAGTGGGTAAAATAGGTAAAAATATTATAGGATTATATTGTGCATTATTACGGATCACACAACTAATTACGGGTACGGGTTCAGGGTTCAGGGTTCAGGGTTCAGGGTCGGACGTTTGGTATCTAATAAATTACTCAAATCATTCAACTGCACATGAATCGCGAGTCCTGCTCGCGACATCGTTAAACATGAACCAAGAAGTTGGGGGCAAGCCGCCGGAAGAAATCCCAAGTCGGCCAAACGGATCTTCTTAGCTACGGGTGGAACTTCACTCACAGGAGAAAAAGAAGCCGTTTAAGAAAAAACCTGTGAGCCTTCAGGAGCCTGGCTGCCGAAACTCATGACGACCAAAATATAGGGATAAATGCCAAGACTCCGTCGGACGTTCCTTTGGAGCTGTAGTATCTACCTTCACACATACTAACCGCGAAAAAAGGAACGTGTCACGATAACAAAATGTGATACAGTACCTTTTGCACGTAGCCCATAAATCCTATCAGTAACCGATCCGAAACCGTGGTCCGATCCGTTCGGAGTTGGGCGTCGACGCGGGTGATGTGTTCCTAAGGTTAATACAGATTCCCTCAACGGTAGATACAAGCCGATTCTAGCTGACACGTCGAATATTGGTACGACGATTTTGCTGCCAACACGAAACCGAAAGCGAACGTCTGAATCAGTCGAAACCGTCGACGGCGCAAATAGTGGACAATGGACAAAGGACAAAGTCAAAACCTGAAACAATCCAGACTGAAACCCGCCCATAAAAATGACATCGACAATCAAGATCCCTTTGAAGATCCCGTCTCATCTCACATTCATCATAACCCCGCTATTGGTAACAACACAAGTCCATCCGCTTCGAAATGCGAATCACGGAAACACAAACCACACCCATCAAAATGTATCAAACTCTAAAACGCCAACAACAAACGTGTACTGACAACAGCGCAGCAATGCCAATTGAATCATGAAACAACTCCGAAAATGCGTCGTACGGAAAACAAATCACTCAGGTGCTGAAGCGTGAAAATTAAACCAACAGTCGACAAAAGTCGCAATATTTGAATCTGGGTTACTGAAATATGACAGGAAGGATAATTTGGTTGGCCGAAACCATTGGCGGTCGGTATCGAGCTGCCATCGACGATCGACGGGGTCGTCGACTGCTTAAGCGGCAGTCGTACCGAGGCAGCCATCGACGATCGACGAGATCGTCGACTAGGTTAGGTTACTCCGTAAGTTGACTCATACACTGAACAATCAATGTTGCATATTGCTGAGGTCTTCTCATCGACGACTCCGTCCACCGGACGCAATAACTGCGTGGCGATTCGGGGCGAGATAGCGTGCACGTCTCTCCATTGTTGAACCACTCTGACCATCTAACTAACTAATTAGTATCAGAGCTAGAGGGGACTGCTAACCGGGGTGTCCGTTGGTCCGCAGGATTGTGACCCGAGGTCATGCTTGGTTGTCGATCGACCTGCTGCTGATTGACCATGGAACCAAACCCACTGGCGGTAACATGCAAATCATCGACGACGGTAAAGAAAACGAAGCGCATTGGCCTGGACGGGAGTGACGAGGTCTTTATATAGACGAGTGTTGGGTTGGGGCGAGGACAGCGAGATCTGGTGATCGATCGATCGATCGCGGGCGAGCGAAGGTTGGAAGGAAAGCGTTGCACCGCCACACTCAGCCGCGCATGACCAGCGATCGTCAACGTCGAGGCGGAACTGCGTGCGCCACACCGAGCATTCACGTGCGTCCTCGCGTAATGATGAGGCTGGTGCGGTCTTAACTTCCGTCGTCATCGCCTCCGCACGTTTCGTTCGAAGCCACGAGAACCAACTATCGTATCCCACTATCGTTTGTCCAAATAATAGGCGCTCTAACAAAGTTGCCTTCCGTCGTGACTGCATTTCCCGCGAATAGACAAATACACGGGAAGTGGCGACAATTAATTCCGCCATGTCAGCATCGGAAGCGTATGAACGTGAAGGTCAGGTATGTAACTACTATGGCCATCAGAGATGTATGCGTTCCTGGATGGCTGACAATCTGTCATTTAGAACGACAGTCGGTTAGATGAACTGGCTTCAAAGCTGTCGTCACTACGGCAGGTAACTTCAGATATCCACAACCAGGCCTCTCAAACGTCGTTCATCCAGTCTTCTGTAAGTTCATAACGTTTGCTATTGTAACGCGTCATGTAAAGTGCGGTTCTAACGCAGTTCCTTTAGTCAGAAGCATTCACGACACTCACATCTTCAGTAAAACACTCGTCACAGCGTCTTGCTAGAAGCGCAGGAGTGTCGTATCCAATATACAAGACCGTATTCTTCATATTGGTCGCCGTCCTATTTATATATCTCGTCTATCTCTTGGTCTAAATAGTTATTCAATAATTGTACATTAGTGTCTACATGCACGCCATTAATTTGAAACCTCCGAGGTTGCTGCGTAATAGTTTTCAGTCCAGGATTGCAAAACAACGTGGCCTCGGTCAGTATTCTTCAGCCCATGGGCAGCAGAGGATATATTGAACTTTTTGTTCGATTAGATTTGGGTAGTAGTAGGCGCAGGTTGGGGGTGGAGCGTGTAGTCATTGTCTCTAGGGACTTCTGTTTCATAGTGCAATGCTAACAGGCAATATATATATAATATATCTTGTGTGAAGAGTCCAAAATGCACATGCCGTCTGTAAGCAGAACAAAAAATCGCCTTTGAATCTTGTCACCGCATATACAAGGCCCGTTTATCACGTTTGTTCCTCACTTAGCACTTCGTCCGCCACCAATATCCTGTCCCAATCGATAGGCTCCGATCGTTTTTCCCCATTCGATCTTAGATCTTGTGACTGGCAATTGCCGTCTCAAACTCTTGAAGGCCCCGTCACTGAGACCACCAAATTCACGGTTCAGTTCCTCTTGATAACTGCGTTCTAACGCGGCAATGGACTTGACGATAGAACTTGTCTGTGCGCTCTTGAAATCTGACTCGACCGGCTTCGTTGATTTCAGGCGGACATTGCCATCTTCGTAGTAATGCACATCAATCGCGATAGTACCTTCCAGGGATCCAGAAGAGAGGTTCGCGACGTATGATGAACGCCATCGCCCGTTCCTTAGGTATGTTAGTTAATTGGTGCGACTGGAGACGTTTCCAAGCTTACCAAAAGTTAGACGGGCTATATTTGTTGCCCACGATAACAATCGCAATCTCGTCCTTGGAAGCCTGGGGAAAGACTCCGTACGATGACGGATTGGGGTAGTGCTCCAAGACATAATGCTTAACATCACCGGTTATAGAAGCACTAGTATATGTTAATCTATGTTGCCCGCACTCGTCCAACGGCTGTTAGCTTACACAGAGTCCCCGTCGCCGTCATATTCTTCGACACCACTAACTTGCTAGTTATTTCGATCAGAATTGTCCACCAAAAAAAGGTGCGAAACATTTCCTTTTGTCATACCAGACTCCTGTGATCTAAGCTGAAGCACTTGCCCAGTTCTGGATCGAAGAACGTGCCTGATCCAAGCTTGTTGTACTTGCTGACAACAACCTAAGTCACATATATGTAAATACGGATTCCGTGCAAACTCGAATTTCAATCATAGTTGCTTACAGCCTTTTCAGCGCCCGGAATATTGACCGTCACAAACTCAGACAAGTTGTAACTCTCAAATGCCGACTCTAAGCCATCGATTATATCACCGTCTTCTTCCACAATGGACTTGATATCTTTCGGTAGATCAGCATACGTCTTGGATCAGATTTCTCCCAAAAAAAAAATCAATCTAACCATCGTAGACTTGTTTAATCTAATTCAATGCTATGTGTTAGTACGCGCCCTAAGCTAAGCTTCCAATCTGCATACCTCGCCAGGCGGCGCATCGTTCAGAAATTCTGACGCGGCTTTTACTTTCGCTTGAACAGACATTCTAAAATTTATCCTCCGGCAATCAAGCGATGAAACGTGTAATGCTTATGCGAAATCCTGGGGACAGCTCGTTCTCCAAAGTGCTGCCCCGTGATGGTATCCGCAGAGCTTCAAGTTGGCTGATACGCGGTAAAGCTTGCGCGCACAACTCAAAGATCGGCCGGGTGGCCCACGACCCGGCTAGTGGTTCAATATAAAGTTTAAACATCTCCAAGGGGACTTTTGTCTCGATATCCTGCGGAATTTTCAGTCGCACTCGTGTCGCATTGTGCTGTTGGATCGATTTATCGATCCATGAGTTGCGCGGGCATTTTATGAGTCTGCTCGTGAACACCCTGCGGACAACTAAGAATGATATTCTATCACCGGCGTGTGATGATGCGACGGCAATGGAACTTCAAACAGCCTGATTTTTTGTGTCGCGTGGGAAGGAAGTCAGTCTATTGCGTACAAACTACATCCTTTCAATCTTCATCCCGCTTGTATCCCCTTGATACTCAGTCTATTGCGTACAAACTACATCCTTTCAATCTTCATCCCGCTTGTATCCCCTTGATACTACGAACGTAGGCCAATATCCTCAGCCCTTTGATCCCTACTCGCCTCGAAATCGGACATCTGAAACTGGGTACTCTGCCCAACATTGAATCCCATCTCCGGAGGCAATGGAAGACTAAACATAACGCTATCGGTCAAAAGACTGTTTTCTATCCTCCCGTCGGACTGGCTGATTGTAGACCAATCAACATTACCATGCTCGCGCGACCCTTTATTTGTTCCCCTTTGCGAATGTGCATCTGTTGGGTTGGACAATTGTGTATAGGACAATGACTCTGGTGTGCTTGACTTGACATTGGATTGGGATGCAACGATGCCCTGAGTCGACCGCAGCGATTGAGACTGGGATTGCCTGATTGGAGACACTTGATTCGGGCCACGGCAGTAGTAGATCGAAGGCGGTTTCTGGGTGCTTGGCACGGAGTTTGTTCTGAAAGAAGCGCCTTGACAGTCTTGGGAATCACGGGCTTCGGAGTTGGTGAAAGAGCTGGTAAATATCCGAACTGGCTTCGTCATTTCTGGCGTGAGATAGGCAAGGCCAGCCAAGCCGTCAGGATCCTCGGTATCGGAGTGCAAGGACTCGCATTCTGACCATTCTGAGCTTGAGATATATGAGCTTTGTAATGCGATGTGGTCATCGGAAGCCCGAATATCTCCACCCGGAGAATATACCGCAGCGGGAGTTGCTCGACCACTAATGCTGTCCATATAGTTGTCATCAATGGCATGGTCATCTCTGTCCTCTTCTACAGCTCTCTCATGTTCATTCTCGTCACATACGCGCCCTACTCGATCATCCTCTGCAAATGTGTCGGGAATGTAATCCTCACCTCTCGTGCCAGTAACCATCGCTCCGACCGACGAGAGGCTTGTTGTAGCACGAGCAGCAAACATAGAGTCAATGGACACCTTCACACTCTCTGCAGTAGCTCTCACTTCCAAGTTCGGGTCACTTTGTGTCAGATCATAATTTGCGTCTAAACCGGTAACTTCATGCGCGCCTTCTCTCTTGCGTTGCAATTTAGCCGGATCACCGTGGTCGCTGAGAATTTCACTACACGAATAGTAGCCATCAGACAATTCGTTGCCAGTCAGGCCACTCCTTTTAAGATCCCAACCATCTACTCTATTATTGGACTCTAACACTCTAGTTCCCTCCAAAATCGCAATGCCATTCCTGAAATCCTGCTCGGCCGTGAAGCCCTTCTGTTTAAGTTCAGATCTTTGTCTATTCTTTGCTGGCGACGTCGAGGAATAACAGCTATCTGAACTCAAATAATCATACTCCTCCGCATCCGAACTCGGCACGACTCGCCGCTTCTTGCGGCGCGTCTGGCTCGAAGTCGCCTGAGTCGTGCTGCTACTAGCATGAGGACTGACGGGGTCTATCCGGTCGAGCGTAGCGCCGTAATTCTCTTTCTCCGCAGAATATCGCACATACTTCAGAATATCGGCTTGACTATGTGTCTGTGGCTGTGGCGAGCCGGAACGGCGGATATAGCCATGATTAAATGTCGCAACTTCTTCGAAGACCGCCAGACGCGTCTGCTCGAGGCTGCGCAGTGTTTGTCGCCGTTTTGGCATGCAGCACTGTGTATGATGTATTCGTCCGGCTCTTACAATGTCCTAAGGTAGCATGAGCCTCAGAATGGTGGACAGCGGTCAGTCTGCTACTGATCGTAACTGTAGAAGGCGCACGATGTTGACAGACGCGACGCGTCGACCGGAAATACGAAGCCCTAACCCGACCCCTCAGAGCATAGGGAGATTACAACGGGTACCACAAACGCAGACCGGTACAACATTTGTTACGACTGTTTTTAACATAGAGCATCGAAAGCCATGTTGTAAGAATATAATAATAGAAAGTCAGCAATGAGCGGTGACGCACTAGGTCCTGACGCTCATGTCGAGGATGAGCTCGTGCTCGCCGATGTCACTGCTCAGCAAAACGCTGGACCACCACTAGGCCAAGCTCGTCCCGTTCCGCAGATATCGTCACCTCCGACTCGGAGAAAACGGAAATATGTCGAGACGGCGCCGGAATACATGAAACCGTTTGTCATTCATGTGAGTAGACTCGTTGTGGTATGTGGAGAATTACGTTTAACACTGAAGTCCAGCCGTTTCAACAGAATGCCTTGTCGCCCCCCTTGAGCATTACACCTATAAAAGCAGCACCGCGGGAATATGTGCCAATCAGTATACTAGCAAGCATTACCTCTCCATCAATATCTTCTTCGTCAACAAAGATGGAGAAATTTCACGATCTCTGTCACCCGATGACCAAGTCCCGACCATTCGAAATGCGGCTTCCCGGATTGGGAAATAAGGTCTTATTTGTGAAGATTGAAGAGGGGAAGAGTCTGGCCGCGATAGAAAAGGTTGGAGAAGATGTGTACATGCTCACTGTGTTGCCGGATCATGTTAAAGTGAAGCATATTCGGACGATGTGGAAGACTAGCCGAAGCACTTCGGGACAGTCTCTTGCTTCACGAGAAAAGTTGTCGGACGTTTGTATGAGAAATGATGACGAGAGTATTCCTGACTATACTACTCTGGACGAGGATTTTGATGGGTATTGGAGGGGCATTGGGGTGGAATTTGCTGAGCCCCGAATACCAAATCCAGCAGTAGCTTCGCTTCTTGAGTCGTTCAGCATGGTGCCTCCAACACCTGCAGAGGGCGCATCTGAGAAATCGGCGTCACAGACGTCAATGACCACGACCTCAGCATCCCCCACGACAGTCCCCTTGCCTGCACTAAAGGACCTTTCAACGCGCGAACTTCTCAAGCACATGCAAGCTATGTACTTCGAAGTCCTCTACGTCTCTAAGTCCCCGCTCACTTACTTCGCCAAGCTCACCCTTGCCCGCTTCCGCACCCTCTGCAAAGACAACCCAGAAAAAATCGTGGAAGTTCTACAGCAAATGATCCTGACTGTCGGCGAATCGGACTACAAGTACAAGTCAGGATTACCGAATATTTTGCTCGAGCTGGAGAATGCGCACGGCATGGATGAAGTCACGATCGGCCTTTTTAATCCCGAGAACCCATCTTCGGAGATTTCTATTCCTGCGATCATTGCGCAGAGTATGGTTGGTTTGAGGTCGCTGGATCATGAGAAGCATTTTGTTCAGCGTTGGTGGAACATGGAGGAGGATGTTCGGCTGCCAAAATCGCGTGCAAAAAGGGTCGATGAAATTAAGAAGCGAGAGTACGTTGGGTTAGTACCGTGTTGATTAATTATCTCTGACCATTGTAGGACGAAATTGCAGGCTATCTTAGCCCTCGAGATTCTCGCGCAACAACATTCTCGCACCACTGAAGCCGCTGATCCTGCTGCAGATGACACCCGTACGAAAGTAAGCGCGAAAAAGAAACGGCCAACGAAACACGACATGGGCCCGAACTTGAATTTACTTCTCGACGTATTATTTGATAGGTTGTATATTTGGCAGACAGTTTCTAGTCTCGATTTTATTATAGCGACAAGCAAGCAGCAAGCAGATGAAGTTAGAGAGTTTTGTTTGGAAGTGATTGTCCCTTTGTAAGTTGCAATGGCGACTTAGGAAGAAAGTCATGCTGACAACATAGTTATGGTTCGCGGTTGCCGAAACAGACACAACGCCTTCTCAAGAAATGTGGCGGTGAGAAGTCATCGATCGATGCGCCGTCATCGCCTACTGCTGGTCCCAGCCAATCCAAGAAAGTCAAGCAAGAAGAAGGTTTCTCACCAATAGCGCCGTCGAAAAATTCACGATCAAAGAGCAGGTCCACGACCGCCCCTAATGCAACTGTTCGTGGGTTAAGTTCGTCTATCTTGAAGTGCGCAGATCTCAGGTCGGATCTGAATACAAAGGGACGAAAACCGGCTGCAGCTCGTGGCGGATTATTGGTCAGCAAGAAGACGCTTGAGCGGCGACAGATTGATATAACCACGAAGAAGTGATGATTACTGCGAAGTTGTGATGAAGAGAGTAAACGATGAGGTGTGTGATGCGTTTTGCCTATCTGACGGTCGCGCGGTGATTGGACAAATCAATATCGTCATCAACATCATCATCATCATCATCATCATCATCATCATCATCATCATCATTATCATCATCACCACCGTCATCACCGTCATCATATTGCAACAGCCTTGTCTTATTGAAGACTAGTAGAAAACATGCGGACCAAACAGATAGATTCTTGAGGATTCTCGAGAAGCGGGGTATTGGATCATGCCCGCTTAGAGCACTAGCCACTACTGGAGACCATGTTGTATATAGACCTTGTAATTTCCCAAAACGTGCTACATTAGGGTTTCAGGGTTATTAGATAGAGCAGGACAGGAAGGCGTGGTTTTATATAACAAACGAATATTACGAATAACTTACGAATAAAAAATTGGCATTAGTAAGCAAGAAATCTTCAATCATTATCGTGAACCACTAAATGTGTGCAAAGTGCAAGCGGAGGTGCGGAACTAGAAGGGCTGTTGGCATTCCGTAGACTTAGTCATTAAGCCAGCGAAAACTATTTGGTCTGACAAGTTCGCCCGCCAGTTCATCAACCAATTGCGCTCGACATAAACTTGGTGCCATTAAAAGTCGCCAGTCGGTTGTGAAACGGGATCTGACGAAAGTGCTGGGTTTGGCTGATATGAGGAACTTTTCGGAGGTTCCCGACCAACGCGTCGCCCGACTTCAGTAACACGCGCGCCGCGGCCTCAACCCTCAGCCGCGCCTGCCTTAACCGCAAAAGTCGTCCACGGATCCCCTACCGTCACCCGGCATATTCACACATCTTACGTGTTCGTCTGCGTTTATTCCGCACAAGTATTTGCCGGAGAATTGGCCTATCCGAGCAAGCGAGGATATTCCTCCTCTATGTGTAGTGTGCAGTTTGAGATTGGACAACAGTATCGAGCCACAAGGTCCCCTTCCCGGTCGACAACGACAAGAGCAATGCCACGGGGCGTGAAGAAATCGGTGTCTACGGTGTCGGCAGAAGCTACACCGGCGCTCGACGACGCGACAGGCATACCTACAACGACGACGTCGCATTCCCACGCCCACGGCATCGACGTGCGTATCCAGCCACGCAAGCGGCGATGGATATCGAGACGAGCAGAAAAGGAAATTAACGAAGGAGTATAGGATTACATGTTGCCGAAAGCGACAGTTACGAGGTTGGCAAAGCACGTACTTCCCGCCAACACGCAGATCCAGAAAGACGCCATGACAGCGCTGTCGAAAAGCGCGACCGTGTTTATAAATTATTTAACATCTACGTATGTCGTTTGTACTTTGTCTTCACGCCGATGCCCTAGCTGCCGCGAGAAGGAGAGTGAGAGTTTGACGAGCTGATGCCGGCGTAGGGCGAATGATCTTACTATTGGCTCCGGCCGGCGAACCGTGAATCCGAGCGACGTGTACAAAGCGATAGAATTGCTAGAACTAGACTTCTTTTTGCCGCGGTTAAAAGCCGAAGTCGACAGTACGTTTCGTCCCGTATTGGTTGTTTGTACAAAACGTGTGGGAGTACTCACGTAGCTAGAATTCGTCGAGGTGGCGAGCACGAAGCACAAGAAGCCGTCAAAAATTGTGGACGAGAGTGAGATTGCGGTGGTTGGTGCTGACGAAGAGAACGGTGACGAGCCGCCAACAGTTGATGACCATGAAGCTGGAGAGAGGACAGTAAAGAAGGCCAAGGTCGGAAACGGGAAAGTGGTTGCTCGACAGGTATGTACGTCCATACACTCGAGCTAATACTGGGGCGTGGGCTAATGCGGGAAAATTGTAGCCATCAGTCCGGGACGAGGATGAGACCGAAGTCGAGGACACGGAAGAAGAAGTCGAGGAAGTCGAGGACGAAGAAGACGACGATGATGAGGAAGGGGATGACCCGGAGCCGCCAGAAGATGGCTCATCAGCCGAGGACGCGTTCGAAGACGCAAAGAACGACCTGGATGATGAAGACAACGGCCCGCTCGACATCACTGCAAATGTCCGATCTCCACGACCGTCGTCACGCGACAGATTGCTGGCTAAAGATCCGGATGCGTTGTCGGGCAGCGAGGACGAGGACAGTGATTAAGTTGGTAATGGGGCGCATGTGCATGGATTCTTGCTTCATTCATTTGTATAATAGTTGCAGAATGTATAATACTGAATCGGCGAGAGTGTTTTTCATCTATCTCCCACTGTCGTGGACAAAAAGACGTTCGGCTCAGGAATTATTGATTTCTATACACAAAACTCGAAACACATAAAAGGCGCTTGTAAATATCACTGGGGGTAAATAAACCATAATACAACAATACATAAAGGCAACACGAATTCGTAACGCATAATTTGTGTTCTCACACATTCTACCATCCAACGCATCTAATACATTGATCCCGCTTTGTCCCCTCCGATCATACCATGTGATTCGCCAATTACCGTATAAAAATTCGTGCCGTAAAATAGAAAGCTGGGAAAATGGAACAAATGTGTAGCTACAAAACCAACAAAATTTCATACAAGAGCATGTATCCATCGTCGCAACGTAAAGTCGTTCCCTAGTCCCGTCCCGGCAATTTCATTGGTTTTTTATGACATTTTTTAAACTTTTTATTTTGTCAACACCGAGCGAAGCTTATGAGTCGAGGATACCCCAGTACTTCTCGACACCAAACAGGCCATCCGGCTTCCAGTAGTCATTGAACGCGGTGAACTCGATCAACTGATCTGCAATATACTCGACCAATGACGTGACAGCAGCCTTCTGGTTCTCAACAGATGGGACGGCGACGTTGTTGTTCTGACCCTGCTTGGGCCAGCCAGATTCGGTGATGAGAACATCCTGACCGGGGCACACGTCCGAGACACGGCCAATCTGAGTCTGGACGAAGGAACCGGAGTCCTGGGCAACGACGTTACCGTCGAAAAACGGGTGGCAGTTGACGGCGGCATAGTCGGATGCGGCACAGAGCGAGGGATTGGCAATGACAGCAACGAACGTGTCGACAGTGACGACTGGCCCATTAAAGCCAGCGGCACGGAGAAGAGAGCGACCGGTGTTCACGAGAGACACAACCTCGTCCGCAGACTTCTGGCCAGAGTTGACGAGCTCATTACCAATGGCCACAGTGTGGACTTGGTCCCAGCTGTAGGTGCCAGCAGTGGAGGCAATGGCGCTAACAGCAGAATCAAGGGCCGAAACATCATAGATCCCGAGGAAGAGCTTCTGGCTGGATGAGATGGCAGCCCACACGTTCTCAACCTGAGCGCAGTCGACGCCATAGAGACGGATGAGCTCATAAGAGCCAAAATTAGAAACATCAGACGCGACGTCGGAAGCAGACTTGCATGTACCATCAGCGTTGTATGGCGAGTAAACGATACCTTTCGCGCCACTGAAACTGCCAGACGAGGACGAACTGGAGGCTGCAGGAGCAGAGGACGAGGTCGACGCGGGCGAGCTCTCGGGAGCGGTGGTTGAGGTCGAGGAAGTCGTGGGCGCAACGTACTCCGAAGTCGAAGAGGTGGTAGGAGCGACGTAGGCCACGGTCGAAGAGGTTGGGGGAGCGACGGACGACGAGGACGTTACATCTGCAACAAGGACAGCGGGAGCGACGTAGGCCACGGTCGAAGAGGTGGTGGGAGCGGCGGACGACGAGGACGACACATCTGCAACAGCGACAGCGGGAGCGACGTAGGCGACAGAGGTGGTAGTAGGCTCAATCGAGGTGGTTGTGGAGGATTCCACGATCGGGTTACCCCATTGGTCGACAACAGCGGTGACGACGACGACGCCGTCGTCGTTCTGGTAGGCCTGAGCGGTGACAGTGGCCGCGACGGTCACATAGACGACATCTGGCTCGGCTTCAGCTACAGGCGAGGGACTGCGACGATGAAGATTGTGGGCATGGCGCTTTTGGACATTAACGGGCTGGGCAAGGACCCCTTGAAGGAGAGCGACGAGCGCGAGAAGAACGACAGCTGCGGACTTGACCATGATGAATAATTATGCACCTTGGATCGGACCGGTTCAGTTCGAGAAAAACGAAGACACGCGATGACAAACAAAGGAGGGACTGAAGTTGGTGGAACGATTAGCCGTGAAAACAATCGATTGATTGAAAATCAATTAAGCTGGAAAAAGCGAGGTAAGGAGTGACGAGAAGCACCGTAGCGAATCAAGAAGACGCGTAGTAAGGAGTGACTGAAGGACGCGACAAACACAAACTGGAAAAGAACGACTGAAGAGCACGGCTGGAGAGTGTGGGAAAGGAGCGTGAAGATGAGAGAGTAGGAAAGAGAAGAGGAAGTTACTGTTGGGGGTGGATGGCGTGGAAGTTTGTGATGGAGGAGCAGTGCGAAAGCCGAGCCGGGTTGGCGTTGAGGTTCGTTCCACGTCAGTTTGCACTTTGCAGTCTTGTGTCACCAATTGGCACACTGCAGCCGCCGGATGTAAACAAACGGAAAAAAGGGGATTGTGCAGGAACGCTTGCATTAGGGTTGCAACACTAGACCCAATTCAGCTTAGGGTGCGTGATTTTACAGCACAGGCCCAGGTACGCCAATCCTAAAAAGGTCTAGGTCTATGCGTGCAAAATTGCACTACGACCAGTAACATTGGCATTAATTTCCAACCAAATTTGCTGGCCGAAGAACCCGTCACGAATATTTACAATAATGAAAGTCTGTCACCACTGAACAGCAAAAATGACGAACAGACGTCATTGCCATCAATTCTGGCAACCAGGCACGCTGCTGACCAGACGCAAAAGTAAAGGCGGAGAAAGGACACGCGAATAGTAACAATAGCACGCAAAAAAAGCCAGGGGCTGAGACCGCCAGTAAAACAGCGCGTCGCAAGTTTTACCAAAGCATTCCCCCCCTTTCCCAGAATAGTTGGTTCGCAGCGTGTGGTGAGCGACACTCTTTCTGGTGTCCATGTTACAGACACGTTTTTTACACAGAGAAACCTGCGACTTGCGTATGTTCCATCTCTAATCTTGTGTGGATAATAATTGCAGTCTCCTGACTGGCTGTTTGTAACGTACTTGTATGTTCACGGCTTGGCTGTCGTCGGGTCTAAGGCCAGCCAATGACAGAAGCTGTCTGACAGCTCGAAATTGCAGTATTGTGTTCTTGAACACCTGCACTATTGTGCGGCAGCCATCTGCAGATCATGGCGTTCTGTTATCATCCAGCTGTCAAGTAGTCGATCTCCCGCGTTTTTCGTCCCCAGCCAAAACGCCGCTTCACTTATAGCCTATCGATATTTCCAACCACTTGGATCTATATGCAACTCTGGAGCAGCACGACGCCACTTCCCGGCGATAAAACGTACGTTTCATAGTCACGAACTGAACGGCTGCAAAGAGTCACCGGAGTATGATATGACCGATTGACGGCACAAAGGAACAAGCCAATTGCACAGATTATGAGTTAATGACCATGCCCTTCCATATCCACTGCATACAAGGCGCGCACCGCCAATTAAATCAAGATCTTTCTGCATCTAAGTCATTCGGGTTGGCAAATTGTTGCCTTGCCCAAAGCTACATCCGATCCCTGAGCGGCTGCTCTTACTCTTTTGCGTTCTCTTAATCTCTGTAACTAGTATTATTAAATAACATGATGTTTGTTGGCTTTGCTTTAGGGTTTATAGTAGCGACAAAACGGCGGACGCCGAAAAAATTGAAAAGTTAAGGGTTTGGGTTGTGCGCCAGCTCTATCGAGTACCCTAGCCCTCTACTTCTAGAGGCGCCGCTCGCTTCCGCCTGACTGATCGCCTCACTGCATGCGGCTGGGCTTAATGCTAGGCTTACGCGTACTTTATAAGGATTATTCTCGTCGCGCTCTGCGCAAGGATTCAAAAGAAAGGGCTCAACCGCTGTGGTTACGCGGGGATGGAGGACAGGATCGTTGAGTGCGTTCTGTAAAACTACTACTGGTAACTGTAGATACTCTCCCAATCGCCACGTCACAAGTTGAGTAGTGCCCAAATGGAATGCGTAAACATATATATCAACGACGTATATAACAAATGTAGGCGTGCGGGGCCCGGGGCCCCGAAAATGAATGTCACATCCAGCACTTAATGAAACCACAGCACCACCACAATAATATTGTGGCGCCTGATACAGTACTTCATCAGCAATTAGGCACTGTTCCAATAAAGGAAGAGATTTATTGGACCGCCGTAGACTCTCCGCGAGTGCGGACACCATGAGGAAGTTAATGCTTTTCTGTTTAGGGATAACTTATGCAATGCAACAAGGGAGTTTGAAACTTAGAAAAAATACTTTACGAATATTAGTTACTTACGAATAGTTAAAATTTCTTAATTGTATTCGCATTAGTAAGCAAGAAATTACCAATTGTTCTATCAATTTGCTTGTATAATGAAAAACCAACCCGTCGCTTTAGACAGTACGGCTTTGATGTATGCGGACGCGACGGCCATCCGAGGTCTGCCATAGCGCGTTTGCTAATGTGTCACTTCTGTACTGAAACTGGAAATTATAGAGCAATTATCAAAGCTGTCGCTTGTATTCTCTGAATAACAATATCAATACTATCGTACCGACAAATCAAATGAAATAACCAACTCCATGAAACATAATCCACATCACGAAATACTTTGCGAGGAACTATTAAAAAGCGGTATGTTGCAGAATCGTCGCTGTACCCATATATCATGAATGACCGCGATACCGCAAGATCTTTCATAACTCACATAGAACTGCAAAGCCGGAACAGGAATGCCCGCATCCGGCCTTACTGTTCGTAAACGACCTATATTCCTCCATCTCTATGCCATGACAAGCACAAATTCTAATCAAAAACCAATGGCTGCGCCTTCGCGTTCTGCTGCGCGATGGATTCTTCCTGTAACAACCTAGCCTTTCCTTTCCTTCGCTCGTCCTCCAGCTTCGCGCTCAGCTTTCCTGTCGATTTCGACACGTTTCGTCTCTATTGCCTTGTTAGTCCACGTCCAACGCATAGCGTTCGTTCTACCACGACTCCCCCAATGAAGCACGGAATATAATACATACCTCTGCGGCCAGAGCAGCGGCGACCCTCGGATCCTCTGGCGGCGGCGACGAAGCACTTTCTCCACCTAATGTCTTTCCCGTCCGTCCCGTACCCATCATGCGAGACGATGTCGTAGTCGACCCCGGGACAATCCCTTGTTTCCTGACGACCCCTCCAGACGTCGAGGTTGCTTGCTTACCCGATGGCGTAGTTCCCACGCCAGAGCCTAGACGTTGACCATTTCCGGTTGCGGTCGTCTGTCGGCGCGAGGGCGGTTCGCTCGGAGACGATAGACAACTTCCCATTGTCGGTTTGCGTGCGGAAGGAGCTAGTTTCCGGTTCGCGGATGATCAGGAAAGCTGAATCGTATAGCTTGGCAGCACAAGCACTCTGTAATGCTGTATACACCTCGCAGCAATTGTACTTTCTGGGCGGAATCAGATATACCCGTGCGAACTCCTTGCTCACCGTGGCGAGAACTGAGCGCAGCTAAATGGTTGATGTGGAGAGTCCTTGTGTGTGCGTGGCCGAACCTTGCAGTAAAGTTTCAACGAACGACGTCACTTGGCTTTTGATTCCCTGTCAGTCGATTTTATGCCCTCATACTGTGCGTGGGTTCTGTTTCACAGTATAAACGACCACATAATATATTATCTCCTTAGACACAAGTATATATTGTATTTCGGGCTGAGAGTGCGTAGGATTACAATGTCCGGAAAGCGCAAGGTATCGTACACAAAATCTCATTTGCCCGCGAGTCGTGATCCACCGTCGTCTAACAAACAGTCTAGTCCACAGCACGATCATCCTACTCCAAAAAGCCCAGACAAGATGCCTCATCCACCGCCGCTCCTCCGCAGAAGAAGAACACGGCGGTCTACATCACAAACCTGCCGCGGGACATCACGTTCGACGAGCTCGAATCCATCGTCGGCAAGTACGGCCTCATCGCCGAAGATATCTCGACCGGCAAGAAGCGCATAAAGATATACACTGACGACGACGGGACTGCGAAAGGCGATGCGCTGGTCGTGTTTTTCAGGGCTGAGAGCGTGGCGCTGGCGGTTGATATGCTAGACGAGACGAAAATTCGTTTCGACGGCAAGAAGACGGTCGACGGACTGCAGGTCGACATCGAGAATCCGGTTATACGGGTGCAGCCGGTATGAACAAATCTTGAGTGGTTATATTTTTGTATTGGACTTGGGATCACTGATTTGTTGTGGATAGGCGGATATGGACTATAAAGTCGAGAAAGAAACTCAGCCGATCCAGCAACGAACTGCGCGCGAGAAACGCGAAATATTAAAGAGCGTACAGAGGTTGAATAAGTATGTTTCTATATTCACGAATTTATGCAACGGCGGCGACTAATTGGACGCAGTAAACTGGCAGATTGGGACGACGACGAGGCTGAAGCACAGCAACGGGCCGCGGCCAATAAACGGTGGAGCAAAATCGTGATCCTCAAACACGTATTCACGGTCCAGGAACTAGCAGACGATGTTGCTGCTGCTCTTGACATCAAGGAGGATATCCGGGAGGGATGTGAAGAGATCGGCCCTGTATCTAATGTCGTTTTATACGATCTCGAGCCTGACGGCGTAATAAGCATCAAATTCAAGGACGAAGACGATGCGCTCGAATGCGTCAGTAAAATGGACGGTCGGTATTTTAGCGGACGGCAGCTCAAAGCATCGATATATGACGGTCAAGTAAGGTATCGAAAGTCTGGAAAGAAGCATGGAGAAGAAGAAGGGAACGTCGAAGAAGAGCGGCTGGCCAAGTTCGGAGAGTGGCTGGAGCATGAAGAAGGTGACGATTAAGTTGGTGTATATTTAGGAAGTAAAGGGCGTTTTTTTGTTTTAGGTAGAGTCTGGTCCAATTATGCGCAGAAGTACTTGTCTATTTACAGAGTGACAAACCGTAACGCCATTCCGATGCATATGCCAGTTCACGAATCCTCCTCTTCCTGTCGCGTTCGCAGATCCCGATTAATAAACCTCCACACCTTCCGGGCCGCCTCACGACCAACGCTCTTTGCGATCTCCGACTCCGACATCTGGCACAGCTGCTGGAAATTCTCGACATCGTACATCAAATTCCGGTAATTTACCGCCGTGATCCCCGGCATGCTGCGCACCATATCCAGGGCGGCCTGGTTATACAAATTTGCCGAGTCGCTGTTCTCACCTAGCTCGTCCAGCCCGACGTTTGTTGCTGTCTCAGGGTCTGGCTCTTCGTGATTGCGTTTGAGTTCCAGAAAGATTTCTGCGGTCTGGTACGGACTGGAGGACCAGATTATGCGGAGGTTCGGGAATGAGAGCACGAGAAGGACAAGCTTCGCTTGCAAATCGTATCCTCCGATTGCTCCACCGGCGCCGGCTGATGCTGATACTGTCGAGGCAGACACGTCCGAGAAGGGCTCGAGCGAGAAACTCTTGTTCTGGTCAAATTCGATCAGCAGTACGACGGTCTTGTAGTAATGCGTCATCGTCTCGCACTGGGAATATAGTCGACCGTCTCTAAAACTGCTGATCAAATCAGGTATGCTCTTGCGCTCGACGCAGATGTGCGGGGAGAGGATGTAATCACCGACTGTCAGCATGGACGGCACGATGACGAGCTGTCGACCGTGTAGGAGGGATGGGAGCGAGGATCTAAATTCACGCATGTCGACAATCACTCGCGGGGGAGTCACTAACACATCCATGCGTCCACCGCCGGCAATTCGTGTGTTGACTTTACGCAGGAATGAATCCTCTGGTGCGGCCAAGTCGTCCACGTCTGTCGTCATTACCATCGCCATATTCTACTACCGTCAGTGGGAGACCTAAATGGCATAGATTACTACATACTGCTCGCTCTCGAATAAGTTTCGAAAACGCGTCTTTCTCTTTGCGAACAGCGCTGAGGTAACGCTGCTCTTCTATCGAGTCCCCGTAGTACATCAGGTAAATCTTGAGCTGGCTATCCCTATTCGACGCACGATGCACCTTTTCTTCGTAAGTGATTCGCCAATTCAGGGCAAGGTTACACATACCTCTAGTCTGCGTATAAATGCTGCATCTGGCTCATACATAATGACGTACTTCGGCTGCAATTCCTCCAACACGTAATCATCCATGTCCCCATCATACGGGAGCACCGCGACTATATCATTCATATCAAACAACTCAAAGAAATATTCGTCCGGCGTATCCAATGCTTCAGTTGCCGCTACGGTTTTCGCTATGCTCGACTCAATATCCTCGTTCTCAAACTTTTCCTCGAGTAACTGGACAACATCTGAAGAGTCAACTTCGTCCAAGTCGATCGCCATACCACTGCCCTTGCGCGACGAAGAAGCGGCGACCGCGGATCTGCCGCGAACACGACGGCGCTTGTTAGGTGGTGGTCGTCCCCGAAACTGTGGTTGCGAGGATTTGTCTCTGTCAGCGTTTGCGGATTTTTTCTTGTCATCTGCCTTTTTGTCCACAAACAATTCCTGGCGTGCATTCGCAAAACCAGGCTTCCAACTAATATATTCGCGTAACTTGCGTCTCAGCATATGCCAGGCCGCGCCGCGGTCTTCTTGCTCTTCCACACTCTTAGCATGGCCTCGCTCGGAGAGGTATTCCTTGATCTGGTCGCACGTTCTCTCCTCCGCGCACATGATAAGTACAGTGTTCGCTTCGCTGCCCGCCGTCGCATGCGGATTTGAAAACAAATCCGCTGTAATCTCGTCAAGCAGAACTCCAAGCTGTTCCCACTTTGGTTGTTCCTCCAGTACCGGTGTAATTCCGTCAGGAAACAAATCATCCTGCTTCTTGCCACCCCCGGCCTCGCTGGAGGTGATGTCAGTAATTGGCGCGCCGACGTAAACCCGCTGTCTCGCTACCGTAAACAAGACATTCGCTGCGTCGAGGAACAGCCACGGCGAGCTGTTTGACCTCGTACTCCCCGGACTCGGCGTATTCGCTGCAATCACAATATCCAGCATCTTATTAAACGACACGCAATCGTAGTTGAGCAGGTAATTTAGAATCTGCCTCAGCGTTGTCAAATCCGAGACCATCTGCCGAGACTTATAATTTAGTCGGTGCCAAACGGGATCTAACTGTCTCCGAATCCGCACATCAAAGTTCGTGTGGAGTGCGTTTTCGACAGCCCAGTCGTCGTCGTCGAGGTCGAGGATGGCGTTGCTGGACCGTCGGAGTTCGCGGAGACAGATGTCGACGCATTCGAGCACTGCGGTCTGGATTTCTTTCATTGACGGCGTCAGGCTTACTGAAACTTCGATTACGTCCTTGAGTTTGCGATGGGTCGTGACGTCTTGTTCAAGAGATTCGGCGACTAAGACTTGGAAGCTAATACGCATCAGTCCTTTTATTCACACTGGACAGACGGAGAAGGAATACGTACCGTGGCCATAATGATGCCTTCCGGAGAAACATATGCTTCAGCATATTCGTCAAGGGAGAGAATCCAGTTATAAAAGACTCCGGCATATCTGAGAACGCTTTAATAAACCCCGCTTTATTGCGTTCGCGAAATAGACGCAATATAAAGGCTTCCTGCGATGTTGCTGTCACTTTCTCAGCATGTAAAACGATAATACCTGTAATCTTATTCGTAGCGATGACGTCTATCTAGCGTTAGCCTTCCACCAGCCCGTGAATCAAAGATCGTACCTGAGAGAATATCAACTACCAAAATCCGTGAAGTTACTGCAAACACACCGCCGGCGCTATACAGCATCTCCCGTCTCTCGAGACTCATCATCTCGGTATTCACGACCGTCAACCCAGTACGATTCATAGTACCCTTATTCAACGTTCCCAGTTCGGCCAGACCTTCGCCGATCCACTCGATTTCTCTGTCATCGGCACCGATTATAAGAACGAGGTTGCCGCCCGCAACGTCATATGCGTGGATCAAGTTCGTGACAATGCGGGGCAGACCGAGACCGCGGGCGATTATCAACAAGGCATCTTCATCGAGGAGTTCGGTTACTAGAGTTTGCTGATATGCCAGAGGAAGTGAGAGATGGACTTCGCCGACGTCTTGCGACTGCGACGGTTGTGTCTGTGACTCGGACATTACTGATACCGAGCCCTGTCACTCGAGAGTGATCATTGCCACTGCTACTATGATTAGGTGAAAACCTCGAAAGCGGTCCGACCGGTTAGGAGACAACTGGGGCGCGTGCCAAAGGATGTAGTGTCCGCGAGAGCGAAATCGAACGCGATCGATCCCAACGCGTAAACTCTGTTTACTTAGGCATCCGCATGTATTATAGGAAATGCAGTGATGCAGGGATTCACACACGGTACTAAAGCGTAATACAATTCTAATTAGTGACCACGCATCTATCTAGTCGGAGATGCTGTCATAGCCCAGTTTGTATACTCTCGCAAAAGGTGCCCACCGTCTCTACTCAGAGAACTCGACTGATATCTTACAACGACGATTTATTTAGGACAATATAAGTAATAAGAGCAATAAAGCAGCAGCAACAAAATCAGTCTGTGCCTATTTGACTGCTTATTCGCAACAAGCTTGCTCTGTCAAAGTATTTGGTACATATTGAGGAGTAAGCAATTACATTGGACACCCAAACATGGAAACCTTAAATAGCAATTCACGTGGCGTTTTGGGTGACAGTTTCCGCACACATTGCGAGCCTCGGGATTGGTGGACCTGCGTGCTCCAAGTTACGCCGTCAACGCAACGGGCAAAACCTGCCAGACACTTCATCGGAAGCGATCAAGTTCTCGAAGCACATCTCCAGTCACCATTACCTCCTTTCGAATCCACCGAACAACCCCGACAATTGGGATTCACAATGTCTGCTGTTGCTGTATGTATCTTAGTTTTATTGCCTGACTGAATTGTGATGGGATGGGAGGAATTGAATCGGCGTCGAAGCTGCTGAGCGAGTTTCCGATTGGTGTCCAACCCATCGTCATATTTTGGGAAATGGGATCATAAAATAAGCTGACGAGTTTGTGATAATACAGCGTTCCGCCGCTCTGAAGCTCGACTGGGCTAAGGTCGCCTCCTCGCTTGGTCTCAAGGGCACAACAGTCGCGTCGCTCCAGGCCTTCCGCAAGCGCAACGAGGACGCCCGCAGAAAAGTCGTCGAGTTCCAGGCCCAGCCATCTACTGTCGACTTTGCCTACTACCGTTCCGTGTTGAAGAATACCGCTATTGTCGACGAGATCGAGGCCGCGTTCAAGACGTTCAAGCCGGTTACTTACGACGTGTCGGAGCAGATCAAGGCCATCGAGGCGTTCGAGGTCAAGGCTCTCGAGAACGCGAAGGCGACTGAGGTCAAGGTGGAGGCTGAGCTTACTGAATTGATTAAGACGCTCGATAATATTGAATCTGCACGACCATTTGAGGATCTCACGGTTCCTGAGGTTATTGCTGCCAAGCCTGAGCTCGAGACGAAGGTCAAGGAGATGGTCACCAAGGGAAGATGGGATGTTCCTGGCTACTCGGAGAAGTTCGGTAATCTCGCGGTTATGTAAAGTTGTGGTGTGGCGTACATTGGAGGAATACAGGATCTTAAAATTGGAAGGATGGAATGCAAGACAGCCGTGTTGTATTTTACTATTTGGTTAGACTCATCTACTTACGATGAATATTCGGCATTGCACAATTCAGTTGAATTAGATATGAAATTTAATGCGCAGAGCGACAATAGATCTCGAAGGCGGAAGGTTATAAGTACAATTGCAAGCCCTTTGATTTCGTACAAATCGATCATAGTCTCATGATGATGACATTCAACAACTCTCTAACCACGACCTCATTATTTTACATGAATGAAAATCTATCTAGTAAAACAGCTAGTAATCTAAAATCTTCGACGCCCATCTGAGTTGATTACAATGAAAGACGTGTACAAACGATACAGTAATAACACATAAGCAAATAGCCGCGACTGTCCATTTTGGAAAACCGTCCTGGCCGACTCCACTTCCAGTAATTACTATTAATGATACGAGACTATTAATTATACGAGTAACTTTTCACCTCTCTCCTTCATGCATGCATGTTACCTGGCAATTTAGACAGTGAGCTTGCGGGGCTTCTCCCAGGGGTTGGCCTGGTCGGTGAAGTGACCGTAGGAAGCGGTCTTGAAGTAAATGGGACGAGCAAGGTCGAGGTCCTTGACAATGACACCAGGGCGGAGGTCAAAGTTCTTGCGGATGATGGCGACAAGCTCGTTCGAGCTGTACTTGCTGGTGCCGTAGCTGTCGACGAAGATGGAGAGTGGCTCGGCGACACCGATGGCGTACGAGAACTGGACAAGAGCACGCTTGGCGAGGCCAGCTGCAACAAGGGACTTAGCGACCCAGCGGGCAGCGTATGCAGCGGAACGGTCGACCTTGGTGTAATCCTTGCCAGAGAAAGCACCACCACCGTGGGCACCCCAGCCACCGTAGGTGTCGACAATGATCTTGCGACCGGTCAAACCAGCATCACCCTGGGGACCGCCGATGACAAAGCGACCAGACGGCTGGATGTGGAATATGGTCTTGTCATCAAGGTACTTGGCAGGAATAGTTTTCTTGATGATCTTGTCGAGGATCTCAGCTCGGAGGTCCTCGGTGGAGATGGTGTCAGCGTGCTGAGTCGAGATGACGACAGTGTCAACTCGGATGGGGACAGTCGAGCCGTTTTCATACTTGTACTCAACGGTGACCTGGGTCTTGGTATCGGGGCGGAGCCACGGAAGGCTTCCGTCACGACGGGCAGCGGCAAGTGCAGCGTTGAGCTTGTGGGAAAGGACGACGGTCAAGGGGAGGAGCTCCTCAGTTTCGTCAGAGGCATAGCCGAACATGATACTAAACCCAGTCAATTCCTATTCGAGGTCGATACGTCGGAAGCACAAGTAACATCAAACTCACCCCTGGTCACCGGCACCGAGGTCCTCAAAGTTGCGCTCTACATGGACACCCTGGGCAATATCCGGCGACTGCTGCTCAATGGCGACAAGAACGTTGCAAGTCTTGTAATCGAAGCCCTTCTCAGAGTCGTCGTAGCCAATGTGCTTGATGGTGTCACGGACAATCTTCTGGAAGTCAAGCTTGGCCGTGGTGGTAATCTCACCAAAGACCATGATCATACCTGTTCGCGTTGTGTCAGTATACTGGGACCGAAAACAGCATCATTAGTCAGTAGCAGCCAAGGCGCAGCATACCAGTCTTAGCGGCAGTCTCGCAAGCGACCTGGACAAATTCGACATGTTAGTTGCTGATATAGGTCCCGTGCGTAGGCGCAACTTACCTTGGAGTACGGGTCCTCCTTGAGGCAGGCATCGAGAACGGCGTCGGAAACCTGGTCGCAAATCTTGTCGGGGTGCTACAATTGCCAATTAGCACTGGGGTGAACGACAATGAGACTCAGCTAGACCCCTCAAAAAATCTAGAGCATATGTGGTGGGTTGAGCAAAAAAAATTAAGGAAAGGAACACGTACTCCCTCGCCGACAGACCTGGAAGATGCTAGTTAGCATACAGACTAGAACATGGCAATCAAGGAACAGGTACATACTCGGAGGTGAAGAAGAAGTGCTCGGAGGAAGTCATGATGTATATGTATGAGTACGAGTGTGAATACAGACTAGAAGCTGTTCGGACGGAGGAGCGAGGAGAGGATAAATAGGATTTACTCGAGGCCGGCAAACAAAGCAGACAAGGGGACGACAGCGGGAAAGGACGCGGACAAAATTTTTAGTTCAAGTTATCAGCACGCGCACGACGCCCGCGTGTAGAAATATCAAACTCGCTAACAAAACTCTATGACGCGTATCTGTTGGACCTAGTCCAATAGATGGCACTATACTTGCTCCAACTTACGTGAGTGGCAATTACCAGTGCACTAGAATCATTAATCTGTTAAAATTAGATATCTACAAGCCGATTAGCATATTACAATTGAGCTAGCAGCCAGGGAACCAGTTTCTGTCGCGTGCTGTGGTACCGAGTGGTCGGACCCTTGGATGGTGATATTTTTTGCGGCGCGTGATGATATTTCTCGCAAAGCCTGGGCTGCCCCTGAAATTGCGCAATCAGTAAATCAGTAGTGGATCCGGTACAAAACCCGTCATGTTTCTGCTGGTGCTGACATTTTCTGACTGCGTGCACTGCCGAATGCGAGTCATTGGTTCGTACTGTTCGTACTCGGTAGCGAGAAAGCAGCCATCAGAAGCGAAATTCGAATTATGCTCATCATACTAATCGTGTCTTTTATTTCGTAACATAGCATGAGTACAATAACACTTTTTGCCATCGCGCAATAAGTCAAACAATTGATGCGCGTCCCGAATAGCATTAAACCAAGCAGGTAATAGCCGAAGCAATTGTATATTTGTGACGCGACGCTTATAATCAAAACCACAATACACAATACGTGAGAAACCGAAACATACTGCCAAATACGATTCACATAAACATTAACACCCCGAACTTCCATCTCAATAAATGACAAATGAAATCAAATGACATGACCGATATGTACTATATACTTCTATACTGCATGCTAGAACTATTCCTAAAAGCTGACAGCGGAAACTTGCTGTGGAACCTGCCCTCCCAAACAGGTGTCGACGTCGGACCTGGAATTGTTTCAGCAGTCGACAGATTTTCTTGCTCATCGTCATCTAGCTCGCTCATGTAAATAAACTCTTCTAGCGCAACATCGCTCTGCTCGCTGTCACTACCAAACGCATCTCGATCGAACGTGCGAGCGCCACCCCGTAACGTGCCACCATTACGAGCTGCCGCCGCCATAACAGACGGCGAACTGGCAAAATCGTGATGCTGACGAATACGCTCGTGCGATGTGTATGCGTCAGTATCAATTTCACCATCATCTCCTCGAGGATAAGGTGGTGGGCTAAGTGTCCGTGTGGCAAGTCCATTGATGATTCCTATCCGACGACCAACAGGCAGGACCCACGATCCCAGAACAGGCGGTTTGCTAGCCGTAACAGAGCTCACTAGAATCTCAGTCCCCCGATGGCCAACTTTCCTATGGCTGGGCGGAGGAAGATTCTCGTCTTCGTCTGTGGACTCGCCGTCGTCGCCGTCATAGTAGTTGGCAACTCTGCGTACACTCATTTCGATTCCCGACATCTCATCAGTCTTTAGCTCGAATCCTTCATTTTCATCATCAACCTCAGACTCCTCAATGTCGTCACTGAAGGTGCTGTGGCGCTGGCGTCGGCGACGCTTAGAAAATGTTTGTATACGGTTGACCGACATGTCCTTCTGATCATCGTCGCTTGACTCACCAGACGAAAAGAAGTAGTCCAGTATGAAGGAATCATCGTCAGAGTCGTGGTACTTTCGAGGAGCTGTGGAGACAATATGCCGCAGTGCGGGATCGCCTTTGTCAACGAAGAGCGTGTCCGCAAATGATAATTCATCGTCGTCGTCGTCATCATCATCATCGGAGCCGGAGCTTGACCTGGAATCGGAAAACACTCCGAGAGCAGCTAGTTCCGAAAACGGGTCTTCGGCTTGCTCTAATTCCTGAAATGAAAGCTCTTCAACAATTGCGGCTTCTTCCTCGAGCTCGATCTGCTCGTCGTCCTCAGCAGCATCGCCGTCAGCTTCATTGCTCAGTTGCATCTCGGCGACTCTGTCGTATTGATCGTCCTCCTCCGCGTCGAGATCAGATTGGTCATCTCCGTCACCTTCTTCGTCCCTCACGTCCTCATCGTCACCATCCTCGTCGTCATCTTCGTCGGCATCTTCGTCGTCATCTTCTTCTTCATCTAGACCATCGAACTCGAACGCTCCCGAACCAGCATCCTCGGCCTCGGCTATGAACGCGAAGAGCTGCGTATCCAAAATGTCACGATTGGACTGAAAAAAGGCTGACGACGAAGCACTATTGCGCCTCCGTTTCGGCGATCTCATCTGCGGCCTGGTACGCTCGTTGGAACTGGTAGGGCGCCTCGTGTTCCTGCTCTCGCTGCTGTCGGAGCTGTAAGGGTTATCGTAGGCACCAGGTTGATGCTTGTGCCTCCTTGCGGCCCGCTTCTGCTTGTTACTGCTTTTCCGCGAATACGACGTCATCGACGACGAAAACTGCTTGCGTTTGCCTCTGGCGCTGTGCGCTAGAGCGCCTTTGCTTAACGGTGGTGTGTTACCGCTTGTCGAGTGTTGATGTGTGATGGAATGCTTAGTCTCTATTCTCTCCGATTTCAATACAATCATTGCCAATAGTGAAAAAGAAAGATATCCTAGTTATCATCGAGTATGCACTGAGGCAGTTATAAATTATGCTAAATAGATGGCTTTAGGCAGACGTCGGGCTGCTAAAGAACACGTGCTGTAATTTGGTTACTGGTATTTGGCTGGCTATACTAAGTAAACCGGAGGTATAGTGTGATCCCAAAATTTTTTTTTGGCGGTTGGGAATTTAGCACTCTCGCAGGACCTGACTGGCGTTCGCAGGGTCCATGCTTCCATTGAGGTCCCAATTGTGTAGTTACCGTTGCAGTTAAACCCGCAGACGCTGAAAAATCATGGTATTACCTAGTTGGGACTTTCCAGGGTTCACCGCCAAAGCCAGGACCAGGATCACGGAGACCGCGTGGGAGGGGTTACACATATCCGAGCACACGAGGTCTGTCGACCCCGTACGCAACATCCGATACGTGCCATTCGCTAGCGCGTTTAACTAGCTGCTATCAATTACTACTACTGGTCAGCGTCAGCCGATTTTCCATTGCAGTTGTGGTATTATTTAAGTTTTGGCACCTTGACTATTCCACAAGGAATATGTGCAACTAGATTCAGATAGATCCAGTGATAAAGATGACGATACAGAATAAATTGAACAATTCTCTAAGGTACTTGCAATCTGGCAATTAGTGGTTATTTACATTAGTGGAGTCTAACTCTCAACAAATAGTACCGTTGCCTGGTCCAAGGTGGGATTGATAGCATTCGCACCAAAACCAGCTGCAGATGATCCCGCTCGAGCTTCGAAAGTTTATACTTCCTACATTCACTGCACCGATGGCGAGCACTGGGACATAGCAAAACCACAGCTCTTGGAGGATGTCCACAGAATACACGGTAATGCGCAGATCGTGCACTTAAGTTGGAGTTTCTTCGGTGTGGAGCTCGCATGCATTGATGCCAATGGACGGGTGTCGATATTCTTCCACAACGGGCTCCTAAACCATTTAACATGCGTATATCAATCTCCTTCATCTGTAGACGGGATTGCAGCGGGCATTGTTGGGTTCAGGTGGCTAAACATGAACAAACCGGTATTGTATCTGTGATGCATTTATGCGTAAATGCTAATAGATCTCTGGTAGGTATTGCTTAATAATCCTGCCACTCGACAGGGTGATAAGCAGTTTCACTACGGTATTCATAAAGTGAGCCCGTTTGGCCCATGGCACCCACATGCCAATAAGCAAGCTTGCATTGGAGTTACGCGAAGTGGGAAGGTGACGTTCATAGATACCATGAGATGCGGAACCCCATTCTAATACTTTCCTCAGCTAAAATTTTGGTATCAGCTAGACGTACGGTATCAGGAGGTTGTTCAGGATTTAGAAACAGATTTGTTTCCAGAAGACAACTATAATCTGGCGTCATTCGGGTCTGATCGAGGTACGCTTTGCTCAAAGATTGGAGACTGTCTGTCACGATGCTGACTTTCTTAGATAATACACTCGTTCTTGCTGTATACTCTGCTGCACGTCATATCCTGAAATTGTTCAGGGTATCCATACATTGGAATGTCTTAGCCACGGGCGGCGGAAATATGCAGCAATCCAAACAAGACTCCGACTGGGCGACCATACAAGTCAAAAGGATATACTCAAACGAAATATACTGTCCGAACTATAGTCATGGAGAGCTGACCCACTTGGAAGTCTTCTCGCCGACAAATCATCCCGAATCTAGATTAGGTGTCTACGCTGTGCATTCCTCGGAGAAGGGAAGCACAATACAGAAAATAGAAGTTGTCACATTGCCGATTATGTTACATAGCAACTTTCATGCGCTTGGCCTGAGAAGGAATCCACTGCCTGATGATCCGACAGATATCGTTCAATTTCAAGATTACCACGACTTAAACAGGAGACTGATAGGATTGAGTTCGCTTTATGCTGATAATATAATATGCTGCACATACGCCGATGGGTCAGTGGAGATGCGACAACGACTGACTTTTGCCGAAACGATGTCCAAGTTTAACCCGCAAAGCGTACTTAATCTCTTCGATGCAGGATTTGGATTTCCAAGTGCCGAGCCAGGTTAGAAATCTGACGTTACTATCTTATCGTGAGTTCCTACTGATTTTTCTGTCAGCGCTCGAGATTTGCATTTCTCCGAATATGGTTGCGTTCGTGCTTCTCAATACAGCTGCAGAACTCAAACTATATTATATGAGACCGATCTTGAAGGTTGAAGATAATGACGGTAAGTGGACGTCCTGGATTTTGTTGTACGCGACATTATTTTGATCAGCAACATACTACAGCATCGGCACCGATCGCCGCAGCAATAGCGTTACGTCACACAATTGCTTGTTATAGTACGATGACATGCGACGATATAGTACTCATAGCAAGTGTCGAGTCCCTCTCCCGCCCGGCTGAATTTCAGGAAGCAGTTATGAAGCAGACACATCGTGCCATCGGCTTCTCACTAGATCTTTCTAAAGATGTACAGGCCGACAAGTTCTTGGTTCTTCCGTCTCTGCAAAAATTGCTGTGCTTGCAAGCTTCGTTGGGAACCCTCTCTGGCTGGCGACGGAATCCTGCCGGTATGATGGCTTGGGCGTCGATTAATCTACGGTTGTTTTCGTTTGCGTTGACCTTCACTTTGAAAGCTACACATCAGAAACAGCCCGGAGTTGGCGAGGGAGAGGTCAAAGGAGGTACGCGCGCCATGTATAATAATAGTGCAGGTGCTAATAGATTGAACAGACACCGTTATGACGTTTCTTGGGCTCGCACGATGGTGTATCGATTTTTTAGCATATTTAAACAAGGACTTGTTCGAACTGGGCCGAAACCCGGATAAATTCCTAAAACCAGGTAATTGCACTAATGAGAGCAGTATAATCATATAGTTTGCCGTGCTGACCGGGTTTCAGACTCTCTGTCTTTGCCACTCATAATGCTCCTGGGAGCCGTTCCCCGTCTCCTAATCAGGTACACGCTGCGTGGATTAAGAGGTCTCGAGCAACTGATTGCACGGAACAACAGTAAAGGTGACAGCGATCCGTTTACGAGACTAGCCTATCAGCAGCTAGACGAGATACTCAAGGCTGGTCCTGTTCAAGTTGGAACGTTTGAGAAACTGGTTAATGATGTCGATAACTTCATGAGAACTAACTTTCAGGGTAACGAGCGATTCTTTTTCTGAGATACCGGGGTGATGCTGACGCTGTGTATAGACCCAGTCGAGCGATTAGGGATGGAGCAATCATTATTTTTCAATGCGAGGATTCCGGTCGAGCTACATTCCGTGGTTCACAGGATCCGCGCTGTCTATCTTCAGCGGATTAAACCTGACATCGATATCCCGACTCTATATTTCTATCCAACCAAGTGGCTGGGGTTAGAGGAGAAGTATCATGTTGAAGAGGCTGAGGGAGTCGAGATAGATGGGCTGCGGAAACAAATTATGAAAGTCGATGACAGACCGGCATGGAGGCGTTGCGTACGTTGCGGGTCAGTTGCGGCCATTGAAGACTCAACTAAATCTTATAACAAGTTTCCAAGTATGTGGACGGTGGCGTTTCAAAGGAACTGTATTTGCGGCAGTTCATGGGTGAGATGTTCGGATCCTAGTCTGTTGAAGTAACTTCTATGTAAATAAGACATGTAAGATAGCATGAGTGACGCAGAAATATAGTCGAATTTGGATACATCTTGGAGATGAGTTAAATATTAAAAGGAAATAATACAAGGTATAATGTACAATGCCATGGCGTTCGAAACCAGGCACCCAACCATCGATAAGACCTGCTCACACCAATTCTAACCCCCAACCATTGTCAGCTTTTGTCTGCTGTACAATCAGACAATTTGACCCCTACTTTGTATAAATCCTACAGCCGAAAAGAAATAATCTTAGACGCACTGTGACAAAAATAAGTAAAATCCGGGAGGCTAAACGATCTCGCTTATGGGCTCGCCGTAACGTCCGACTGATGCTTCTCCTTGACTTCGGCGAAGTATTTCTTTTTGTCGTCCGCATATTGACCAAGTGCCCGTCTAGCTGAATCGTCGTATTTCTGTTCATTCATTAGTTATGTCACATTGGGCAGAAAGCGCTAGACAGTGACCGTACTCTTCTATCATCCACAGAGAGCGCACGGAAGCGCTGTCCAAGGAACCGGGCTCGCTCGGTAATCGGCATGCTCTTTGCTTCCGGGAATAATGTGCTAGCATCTTTTAAGAAGAATCCATAAGCGTTTCCAGGTCTCTTTGGCAAACCAGGAAGTCGCACGTAGAAACTTCGTCCGGAGCCTCTAACTTTCTTCAGAGATCTAACTCTCTTGTTCTCTTCCATAATTCCCTCCACACCTCGTGTCTCCAACAACTTCTCGACATCCTGCTCATACCGAGCCTTGTCGGCATCTCGCAATCCTTGCAAACGCTAGCGATGGTGTTAATATCCAAACCAAATCTGACATATTAAAGGCCACTTACGTCCAGTTCAGACTGAGGCAAAGCAACGAACTCGGCCTTAGCCAACCGAGCCGATTCCGGCAGGCTTGTTGGTCCATGTTCAACTTTCCGTTTAGACATGAATTCTTGCAGAAAAATCTGCCACGTAGATTTCGGTCTTTTAACCAAAGGCCGCCTGAGAGCGGCAAGACGTTGTTTTTCTGCACGAGCGCCTGCCCTCTCCTTCTCCACTTTCTTCCTTTCCCTCTCCTTCAGAAGCCGTACTTTCGCTTTGTCCTTCGCTTTCTCCCTAGCTTCTTTCTTCTTTTCAGCAGCTGCCTTCTTCCGAGCGATCAATCGTTCGTGTTTAGCCTGAGCCTTAGCCTTAGCTTTGGCCTTCGCCTCAGCAGCGCGTTGAGCAGCCCTTGTTTTCTTCTGCTCTTTAGCTATAGCAGCTTTCTCTTTCTGAGCAGCCGTCATCCTGGTGGACTTCTTCGTGGTTTTAGTAGACCTTTGGGCTTTTGCCGTTGACTTGCTCGCAGTAACTGGTTCCTCCTTTATCTTAGGAGCCTCAGCCGCCATACCCGTAGCTATACCACGGGACATCAGATTTCCATTATAAATACTCATTCTGGATGGTGATATTAGAGGCCGCAATTTCTGAGCGATTGGCGCCTGCTGCTGCACAGCAGCGATGCGGAGACTGGCTCTCGCGACTTGCCAGGTGACCCGCAACATCATCACTGATTTCAAGTTCCTGCGCTGTTTTGGACTATTAATCTTAGTGCCAGTTGTGCGAAATGCGACGAAAGTGATCCTTGGCCACACTGAGACTGTCGTTCGTGATGGTGAGCGATTGATCGATGCCGTCGTGGACGTCAGTCACACGAGTGATCGCAGATCGCGGTAAGCACAGCGGAAGTGGCTGGATGGTGTTCCGTGTTGGTAAACAAATGCATAAAGGCAACTGACTATGAGGACATACGCGTTCCGTGCTGAAAGATACGCGGACAGCGTCAATCCTATGAACACTCGACATTTCTGGCACAAGTCCCCAGACAGCACTTTACTTGCGGGTGTTGGCGGTAGAGAATTTCTGTTGAATCTGTGGTCTGATTCTCTTTATTATCATAGTCAATTGACTTCATAGAATATGACTGACTCATACTCCTCATCTTCTGCCCGACTAAAGAGAAGGAACTATGACGACGACGATTATGAATACGACCGGCGTCACCGAGACAGAGACAGAGACAGAGACAGAGCTCTAGACCGAGACAGAGAAAGGGAGAGATTTCACAGAGACGACTACAGACGAGACCGAAGGGATAGAGACAGAAATAGAGATAGAGATAGGGTTCGAGAAAAAGGTTATGAACGAGATAGGGATCGCGTGGCAGACAGCGAAAAGACTCGCGACAGAGACAGAGATCGCGTGAGTGAGAGGGACAGGGATCGAGACCGTGGCAAGGAAAGAGACCATAGAGAACGAGATCGCTACTCCGATAGAGACCGAGATAGGTATCGTGGTCACGACCCTGATCGCGATAGAGACCGCACGCTTGACCGAGATCGTGACCGGCAGCGCGACCATGACCGTAACCTAACAACCGACAGATATGGTGAATACGATGATGCACAAGATGGTAAACGCCAACGTGAGTCGAAAGATAGACGTACCGATGAAGATGTCACCGCCGACAACTCGATGGTCGACGGGGAGCCGGCAGACACATCACTTGAGAGCAAAGAGAATGGAGGTTACAATGGTAGTTTTGGAGGTGATAGTGATCTCGAAGAGTCCGACAAAGATGAGTCAAAAGAGTCTAAACGTGATTCAGAAGCGGCAGAAAATGAAGAGGCCGATCCTTTGGATATGTTCATGTCAACATTAGTGGAGCAGGCTGGTGATACTGTGCGTGAGGAATCTGCTGACCGTGGCGATGTATTCGAAGAAGAAGACGATCCCCGAGTCGACGCATTAGATGTTGACCCAGATGATATGCTGGCCCTAGCAAGCAAGCCGAAGAAGAAGAAAGATATCCCGACGGTGAATCATGCAAAGATTAACTACGAACCGTTCCGGAAGCAGTTCTATGTGGAACCTGCGGAACTTGCAGATCTGACCGAAGAAGAAGTCGATGAGATACGTCTCGAGCTGGATGGTATAAAAATTCGCGTATGTTTATTTTTTCTCCTGTCTACACGCTGGGGCGAGTTTTAACTAACCGCTTACAGGGTGTTAATTGCCCTAAGCCAGTCCAGAAATGGAGCCAGTTTGGTATTCCGGCTCAAACAATGGATATTATCCGCAAGTTAAACTATGACAAGCCAACCTCGATCCAGGCGCAAGCTATCCCAGCCATTATGTCTGGCCGCGATGTCATTGGTGTTGCTAAGACGGGAAGTGGTAAAACTATTGCTTTCTTGTTACCAATGTTCAGACACATCAAAGATCAACGGAGGCTGGAAAATGGTGAAGGTCCAATTGGTCTCATTATGACGCCGACCCGCGAGCTGGCAGTGCAGATTCACAGAGAGTGCAAGCCATTTCTCAAGGCCCTTGAATTGAGGGTACGTGATTAATTAGATATCCTTTCTTTTTCAGCTACTAAAATCACTAGGCTGTTTGTGCATACGGTGGGTCTCCAATCAAAGATCAGATTGCGGAACTGAAGCGAGGTGCTGAAATTCTTGTTGGGACTCCTGGTCGAATCATTGATCTTCTCTCAGCGAACTCTGGTAGAGTCACGAACCTGAAACGTGTGACTTACCTGACCCTGGATGAGGCAGACCGCATGTTTGACATGGGGTTCGAACCTCAAGTAATGAAGATCATTGGAAATATTCGACCGGATAGACAGACTGTCTTATTCTCAGCAACGTTCCCGAAACAAGTACGTATTCTTTATCACTTGAGCACCGCACTACGCAGATTACTGATGCGCGATTAGATGGAAGCACTGGCTCGAAAGGTGTTAACAAAGCCCGTCGAGATTGTTGTCGGTGCCAGGAGTGTTGTCGCCCCAGAAATTACACAGATCGTCGAAGTTCGCCCGGAAGACACCAAATTTGTTCGTGTCCTTGAACTACTTGGCGATATGTACAACAATGATGAAGATGCTCGTACTCTGATTTTTGTTGAAAGACAAGAAGGAGCCGATCACCTACTAAAGCTTCTGATGGCTAGAGGTTATCCTTGCATGTCCATTCATGGTGGTAAAGATCAGCTTGACAGAGACTCGACAATTATTGATTTCAAAAACGGTGTAGTACCAATATTGGTCGCTACGTCAGTTGCTGCTCGAGGTCTTGACGTTAAACAGTTGAAATTGGTGGTCAATTACGATTGTCCAAACCACATGGAAGACTATATTCATCGAGTTGGTAGGACTGGACGTGCGGGTAACCTTGGTACCGCTGTTACATTTATAACGCCTCAACAGGATCGCGAGGCAGTCGATATTGCAAAGGCATTGAAATTCAGCCAGCAGGTTGTTCCAGAGCCAGTGAAACAGCTTGCCGATGCGTTTATGGAGAAAGTGAAGGCAGGCAAAGAGAGGCAGACATCAGGTTTTGGTGGCAAGGGTCTGGACAAGCTTGATGCAGCTCGTGATGTCGCTAGAAGACTCGAGCGCAAGGCATATGGTGAAGATGAAGAACCAGCGGCTGAGGTCGTCGACGAGGACGAGGAGGAAGAGGAAGTTATGGATGCAGCGGCATCGTCTGCACTTGCGGAGCCTGTCATTGTGTCAAGACGAGCTCCTGCAGCTGAGAGCAGATCTTCGGCAGCGCTGACAAGTGCCCTAGAGCGCGCAAGGCTTGCATCATCTCAGATTGATAGTAAGCTAAAGACCAGTGGCACCAAGGCTGGTGCTGCTCCTGACAATAAGGGTCCTGATGCTGGCGAGTTCCATGCGACACTGGTCATTAACGACTTTCCTCGTAAGTATCTCTTCCACATAGAGCGGAGACAAATTGCTGACCACTTGGAATAGAAAAAGCGCGCTGGGCGGTTACAAATCGGACGAATATTGCTAAGGTTCTTGAATCTACCGGAACTTCCATCACTACTAAGGGCACATTTTATCCTTCAGGCAAAGTTCCACCACCAAATGGAGAACCGAAGTTGTATATTCTTGTTGAGGGCCAGGTATGTTCCTTGTTCGGCATTAGAGAACAATTCTAACTTCCAAGCAGACCGAAGTTGACGTATCAAGCGCCATGCACGAACTGAAACGATTTCTGGCTGAAGGCACCGTCGCCGCAGCAGAATCGGAAAATCGGACCAGTGGACGATATACCGTTGTTTAATTGATACGAGTTACACATAAAGGAGAAGTATAGTATCAACTTGTAGTTTCTCTTATATGACTTGATACTGCACTTGCTCTTAGAGAGTTCTAGGTATGCAACTTCGTAAACGTATATCGTATCAGGACTTACTACGACAATGCTATCATGCAATATCGATGGATGCATTCCGATGCTCGCTGCCTACCAGTGGGTGCTTTGTGCGGTTACTGACATTGTGTTTTATGGTGCATGGCTTTCAGTAACTCTATTTACAGGTCTACAATAGCCGGACCCAACTATGATGTTGTTAAGGATTGTATTATATGGCGTTCTATGTCGAAGTTATTGTACAAATCTACATTATTCTTTGGTTATTCTGATTGCCTGATACATATATTATACATCGAGACCATTTCAGAGTCATTCAAATCGCTCGAGACGTTAATAAAGTGTACACTGCTGTCCCTTATGATTTAGCCTTTTTCGAAAACAATTGCTCTCTCTCTTCAGCTCTTCGCTCGCGCTTCTCCGCAATCTCTTTCCGTCTGGACAAGAATTCAACTGAGTGGCCAAGTATTCCTTTACCGTTAGATGCAGTTTCCACCCCCACTTGAGAACTATCTACTGGTGGTACGCTGAACCACAGAAGCTTTCCGTTATCATCTTTTTGATATAATTCGGCTGTCTCTGGTGGAATTCTGTCGGTTATGTAGTCCGGAAGCGTGAACGTGCTCGGGGGTGGTGGCGGATTATACATCATAGGTCTGTTCATAGGAGCCATTTGACCAGGACTGCCGTACCCTAGCGGAGTCATCGGAGGATTGTAGTTGTAGTTCATGCTCGGCGGAGTTGGGGTACCCGGAGTCGACATTCCGGAGGTGAACCGACCGAGCTCGGGACGAGGTATCTGCTTGTTTGACGACAATGTCCTTTCCACTGATGATCGTGGAACAGACGAATTGCGTATAAAAGGCGAATTCACATCGGAGGAAGGTGCAGTGTTCGACGGCGGAGCTGGTGCAGGGGGATCTGGACTTGGCGATGGCTCTTTAGCACTTGGATCTGGGGGTCTTTTATAGACGGCACCGATGATAGGTGGAGCATTCTCAGCTCCCACCTTAGGCTCTGGAACAGGGTCGTCATCCTTGGCGTCTGGCGGAAGCAAATGCTTAATAGGCGATGGAACTTTTCTCAGCGGCTGTGGCTTTTCGAATAATACCATTTCATAGTCTGTAGAGCGTACTTCGTCCGGAATACAAGCCTTCCATGTGCGGATCTTGTTGAATGTCTTCTCATTTTCGTTATACCGACTTTCACAACAATATACGGCTTTATCCTCAAAGCCGACAGGCCGTCCGCGTTGGTACTTGGTGAAAAACATGACAAAGCACTTTTCGAGAACCTCATCAATTAGATGATCTCGATATTGTCCGGACTTGACAACCTCGTTCTCATAGAAGTATTTATCATATCTATGTACAGTCTGCTCGGGTCTATAATACCAACAAGCGTTAATCCACTTGCGTCCGTCTGGGGCTTGCCATGTCCGGAAGATCTGTCCAATTGTTGGTCGCTTGGGATCGTTCAAGCTGCTAATATGGACCCAGTCACCGACCCGATAGTACTCTCCATTGTGTTCAATTCCGTCAAGAGGTATTCGAGCGTGCTTCAAGGAGCTAGACTCTGGATCTTGGAAGGTACTATCTGGCTTGCTCATTTCCTCAGCTGCAACGCTGTTGACAAGCTTCTGTAACGTCACAGTATCTTTGTAAAGAATCGAGTTTGGAGAATTGAACTCTTTTGCATTGTCGAACATCAATCGCAGGTCTTGCAGAAACGATTCCACGTCCGGATACAGTCGTCTCTTTATTTTTTTCTGTAGTCAATTAGCATGATGGGAAGAAAGAAGAGGCAGAAAAATCATACTCTGATCATATCTAGAGCAATTGGATCCTTAATCTCTCTATAGTATTCCGGATACTGCCCTTTGTCAGGAAGTCGTTCAAACGGCAGATACAAAAATCGCATCGCAGTCTTGGCTTTGCGCAGAGCTCTCATTATGATTTTGATTCTGCTCTCGTGAGGCTTGTCCACGGTAGGCGGCCGACCTCGCTTTACCCGCTTGTCTTCTCCACCT
Source organism: Lipomyces tetrasporus (assembly GCF_029532465.1). Taxonomy (NCBI): domain Eukaryota; kingdom Fungi; phylum Ascomycota; class Lipomycetes; order Lipomycetales; family Lipomycetaceae; genus Lipomyces; species Lipomyces tetrasporus. The sequence goes on from NW_026611604.1 coordinate 855,414, forward strand.
TTATCGTCCTCGTCGTCCTCCTTTTTCCTACCCGCAACTCTGATCAAATTGCGTCGAGATGATTTGCGAGCGCTACCCTCGTATTCATCTTCGTCATCTTCGTCCTCTTCGATTTCTGCGTCTTCGTCATCGTCATCTTCCTCCTCCTCCTCTTCATCCTCGTCCTCATCGTCGTCGTCGGCAGATGCTTGTGCAGTTTCCTCTTCTTCATCATTTCCACCATCTTTCTTCTCTTCACTTGTGGTTCCCTTCTCGTTATCCTCTTCGACAAGCACTTGTGGCTCGATAGTAACACTCTCAGACGTCAGGTCGCTCACGTCCTCTTGCTTTAGCTCCACGTCCTCAGGCGCCGGAGAAGGAATGGCGGCCGCAGGATTCTTTGGCGGCCTTCCCCTCTTGCGCTTCGGCGGATCAGGAAGTTGTGGAGTTTGGCCGTGGGACGACATTATTCTTCCAGACTGTGTAATACTGTTCGCAGTTCAGGTTGGTTGGAACAGGTAATGACCGCGACGCGATCGAACCAATGTGCCGAATCGATGAGATCCATGGAGACTTCGGTTTTATGCGGTTGACAGAACAAGCACCATAACCTGGGTAAGGGATTTCTTGTTAGTCACGTGATTGTAGGTCAGCTGCAACTGAACTTTGTTTTGCAGAAAACCATAGTCAGGGGCTACAGATGTTGCCGTCATAGATCTCGTCTGCTACTGGAGTTGTGATTGAAAATGTCCAGTCAACACTATTGTCGCTTATTGCACGACATATTGATTGATCCGCGCATGTACGTTGTCAATTGCCTGAACGTCCACTGCTTGCCATACGGCTTTACTGACATTGGCGGTAGCAAAGAACTGGAAATACTAAAGTCGCTTCCTCCAGAAATGGAAGCGATGATAATGGAGAACAATGATGGCGGTGGCGTTTATGACAAGAATTATTACCCGCTTATTGTGGTGCCTGGTGAGCACATCGTTGGCATTCCGAGACGGGTGTTAATGACGGCGTTTGCGGATGCACGGACGAAGTTTTACGAATTGATCAAGTGTGAGTTATTGGTACCTCTCTGTGGGGATTATGGTTAACTAATCTGCAGTATCGACTTGGACTGATGAACAGACATTGGAAGTGAGTCAGGTATCGTTGGTACTGCTTCTCATTGGCAGTGAGAATCTGACGGCAATAAACGCGAGGTAAGCCACAGAATACACACCATTGGCCGTCTGCTGAATTAACGCTGCTGTCAGGAAGCGGTTGATTACTCGATGTCTGGAAACTGCATCATTATGTCGAGAATTTCGCCTCACAACTGTCTTATTGTCCTCACGTCTCCAGAAACATTCCAAATCGCCTCTGATATGGAACTACCACAAGTTCATCGTTTCCGCCCAACTAGATTATTTCACTCGAACGTCAAATCACAGAGAGCGCACAAAATATGTCGAAGACTTGTGCAAATCTGAGCTGCAAACGGTTCTGGTCGCTGCAGAGCACCATCCAATGAATTACTACGCCTGGGCTTATGCGCGATGGCTGTTTGCCGAGACATATGGGTCTCTATTGTCTTCACCGTCAGCTAGATATTACTCCATTGTCGTTGTGCGGAAGTACCTTGAGTCTGTCGTACGAAAGGTTGAAAAGTGGTGTTTCTCGCATGCGAGTGATAGCTCGGCGTGGTCATTCTTCCAGTGGGTATTGTTCAAATACGTAGATGACTCGCATCGGGCCACTACAGAGAGAATAGACGATACGTATCTGTTAACTAAAGTCGTGGAGGTAATCCAGTTTGCTACAACAGTGAGTCTCGCGCATGAATCGGTTTGGGCATTCGTACGACGAGTTGTTAGTGACAGCGAGTATGTGAGCGATCGAAGCTGTGAGACATTTACTCGTATGATCAACTCGTATTTGCGGAGTCGAAAAGCAGATACATACGGCGTTCATGTGTATGACGAAGGCATGAGCACTAAGGATAAGGTGTTGCGGCAAAAGCAAGAAAGCATTTTGGACACCCTGAGGGACAAAGATGTGTATGTGGTGAGCAGCTGCCTAACCTGGATAGCAGTGAGAAAGCATTTGAAGAAACAGATGGATGAGTGAATTCTCAGAGTTATAGGCATTGTCAAAATATGTAAGTGCATTAGCATCATGAGGCGCAATATTGGTTGTGATTGGTTAGAATGAGCTAGCTCTATTCAATTCGGGTGACAATACAAGAATACAAATACAAAACAGGCTGTATAACAGGAACATAACTATCTTATACTCTAACTATATACCAACCAAACAAAATTTTATCAGCAATAGCGTCTACTTCTTCTTCTGTGATGTAGTATTCTTTGGCAACTCTTTGATGAATGGAACGAATTCCGGCTCACCAGGAATCCATTTCCGTAAGACTTCGGGAATCCTCAGACCCTAATATACAATGAGACACAGCGTTTTACTTAACTAGGGAAGCACTTACATCCTCTGTCTGATAGTTCTCCAAAATGCAGCACAGTGTACGTTCAGTAGCAGTGAGAGTTGAGTTAAGGCAGTGAACGTAGACTTTCTCGCGCTGATTAAGTTTCTTGATGCCGCACCTGATCTCCAGATTTCGCGACTGGTAATCCGTACAATTTGAACAGCTGACCAATTCTTTGTATTCGCCCTGGAACGGGAACCACGCCTCCAAATCGTACTTCTTCGCCGCGGCATTATTCAGCTCACCGGAAACGATGGCCACGACACGGTATGGGAGCTTGAGGGACTTGTAGAAGTCCTCTGACAAACCGATCATCCTGTCAAACTCCTCCCATGACTTCTCGGGCTCTGTCAGGACGAATTGCTCGATCTTCTCGAAAGCGTGGACACGGAAGATACCCCAGGCATCCTTTCCATGGCTGCCAGCTTCCCGACGAAAGCATGAGCTGTAACCAGCATATCTAAAGTAGAATTAGCGTACATCCAAGTAATACTTGTCATTGTCACACATGCCGCTTAGGAAGCTGCTCCGCAGGCTGCTCGAACCACTCATCAGAGTGATAAGCCGAGATAGGCTGCTCGGAAGTCGCAATCAAGTACTTCTCATCAGACCCGTCCAAAACCTTGTACAGCTCTTCATCAAACTGGGAGAGCTGTGCAGTCTTGGCCATGACATCCTTATTCATCATTACCGGTGCTTGCAGTGGAGTGTATCCTTTTGAAGCAAGGAAGCTGAGTCCGTAGTTGATCAAAGCCTGGTTGAGGAACACACCGTAGCTGCGCAAAAAGAAGCCTCGGTGGCCCGACATCTTGGCTCCTCGTTCGGGGTCGTAACCATCCAGTCGTGTTAGAACTTCATGGTGAGAAAGGCAGTCACGCTTTTCCACTGTAACTCCTTCAGGAACCCATGTCCGCATGAGTTCATTGTCGGCCTATACCGGCGTTAATCACATCTCTTAATAACTATGCAAAATTCTACTCACCTCATCCAGACTGACGGGTACTGACTCGTGCACAATGTTGCCGATTTGATTGACCTTAAACCGCAGCTGTGAGTCAGCTTCAGTCTCTTTGGCAGCTAACTCAGCTTTCTTGGTTATAAGGTCATCCTTCTGCTTCAACAACTCGGACGCATCTTCCTTAGCCTACAAGCTGTCAGCGCAAAACGCAATTTTCCACTTTTCTTTCATGACTCACCTTGTACTTTAGCCCAATCTCCTTCTGAACCCTGTTCTGAAGCTTGTTGATCTCATCAAGATCAAAGCGGACTACACCCTGGTCAGCAATTCAAAACTCACCCCATGAATACAGATACAAACCAACATACTTTTCGTCCACTCCTTGTACTCGTTGATAATCTCGTCAACAATCTCGACGGAGGCACCACGAGCCTTTTGCGACTTGCGAATAGCATCAGGGTTGCCTCCTTTATCCTCGAGAAACTGTAGAATATCAAGCATTTTCGGTGAATGCCTAGATAATTAATACAATGTTAGCAACGTCCGGAGTGTAGGATACTGACAATGGAGAAATTGGTAGTGAAGGACGAGAAGATCATGTAACGTGCTGAATATCCAGCCAGTTGCGGCAAGATCCCAATGAAATTCGAGAGTCCGACGCACCTTGCTTAATAGAAAATATCCCGGCTGTCTGAAATAATGCAGGTTTCTCGAAGTCGAGTGTGCTCCTCTATAATTGCCGAGCAAAGTGAGTCAGGTGTGTTCTAGAAATCTAAGCTTGTGAGTTCATTACTGTGGGTAATAGAGATGTTCAGCAACCATTTTTACGCGGCAAATTTACACCAAACAAAACCCTTGCCCAAGCGAGGTCGCGTAATTTTTGAAAATTCGACCTTTTTACGGCGTAAATTCCCGCGAAGCCGAAATAGACTCAGACTAACGACAAATGCGGTAAAGGGCCGTTTCCTTGGAACCGCCGCGAGTAGTCCTTGTTTACAAAGGAACGCGTGCTTATAGCATCCAGACTTATCTATCTTACGTCGGTAGGGACCATGGATGACTACCGAGTTCGACTGTACCTTACACACAAGGCGCCAAACAAAGTCTCTGGAAGAAGTCGCGTCCATCTAGAGTTTCGCGTAGCCGTTTAAAGCTAAAGCCAACCTTAAAAGTGGCGTAAATTTGGCCTTAAAAATCTTTACTTGAAATCCATGAACTGGCGTAAATTTACGCGATCAAATTCACACGACGAAAATGTCGTGGGGCATGGGTAAGGGTTATGATTGCTGAACTCTCTAAATAACGTCACCAGACAAGGGGATACTACAATGTGAAGAACTGGGGACAGCAGCCCAACTTCAACCTCTAATCTCCGAGATCAAGCTATCTCAACACGCTTTTACACTAACAACAAGGGATTTCACGCATGTCTAGTGTCAAGGTGGTAGCACCAGCGAGGAAGAAGCAGAAGATTTGCCCCACACACTTTTATCTTGACTTGACTGAGATGGTTGAAAAATCTGATACTGAACATATCAAAGAATCTGTCAATCAAGTGCTCCAGCTCAATCAGAACCTCCACCCTGCAGCTAGATCCGTCATTGAATCAATACAACGCGCTCTAGCTTTGGCGGACGTTGAAGTTGTGCTAAGTCTTCAAGCTAGCAGACTCAGCTTACGAGAGGCTACAAACCTCCTTGGGATTGATTTCGAGCTCGATGACCCAGATTATCGCTGGTCACTTAAAGATGACCAAAAACAACCTGCAAAACCACTTTCCGAATGGGGCCTGTATGTCTTTTTATTGGAGCTTAAGGAAACATATTAACAATTCATTAGCTACCACAATTCAAAATATCCGACGGTCCAAGTATATGCGAGCATTCCAGCCTGAATCTATGGTCCGCACTTTATTTGACGTCCTCATTTGTGATCGTCTAGAACTTCTCGATGATCCGACTCTCACCAAAACTGGAAGAGCCGAAATTAAGCTGCATTGGTGCCATACTTGCATGGAAGATAGTCGATTAGTAATGACAAGTTAAGATACTACAATAGCAAGTCCAGATATCGAGTGCCTTAAATTGAATAGGTGAATTCTGACAATTTCATTCGAATATCCAATTAGCTCAGCATCGACTCTAGCAATGGGGTCCCTGATCTCAGTCAGAGAGAGCCGATACTCCGATCCCAAACGGCAATTTATCGAGCCAAATCTCCGATCCGAAATGACCAATTTAGCGTCTTCCGAATACAAAATTCACAAAATCAGTTCGCGCTTTAGCTTCGTACCGAACACAGATGAAGTTGTAACTGGAATCGGCCTCGAAGGAAAACGCACAGATGTTGCTATGCGACCCAAGCCTTGCCTTGTCCTTGCGTTGCCTTGTGACAGGAAGGCCCGGAGAATCGGAGATACGTCTCCGGTGAGAATTGCGCAATAACACACCCCGTTACAGTAACCTAATTTGTCAGGACCTTACAAATCACACATGAATCCGCATTATGGGCATTAGGCAGACTCTCATATTGCCAACGCAAATGCGCCTACAAGCGGCATGGCCACCAATCGTCTACGACTATAAAAAGGTTGCTGTCGGCAAGGCCATATCGACAGATAGATCTCGCACAACCTTATCATGCAAAAAATAATATTAGTATTCGGTGCTACTGGAATTCAAGGTGGTAGCGTTGCAAGGCAACTTCTCAAAGATGGTGAATTCAAAGTGAGAGCTGCTACTCGAGATCCGTCAAAAGAATCAGCAAAGGCATTAGATGCGCTCGGAGCAGAGGTCGTCGCAGTCGACATTACTGTGCAACGTGACCTCGACAAAGCGTTTGACGGCGTGTACGGAGCATTTGCAGTTACAAACTTCTGGGAGCATTTAGACATGAATCGCGAAGAAGAGGATGGTAAACGTATGGCGGACACTGCCGCAAAATATGGAGTACAGCATTATCTATGGTCAACAGTACTGAATCCAAGGGAGACTACCAATGGGAAAGTTACAGGGGCAGCTGCAAATCAAGGAAAGGCGAATGTAGACACTTATATTCGGACAATTCCGTCTCTCCTCAAGGCAACTACTTTTATCAGTACTGGAGCGTACTATACAAACTTCCTCGGTGACATTATGAAGCCGAGAAAAGAAGGTGGAGCATACATACTGAAGCTTCCCGTCAGCCCCGAAACGAAAGTATACTCATTCAACCCAGATGAGCTTGGAAACTGGGTATTGGGTATATTTAAGGCCGGCGAGGAGACCCGAAACGGCAGGACTATCTACGCCTATGGTGGTTACTATACATTTCCTGAATGGATCAACCTGTGGAGCCAAATTGCCAACGTGGACAAAGCCGAGTTTGTGCAACTGAACTATGAGGATTGTGTTCAGTCATATGGTCAGGTCATTGGAGACATTTTGTACGCAAGCATGCAACAGTTTGAGAAAGCAGAAGTTAGTCCATATAAAGAAGGGGAGCCATTGTCAAGTAACAATTACTTCTACGGCGCTGGCAAACCTCAAGCCTTCGAAGAGTGGGCGCAGACAATCGATTGGAAAAAGTTAGGATATTAGCAATCGAAAGATGAGATGATCTGATGTACGATCTATCGCTAGTTAGGGGTGGACACGAATAACGTTTTGTTGTATATCTAGAGCAAACTGTATTTTGCAATGCTGATGCTTGTGCAGCTACATGACTCTTCCACGCAGGCAAAGGCACGCCTGGATCATACTACGAAAACTTTTTGAGCTCAAACCCAGGAGTTGCACAGGGGACGTAGCGATCCTGGAAAAACGGGAAGCTGGTTAGTATATCATAATTTGTTTAGGACTGGACGGACCCTGCAGTGTTGCTTAGAGACCGTTAGCAGCCCAAGTCCAGTTTAAGGGTTAGCTTAAGATCGCCCGTACACGAACTAAATCTCGCGCAGGAGCGCTCCTGCGCTATTTATTATCGCCGCTCCAAGGGGTATGCCAAGGAAACTGCAACGCTCTTAGCCGCAGTAGAATATGATAACGAGGTTGTGGTATTGCGGTAAACGCAATATGTATACGGGAGACGCAAGGCTGAACAAAATGTTGCCACACAAATCCTATGTTGCGATTCGATACGAGTATTTCTACAACTAATGACATTTTGTACAATACGATGGACTACGGTACAAATATAATATACATCTAGCTAACGGATGCCCTATGGGCATCTACACGCACATACATGTTGCCCATAGCATTCTGACCTTTGCTACTTCGACTAACATTAATGATATTTGTTTGCCGCGGTTGGGCATGTACAGTTCGATTTAAGTAACAATCCTGATCTACGAATGTGTCACCTCCAGTTTGCACGTCCGACAATAACCACACAATAGCGTTAGCGTGGGTACCCATTTTAGACCCCTGAATGGCTGCCATGGCGAAATCTCTGTGTGCGGAAAATCATAGTCTGCAAGAAGCTCAATTGCCATTTAACAAATCGTCCAGAAACTTGTCTTCCGCATCGGTTGTAGTCTTCTTCAACTTAACAGGTGTAGAGGTTTTACTGGCGTCAATATATACAGATCCGCTTGTCTTAGAAGCAGCATCCCACATGGGCTTAACCGTAGCAGCCTTGCTCGTAAATTCACCTACGACAGCCGAGCCGCCGTTAGCGCCATCATTCCCCTTCTTCTCCATGTCGTTCCAAAACTTGTCAAAATCTTCATTCAGACCAGCCGCATCCCTCTGTAAACCCGCGGCCCTCCTCTCCTTCAATTTCGGCGCTGCGACTGACTGCGGCAACCTCTTCAACCGATCCAATTCTCCCTCGATCTCCTTTCGATTTGCAGATTTATAACGCTCGCGAACTGTGTCGGTATACTTCAACTTCTCAATCCGCCGGTCAGCGTCTCTAAACTGAGGATCAGCAGCATCGTATGTAACAATCCTGCCCTTGCTTTTGCTTTCTTCCGGCACTTTGGCAAAGACTTTCTTTTTCTTTCCCCCTCCGATCAATTCCCCAACATTTAACTGAGTCTCAAAAATGTCTCGGACTTCTTCAAGATTTTCTGCCACTTTCTCATTCTTGTCGTTGTCCACTAAGTATTTCGACAAGCCACCATCTGCTGGCCGCGCGATGCTCGCCAAATAGGCGTCTTCTGTGTCTTTGGCCGCCGCCTCCACATCTAGTTCCTCGTCGGCTTCCTGGTTCTCGTAGCGCCAGGCGTTGGAGGGTAATTTCTTTCTCCGACGGACTGGAACAAATGATGTGGTAGCTGCTTCCGATGTAGTATTTTCATTGTCGAGGACGTTGGTTCCGTCTGAATCCGAAACAGATGCTTCAGATCCGCTCACAGCGTCCTCGTCGTCAGAAGAAGGTTCTGCTTCTTGCCGCGGACCGCGGCTTGGAGGCGGGATGCCGTGCTTGCGGTTATACGCTCGCGTCGCCTTTCTGTCCCATTTGTTATTATGCAGGACCATTTTCGTGGTGGCCTATCGTGACTTAAAGTGAGTATCTCTTCCAGGATGTGGTCTGATGCTGAAAGTTGATGACATAATTATCATTCGCTGTCTGGTACCAGGAGCAGAGAGCCGTTGCTAAATTGCGGGGCAATTTGTTTTGGAGCAGTATCTACGGAGATCATAATAATCGCGAACTTAAACTGAGGAGCGCACACTTATATACAATATGCTGGGAGTCTATTTACAGATATATACCGATTTCTCCCGATTTCTCGCATACACATGTCACCTAAACCTGTAAATGCAATAATCCAAAATAGAACGCCATCATGCCATCTAGTATATCCCCACTGTCGTCTTCACCTCCTTTAATGTCGCCTGCGCAATCACTCTAGCTCTTTCAGCACCGCTGCACAGCACGTGATCCAGATACTCTGGATCCCTGCTTAGTCGCTCAAATTTCTCTCGCACGGGCTGAAGTTCCCGGGAGATAACATCGGCAACGAAGTCCTTTAACTCTGCGTGTCCACTAAATCCCGTGAGATCATCTGCAACTTCCTCAGGCGAGCGATTTTGCAATCCAGCGACCATATCAATCAGGTTTGCGACACCTGGCCGAGTGGCTGGGTCGTAAGACACGGATTTATTGCCGTCTGTTATCGCGCGCTTTATTTTTGCGCGGATGAGTTCTGGTGAATCGTTAATCATTATCCGAGATTGCTCCGCGGGATCGGACTTTGACATTTTCTTTGCCGGATCGCGTAGCGACATTAGTCGTGGTGTTCGCGCTGTACTCATCAGCATGATTCTCTCGCTTTATATGCCGCGCAATAAGGGGACTTACTGAGAAGGACTTCTGGTAATGGAAACACGTTTGTGTTATATGAGGAGTTGAAGCGCTTGGCGATATGTCGAGTCAGCTCGAGATGCTGGATTTGATCCTCGCCGACTGGAACGTGCGTCGCCCTACAAACTGTCAGCTACGCAAATATCCTTGTAGTGCCATGCCACGTACTTGTAGAGAAGAACATCCGCGGCCTGCAGAACGGGATACGCAAACAATCCTAGACGTAAATTCTCCACTGCCGCATCCATCACCGAACTGTTCGAAGTCAAATTCATCTTGCTCTGGACTAAGATCAGTCTCACAGTCCAAAGAATTTACTTTCACCAAGCCCAAAATGACACACCTTCCACTGCGTCATGCGGTTCAAGTGCCCGAAATCGCTAAAACATGACAAAATCCAGCACAACTCCGCGTGCCCAGACACGTCCGACTGTACATACAAAATGCACTTTTCCGGATCCACGCCGGACGCTAAAATAAGCGCAGCAGACGTCCGTTTGTATTCCCTCAGTTTGTCAGGCGCGGGCGGCATGGTGAGGGCGTGCAAATCGACAATGGAGAAGATAGTGTGGTCGAACTGCTGCGGTGGGGACGCGCTCAGCTGGCCCCAGGCGCGCAGGGCCCCGAGGTAGTTGCCTAAATGTGCTACGCCGGTTGGTTGGATCCCACTGAAGACCGTGCTGCTTTTGTACCGCGTTTGGCCGTGGTGGATTTGACGTGTATAGGACACACATTGATGCAGAACGAGCCTTTTCGGCGCCGATTGTAGGAGCATGGTGCGACTCCGTTAATGATTAATGCTCGTATTTATGATTCCGATGTATGCAAAGTACAGAATATATGTCTAGATCAATTGGCCCCCATGCCGTGCAATTGAGTAGATATGACTCTATAGAGAACATTGCCCAGTCTCACGAAATTGTCCTTTTGAACGGGCGGACCCTAACCACAAGCCCTTCACCGCCGACTCGGGACGAACATCACGGATTGTCAAATTTTTCGAAATAATACTCACGCAACTGTCCGGGACACGCAGAGATGAGTATCCGCCGCCTACGATCGACGCAATGTCTGGGAATTACGCCATTCACACGACGCTTCTACCACATTGAACGTCCATTTCCCCTGTCCACCTCGGAGGACACCCCGTCCGACACCGAGATCCCGTACGCAAACCCGCACATCCGGCAATACTATGTCAACCCGAAAACGGGTTCGAAGCATGTCGCCTCCTCGCACACGATCTTCCCCGGCACTGGACGGCCGATGCCAATGAACGTCGAGCTCACGCACTATGCCCCGATGAAGCTTACACCTATACACGGCCAACGGACGTGTGACCTGCACTTACGTGCATACACTGTCGACCAAATTGAATTTTTCGCGGACTTCGCAATGCGAGCTGCGTTTTACCTGAAGATGCCGGTTCGGGGGCCGGCGTATGTGCCTAAACGGACCGAACGATGGACGATTGTCAAGTCGCCGTTCGCCCACGCCAAAACCAAGGTCAATTTCGAGCGAGTCACACATAAGAGACTTATCCAGGTTTTAGACGCACACATGGATACTGTTGAGACATGGCTTGGATTTTTGCGGAAGTATGAGTTGGCGGGCGTTGCAATGAAGGCGCAGCTCTATAATTACGAGTCGATCGATTTTGAGTTCGAGGAACCTGAGGTGATTGAACAGAAGCCGAAGGAGGAGAATTAGTATGTAGAATTGAGGAGTTTTGCTTGGCTATATAGGGATTTGTACTTGCATGTAAATATTCGAGTAATTTGTTATCATTAACTTGTACACCATCCATGATGATTAACTTGTACACTATCTATGACAGACGCCGCTACTAGTACATGCCAACACAAAACGTTCTAAAGGCAAACAAATTCCATCTCTGTATCCGATCTAACTCCGATGCAACCACACTATTACGCCACGCCGTACCAGTTCTCCATTTAATTGCGATGCAATTTACTTCTCGTCCCATTTAGAGTATCGATGAATATATAGATTTCTGTTGACGAACTTTCCAAAAAACGTCTCATTGCCAAACACAGCGCGGACCTTAGGCAACCAATACCGCCGCGACTTATCTGAAGTTGTATCCCAGATCTCGACTTCGCCGGAGATGCCTTCTGACGAGGAGATGGCGTGGAAGAGGTACATGCACTGACTCTTTGTCTGCGTGATACAGTCCTGCACGGGGAAGTAGCTGTCAGTGACATACGATTCCGAGCTAGCCATTGTGCAGCAGCCGGGGTAAAACTTGCGTTCCTTGCCAACACCGGTGTGCTCATCTACTGTCATAGTCGACAGACAGTGGCCACGGTGTAATCCGCCTTGTCGCGAGATCGCGTAGTGGATCTTGCCGTTCTCGCAAGTAGGCTCGAACATCCTGTTAAACCTGAACTCCGTGCCTGGCAAGACGCCGACCGCCGAGGTGACTTTTCCGGACAAATCGTACGTCTTGCAGTAACCGGGGAACTGGAATAACCGCAAATCCTCTGTCCGCGGCGGAAGAGAAAACAAGTATATCTTCTTCTCCGCGAAGATCGCGGACGTGTCCCACAATCCTGTTTCGGTGAACGGAAACTTGGACACGAGCTGTCGCGTGCGCAGGTCCCAGACCATGACGAATTTCTTCGGCGATCCGACGTCGACGCCGAACCGAGCGACAAGGTGCTCGCCGTCGCAGTTGAACGGGTTTAGACCTGAGAGTATGCATCCTTGCGGGAACGGAAGGACTTGGATGCCTCGGCCCCGTTGCGAGGATGTCGTGCTGGACGAGGATTGCGACGACAGCGAAGTCGAGGAGGAGGCGGCTGATGGGGTGGACGCCCAGAATGCTGTGGCGAGGTCGAAGACGAAGATGGCGGCCTTGTCTGACTCTTGCCAGATGAGATATCCGCCAGTGTCGGACACGATCATGTCAGTGACACGGCCGGTACCGAACTCGAGCACGCGCGGTTCCATGTCATCGTCGCCGTCGGCGGTGAAGTCCCAGACGAGGAACCGGCGGTCGTGCTGGAGGTAGAGAACAAGGTAGTTGCTGGAGTAAGCTGAGCACGAGACCTGGTTCGTGCGGTTGGGAGCGACCTTGTAGACGCGTTCCTGTGAGAGGTTGAGGGTCATGATGGCGTGCTGGTCGTAGCACATCTTGAGGAAGCGCCTGTAAGCGTCGTCGCAGCTGTCATCTTTGGCGTCTGTGTCGGCAGGAGCGGGTCCGACCAGGGCAGTGTATGTGACAGGGCTGGTGAAGATGTAGCGCCATACCTTGCAGACGCGCTGGAAGTGGATAAGGTCTGTGTAGCGAGGGATGTACTGGACGATGAAGGGTATGACGTCGACTGGTAGATTGCCGACGATGTCGAAGGCAGCTTGCATTCTATGCTGTTTGGCGCGGTGGGCCGTAGGGTCGGATATATCAGTGTATCTCTATGGGTCTATGCCGGTCGAAACTGGAGCTGTAGACGCGACACTAAGTAGCGTATGTCCAGTATTGTGTACAGTATATTGTCTTGTAGAATGACAGATGACAAGCTTCCTGAGGAGCATGCAATATTTATGGCCTGAACGGAGGCGACCAGGTTGCCGTCGTTCGGAGGCGCGCCGCAGCAAAAGCCGCAGCAATTTGGCGCGCGTGGCCGAGGAACGTCCGACACAGGGTGGCGCGGAAATTCCAATGTATTATTTATCACCTGTGCTATTCATTCTAATCCTATACTAATAAGATGATATAGGTACGTAGGTATGACAATCTGTTATAATGTAGTAGCAGAGGCAGGATTGTGACAACTAAAGAAGTTGGGAGTTTGATAAGCTCAGAGCCACATCGAACATCTGATTTAAGTCCAACCCTCATAATAAATATACACTGCTTATACGGAATATCTTATTTCAGCAATGGAAGTCGATAGAGTGGCATTTACAGTGACTCATATCTCATCCGGCACGACGTCGGCATTGCGTTAACATGGGTTAATTAAGCTCACCGCTTGTCGTGTGAATCTCGTGTCATTCGGATCCGACTCTCACCGCATGCCCCGACTTTCCCCGGTCCACATTTGAGCAATGGATTGCGCCTTAATAGTACGCTGTGCACACTATTACCTGCCTCACTATGCAACCCAATTGTTCCTACAGCGCGTTCAGGCGGCCAGCTGACGAATTGCTTGTCCCTGCATGTTACAAAAACTTGTCGGCTCGGGTGGCAACAAAGATTAATGCAAGCCACTCTCAGCCACATTATTCCTCCCTAACCCTATGAGCTCCCTGCTCGGCCAATCATCTGGCTTCGAAAGTTTAACTATGGGGATTGCTTGAAATTTGTTAGTGACAGGTTCCTCGCCCGGACTGAGTGTTACGTAACTAAAACTGGGTGACAATCACTGGCTCTCCATGTCAGTGTTGGGGTCTCGACAGGCAGCTCCAACGGCAACTGCTTCTATACGTTGTGCTGCTCTGTTGTTGCCAAACAAATCGAACCATTAAATAGAGATATACTATACACGAGGAGAGTTGCGGTAAGTGCATTGCCTGACTTACGAGTGTGTAAGTGTTTTGAGAGGGGATCAAATTGGGGTAATGAATTTGCCCACCATAGCACAACTCCTAACATGCACTTCTAGTCCTCGCATTCACATATACTTCCCCATATTTCTACACGCAATTATTTAGTATAGCATAATGGCAGGTGGCCACCACGGACCGAAGTCATACTCCGGTCCCATCGACATCCACCCTCCGCGTCGCTTCTACCGTATCTCGAACTTAGTCCTCGGCGGTGCCATGTGGTTCTGGATCATGTACAGACTGAAGGAGGTCAGCGCCTTTGTGTTATTGGCAGAAAGCGAGTGATGGGGCTAACAATTCTGCAGGACGGACCGGTTCTTTTCGGTTTCCGACATCCGTGGGAGGGACATCATGGCGGTGGGCACGTTGAACATAAGGAAGGCGAGCATCATTAGATTAATGTATCATACAAGTAATAAAGACACTGGGGGCTCTGCTACAGGACGGTTATTGCATTTCATCCGCTCATCCGCGATTCATAACTTTCACCGTGAATTACTCTATATATTGCATTACCAATTTCAACATGCATATATTGAAGAAAAAAAAGAAAACCCCCCCTGGGTATATTCTAACCCTTCCCTTACAAATCTAACATGAAACCCCGTCATAAAGCAACAAAATTGACACCATCCCTTTGCTTCGATATTTTTTGTCATATGCCCTTCGTATGAACCGCTCGTTGCTTTTCATCGTCATATACTATCCCGAAACAAATCATATAAACTGAAATTCCTCCTCATGCTCCTCGATCAACACCTTAAATTTCTTCCGAATCTTCGTCCGTCCACCACGCATGACCCTCCTCGCGCGCGAAATCCAAGCAGATATCTTGGGGAAAAGGTACTTCTCCCCCGCCCACGTGACACAAAAATACGCACCCCCGGCCCCCAAAATGATGAGTTTGAACGCAAAACTTAGCTGCGTCAACACGAGCAGATCAAACAGCCACTTCGGCGGCGCAAGGAGAATAAGCGTCACCAACGTCATAGTAACCGCGATCGTGAGCATGAACGGTCCGTTCTTGGTCATACGTTCGCGGTACGGCGGACCAACGCTCAGCACGATCGCGATGAATATGTATTGGTAGCACGACGCGAGGAACAAACTCGTGTTGTCGGAAGACTGCACGTGGCTGTCGTCCGAGCCGGGCACTGGTGGCATGTACCAGTCCTGCTGTGTGACAAGCGTCCAGATTGTGAACTGGAATATGACGTTGATGATGATTTGCCCAATCAAGTTCATTAGAATCTTTTGCGACACGAGATTCGCGGTCGGTCGTTTGGAACTGAGAATAGGATACGGGCCAGCCCACGCCACTATGTTTGTTAGAATTAGGTCAGATCAACATCAACAAGCCACATACTGAATACCGCAATAGGGAGGATCAAGAACATGTCGATTAACAAAAACTGGAAGTCTCCCAAGTTCGTGCCCGATTTGTACAATATCCCGACTGTCGAGAATTGGATGGCCGAGTACAGCGACATGTACTTAAAACATGAAAAACTCGTCACCAGCGACGCCCGGCCTTCTCGGATTACGTCCGGCACACACGAAATCTCAAACAAGCGACTCGTGAATGGAGCCGCGACAGAGGCCTCTGCCTCCGACAGTGAAATGCCGACGTCCGCGGCCTTGAGAGCGCCGCAGTCGTTAGCGCCATCGCCGCAGAAGCAGACAGAATAATCTATCCCCTGGAGTTTCTCCACCAGCTCGTGTTTCTCGTCCGGCGACATGCGTGCGTAGATGCTGGCCTTGGTGAGCATCCTGTTGATCACGTCCACCGTTCCGCAGTTCATGATCCACCGAAACACCTCCCCTGTGATCGCAAGCGTGTAGCGCCTCATAGCCGGTGCTGAGTACTCTGTCCCACTCGCCGGCATTATCGGAGCAAGCGTTGTCGAATCAAGAATCAGTCCCGGATCATCAACGCATTCCCACCGCAAGATCGTGTTTTCCTCGAAATGGGGTACGAATACCGGCGCATCCTTGTACACTAGCCCGCACTCCCGGCCAACGCTGATCGCAGTCAACACGTTATCGCCGGTGCACATTACCGTCCGGATGTTAGCGTCGGCCAATTCATGGATAACCGCGGTCGTTGACGGTTTGAGCTTATTCTCAAACACAATAAACCCGACAAATGCCAAGTCCTTTTCAACGTCCTCGCGTTTAAGCTTCTGCGCTTTGAACCACGACAGCCGTGGTAACCTCTTCACCGCGACGGCAATGACACGGTATCCCTTGTGTGTATAGCTATGCAGCATTTCATTGTAATCCGCAGGGAAGGAATCTGCCCTGCAAATTTGCTGCATGATTTCCGGCGCGCCTTTGACGAAAACTTGCATATCCGGATCCTTAAATCGCTTGACAATAACACTCATGCGACGTAACTGAGACACGAACTCAAAGCACCGAATCACTCCGAGATCTGCGCCTTCAAGTCCGAACGAGCTGTCGGCATCGCCCGCGACAATATTCCGCGCCAGCTCAGTCGGGGGGTGCATGATTAGAGGTGCGATTTTGTTAGATTCGTTGGCCGGCGTCGTGTACTCCGTAAGACTCCTGTCGTCGTCGTCTCCTTTGGGACTGTAGTAATTGCCCTCCTCTTCGTAGGCCCAGCCTGTGAATGCGAACATCTTGTAGTCCAACGGGTCGCCCAGCAGATCCTCGTCGATAAGCCGCAACGAGTGGCACGTCGCCATTGCGAATAGCATGGACAATCTGAAGTTCCATTTCGAGTCCACATCCTTTGCTGACGCTGGAACGATGGATTCCGCGGACGGCAGTAATTCACTGAATTGAGATTCCCGGTGATTTACAACGTGCACACCAAGAACATCCAAACCATCTTCGGTGAGAGTACCCGTTTTGTCAAAGCACACGACATCGAGCTTCCCGCCAACATTAACCCGGTTCGGACTGATACAAAAGATATCTCTCTTTTTTAGCCGCGACAACGCGATATTCGTACCAATAGTCAGCGTGGCCGGCAAAGCAGGCGGAACAACAATCGTAATCAAATCAAGCGACCGAAACGCGATCAAGGTCGCCGGCAGTCCCAACTTTATAAATGTGATTGTGTAGAAAATAAACCCGAGTGCTGCCATCATCGACATCACAGCGATATACCGGAACGAATCACTGTAAAACTTGAACCCGGACGGCTTCGGGAACAGCATCGACCGAATTAAGGCGCCTTTTGTGGTGTTGAAGCCTGTCTTGACAGCGAGCGCTAATGCCACGGCTTCTTCGTCGCTGTTCTGTGGGGCGGACTGAGTGATGCCCATTTGTGGCTTTCGGACGCGAACTATCTTGGTTCCGCAGAATAGAAAGGCCTTGGCCAACTCGGGCACGATAGTTCCTTGGTCAGAATCGGCGAGGAGATAGAGAGTTTCAGCTGTGGCCGAGTACTTGGATACCGGAATTGACTCGCCCGTGAGCATGCTCTCATTCACAATCGAATCGCCAGTGAGTTGGATCGAGTCACATGGGAAATAACTCAGAGAAGGATCTGAGATTTCGTAAACGTCGCCGGGAACAAGACTTGTGGATGGAATATTGACCCCTTGTCTTGTCAGTGTATGTCATCGCAGTGTCAGACGTTAGACTTACAGAAACCGTCACGAAGTACACGGACATTGCACACGAATCGAGAAATTTCTCGCAGTCTACGCATGTTCTTAAAAGAGTTAGCCAGTCCTACTTAGAATGACAGTCGTTAGGTTCGCTTACGCTTTTGGTCTCAATTAATGTGTTCGTAATGCTGATAACCGAAATCACGAAAATGCAGGCTGCGTAATAGTAATACTCATCCAATCCCCATAAAATCATCGAAAACAGCTGGAATATGTAAAATGGATGTAACACCTCCTCAACTAACAGTTGGGGAATGGTCTTATCCTCAATCTCAATGCTATTCTCGCCGAAAACGAGACCTCGTTCCTCGATTGTGGCGGACTCGAGACCATTTCGGATAGTGTTGACGTCTGACCATGCTACATCGTGCCAGTCGTTATTGAGCACGAATTTTCCTTCAATGGGATGTAGGATCAAACGCATGTAGCGGTAGTCAAAATATTGTAGGACTGGAATTAGAGGGTCGTAGTCTAAGTCGGATAATGGTTTGTGAGGATCTTTTCGTATGTTAAACACGCTGGACATCGGATAGTTGTAGCGTCGCTTGATGATGGTATGGAATGACAGCTCGCCCCATTGGTTCTGCCGTACTGTTAATATGCAAAAAATGTAAAGTTAAAATAACAAACTCACTTCGAGGACCACCCAATCACACATGGAGAGGGGTACCTTATAGCCCATCAAGTACACTCTATACCTTGGCAGCCACCGAAGAATAAGGTATGCCAGCCCGCCTGTACAAACGCATAGCAGTGTGAATATGCAAATCCGGGCTGTACTAGACTTGTAACCGGCCAATGCAAGAATCAGATCTTCCTCGCTAAGGTACACAGTTTGCTGAATAATATCTGGAGTGTGATGAGGCTCAGTTGGCGATCCATCATATGAGTCAGAGTGATCTAGCAATGGCCTATCGGTTGAATCTTGGCGATTGAACTGTTTACTTGGATCTATGTCCTCGAATGACCCTCTGCGGGGCCGATAGCTGCCGTTCGTGTTGACAGTGTGTAGACTGTGGATCTCGTCAGACGACCGTATGCTCAAATGATCAGCAAACACGTCGCTTCCGTACTCGTCGTCGTCGTCGTACTGGTACCCATGAATCTGCTGGTCGATCTCGTGGGCACGCTCTACGGCGGCGGTGTCGAAAAACCGGAAACTCCGAGTCGTAGACGTTGACCTTGAGCGCGACCGCTGGCGATGGGCGAACGACGATATTGACGACGGGACAGACTCTGGCACTGGACCGTCGAACATGCGGTCCTGGGCCATTTCGCCGTAATAACTTGTTTCCGTCGCCGCCGAGTCACGACGACCACGACGCCCTCGTACGGAAGCATTCGAAGCCGACGACGACGACGAGGGCGACTGGGGCCGATCAGGAGATTGTTCGTCATTCGCGTCGTGTAGTGGAGTCCAAGAAGACATTGTACAATTCGTACGCGCGCACAGTGTATCGGACGATCAAATTGCTGCTCTTTGTATGCCAGTGGCCAATCTCCCGCAGGACCGAAGCAGCCTCGAGTCCGTCGCGGGCACAGATTAGGAAGCACGCACTACTCGAATTCGCTACTACCACCGGACGATGAGAACAGGCGACTCGCAGAGTGACAGTTCCGGTATTTTGCAACCGATAATATCGCGAAACGGCCGACGAGATGGTGATTCTTTCTGTGCCGGGCGCCGGAGCTCGCTTCGTCCGGCCACGAGCATGGAGTCACTTCGGCCGATCCCGGGTAACCCTCAATCACACGTGATTGAGGGGTTAGGGTATTGGCGTTAGCTGCGCACCAGAAGAACGACAGGGTGGCGAAGTCGTCACGGCAGATGAGGAACAAGTGGAGCAGATGCTAGTGCACGGCGAAGTTTGCGCCGCCGCGGATTTTGGTTTTGGTCCCATCGACACCAAGCACACCAAAGTCGAATAATCCGCACCCCCGGCAACTCATCGCGACCGGTCATCGAATCTCGCCTGCTCGAAAACTGCCCCCCGTCCACCTCTATTTACATCGCGTGCACGCGTCACACCCGCGTATTGCAAATAAACAACACGTCTCCGCCCGCCGCCCACCATGAGCGCGCCGCCCCAGGCTGTTCCTCCTGCCCAGCCTGGCGCCCCCCCTCAGAACTCGGTGCAAATGGCCGTGAACGGCTTCCATCCTACGCAGATGCCCATCCCAACCACACGTGAGGGTGTCCAACAACTGCTCATGGTATGTCCAGAAACCGGTCAATGCGTGATGTCGACTCTCCTTGTGAATTTGCCACTGATCTCTAATTTTTTTAGCGATGGCAGGCACTCAAGGCCCAGGGCGCCGACGAGGTCTCCAACCCCGAGTTTGCAAATATATCCAAAGTCCTACGCCTCATCTCAAAGCAGCAGGAGATATATAAGCAGCAGCGACTCCACCAGCAGCAGCAACAGCAAGCTCAGCAGCAAGGACAGCCGCAATCACATCCGCAATCTTTACCCGCCGGCGTGCAAGCTGGTCCGCAGCAAATTGCGCAACCGAATGCCGTCCAGCAACAGGCCCAGCTTCAATTGCAAATGCAGCAGCTCCAGTTTCGCCAGCAACAGGCGCAGCAGGCACAGCCGCCTGCTCAGTCGATAGCGCCTGCGCAGTCTCCGCAGACCGCTCTTAATGGCGGATTGCGTAAGTATACAATGAATATGGGAGAAAGGATGTGATGCTGATGCTTCTGTAGCATTTAATCCTGCTTTGCAAAGTCAAGCCACGCCAAAGCCGGCCTCCCGTTCCGGATCAGCGGCAGGTGGTGGTCAGTCTGTTGCGACAGCTGGCAACAATCCATTCACGGCCGAGCAGCTTCAAATGCTGCGAACACAAATCACGGCGTTCAAGTTAATTTCCAAGAATATGGTCATCCCACCGCAATTGCAGCAGCAGTTGTTCGCGCCATTAAGACAACATCAGCAGCAGCAACAACAGCAACAGCAGCTTGGGCGGCAGCCGTCGTTCACCCCACCGCCTAACGGAAACTCGATGGTTGTGCGACCGACGTCCGCGGGCTCGGCAGCAGTGCCTCCGCTACCGGGACAGGCACCTGCCGGGCAGGTAGTTCCACCTGAGCCGCCTGCAGTCAAGGCCATGCCAACGACCGCAGCTCCCATCCCGCCACCGACCACCGCTCCGTCGCAGACTCCTCCGGCTCCAGCTTTGGCTGCTGCGGCCCCCAAGGCTTCAGCATCAGCAGCTGGCGCAAAATACGAGATTGTGTCACCATATTTGCAAGTGCAGCAACCTATTCAGTACATGGACTTTGTCTCGCGCCAGAACAGGTTACTTATTCCGTCAATTATGCCTAGTGGAGTCGACATTATTGCTTTGAAAGAAGCGCGCGAGACAGCGATCAAGAATCGCGTCGCTACCAGAATCACTGAATTAGAGAATTTGCCTGCGAATATTGCCGCTTTTGATGCCAAGGATTTGTCATCAGAAGTCTTCCGTGATGTTGTGCTGAGTGAAGAGAAGAAAGAAAGCAATGATACCAAGATGGAAGTTGACTCTGAAGTCAAGACTGAGGAAGAGAAAGAAGAGCCTCAATTCAAGGTTGTCGAAAAAGTTGACTCCTTCGCCCGCGAGGATAGACTCAAAGTCAGGGCCCTGATTGAGCTGAAAGGCCTTCGCATGCTAGCCAAGCAGCGGGAGATGCGCAGCCAAGTCCTTAAGTCGATCGCTCATTTCAACACACTAGCCATGACCGCCAGCCGGTCTAATTTCCGTCGCTTGAAGAAACAGAGCCTGCGTGAGGCGCGTCTTACCGAACAGCTCGAGAAGCAGCAGCGTGCCGAGCGCGAGAAGCGGGAACGCCAGCGGAATTTGGATTACCTTGTTGGGGTCTGCAATCATGGTACAGAGATGCTGAATAACGGCCGCGTGAAGCGCAACAAGCACCAGAGACTTGGCAAGGCTGTGCTTGCCTATCATGCGTATACTGAACGTGAAGAGCAGCGTCGAGCTGAACGCACGGCTAAGCAGCGTCTCCAGGCATTGAAGGCTAACGACGAAGAAGCCTACATGAAATTGCTTGACCAGACTAAGGACACCCGTATCACACACCTGCTTAGACAGACTAATTCGTTCTTGGACTCACTTGCACAAGCTGTCAAAGACCAACAGCGACAGAACCAAGCGGAAGGCAGAATCGCGCCTGCTGAGGAAGAAGTCGAGTTGGATGAGGACGGCGAGGAAAAGCTCGACTACTACGGTGTTGCGCACCGCATTCACGAAATTGTCACCCGCCAGCCGGCTATTCTGGTTGGTGGCACCCTGAAGGAATATCAGGTCAAGGGGTTGCAATGGATGGTATCTCTGTACAACAATAATCTTAATGGTATCTTGGCCGATGAGATGGGTCTCGGCAAGACAATTCAGACAATCTCATTGATCACGTACTTGGTTGAAGAGAAGCAGCAATCTGGCCCTTACCTGGTTATTGTCCCGCTTAGCACGCTCACCAACTGGAATCTTGAGTTTGAAAAGTGGGCGCCGACGATTAGGAAGGTCGTGTACAAGGGTCCGCCCTTGGCCCGTAAGGCCCAGCAGGCCGCTATTAGATCTGGGGACTTCCAGGTGTTGCTTACTACGTACGAATACATCATCAAGGATCGTCCGATTTTGAGTAGGATTAAGTGGATTCATATGATCATCGATGAGGGCCATCGTATGAAGAACAGTCAATCAAAGCTTAGCAGCACGTTGACACAGTTTTACCATTCCAGGTACAGGCTGATCTTGACCGGTACTCCTTTGCAGGTAAGCAGGTTCACGTCGAACAGTAAAAAATTATTACGCTAACGGAATTAGAACAACCTTCCCGAACTCTGGGCCTTGCTCAATTTCGTTCTTCCCAAGATTTTCAACTCAGTAAAGTCATTCGACGAATGGTTCAACACGCCGTTTGCGAACACTGGTGGCCAAGACAAGATGGAGCTATCCGAAGAAGAGACATTGCTTATTATCCGTCGTCTGCACAAGGTTCTGCGGCCGTTCCTTCTTCGTCGTCTCAAAAAAGATGTCGAGAAAGATCTTCCCGACAAGGTCGAGAAAGTTATTAAATGCAAAATGTCAGCTCTACAGCATAAACTATACGAGCAAATGCTCAAGCACAATGTTCTCTTTGTCGGTTCCAGCACGACCGGTGGCGGTAACAAGTCCGGTATCAAGGGTCTCAACAACCAGATCATGCAGCTCCGAAAAATCTGCAACCATCCGTTCGTATTTGAGGAGATCGAGAACCTCATCAACCCCAACCGTCTCACGAACGATGATCTCTGGCGTACTGCCGGGAAGTTCGAGCTTCTGGACCGCATGCTGCCGAAATTTAAAGCGACCGGCCACAGAGTGCTGATGTTCTTCCAAATGACCCAGATAATGGACATCATGGAAGATTTCATGCGATGGCGTGGAATGGAATACCTCCGTCTCGACGGTGGCACGAAATCCGAGGATCGATCGGACTTGCTGAAGAAATTTAACGCGCCGGATTCGCCGTATTTTGCGTTCCTGTTGTCTACTCGTGCTGGCGGTCTCGGATTGAACCTGCAGACTGCTGATACTGTGATTATCTACGACACGGACTGGAATCCTCATCAGGATTTGCAGGCGCAGGACCGCGCGCACCGAATCGGTCAGACAAAGGAAGTCAGAATTTTCAGACTGATTACGGAAGATTCGGTTGAAGAGATGATTCTCGAGCGTGCGCACAAGAAGCTCGATATCGACGGCAAAGTCATCCAGGCCGGCAAGTTCGACAACAAATCCACGGCTGAAGAGCAAGAAGCGTTTTTGCGCTCGCTGCTGGAAGCCGAGGAGGCAAAGAAACAAAAGCGCGAGGAGGACGACGAGGATTTGGATGATGAGGAATTGAACGAGCTGCTTGCCCGCGATGACCACGAGGCGATTGTGTTTAAGAAGATGGACGCTGACAGAATCGCGAATTCCCCGTACGGCAAAGGCAAAGCTAAGGATCGGTTGTATACTGACAATGAGCTGCCGGAAATTTATAAGCGTGATATGATTGTTGAGATGCGGGAGATTGAAGAAGCTGCCGGTCGTGGTGTTCGGAAACGTAAAGTCACCCGGTACGACGACGGATTGACGGAGAAACAGTGGCTTGATGCTATTGATAACGAGGAAGATACCATCGAGGACGCGATAGAGCGGAGTCAGAAGAAGGACAAAAAAAGAGGAAAGAAGCGTAAGACTGCGTGAGTGACCAAGCAAAATCGGACAGAGCGTTGTGGTGGGTTATGACGTTTTGAATTGTCTTATATTATCTGTTAGTATAAACGAGTTTTGTATGATATATGTTTGTCAGTGGTATATATTATAATTTAGTGTATCCGTATAGTACGTTGTACTGCTTGGCAATAGATGCTATTCATTTCACAAATGGGATACTGGACGGTTGCTTTGTAATTCGCACGATTTCTTCCACGACAACACACGCAATTAAAACGACGAACAGCACGAGCCGTACGTGATATAGTTAGGTAATGGCTAATCGCAGTGACGCACACAAATTCTTAGTTACGCGAGCGCTCTATTATACTACTGAGCGCTAGCGCTGGTTAATGTGGTTTGCCTGTGCGTAAACTTGGCCGGGTCCTTAACATTGTCTGAACCCAAACAACTGCTCGACTCAACTGAAAACTTTAACAATTTACCTGTTCATCCAAGGACATGACTGGGAGCGGCCACGACGATGGCGGTTCCTACAGTATCATCTAGTCCAGTATAAGTCGTCCGGATACGCTCCTGACATTCCGATGCGGCAGTCTCTCAACTGTACCATTGGAAACCACCGCCTGTAGAATCTAAATTTCCCAATCTTCCGCTGCTTGAACAAGAAATATTATAGACCATGAACCAGAATAAAAAGCGGTCCAGCAAGCCACGCAGCTGTCACTGTACACGAGAAGTGCCAGCTCCGTGATGGAAGTGGGCATTTACTATAACTAAGTCCGATCGATCGCCTACTACTCTGTCGATGATTGACCATGGATGTTTTTGGAAACAAACTATTAGATGAAAATCTAACTAGTCATTAATTTTTTTTTACCTCACAGTTATATCCTTCATAAACCCATAGCTCTAAAGGAAACAAAGGAGCGTTGCCAACGCAATATAACTAATATACCAACTCGGGCAAATACAGAACCTAGACAGGATTTTACTTGAAGACCTTGCCATCGACGATCTCCTTGGAAACGCCGTCAACGACAAGAGGCTTGTCCCACGCCCACATATCCTCGACGAACTCCTTGTCCTCGGGCTTGGACGCGTCGAGCTTGATGAAGTCGTAACTCTCCCAGTCGGGTGCGACGTCGAACGCAGGAACGTAGTCCTGGCCCCGGACGAGGAAGGCCCCGACGATGCCGTTGGCATTGTTCTCGCCGTAGACGACGAGGCAGCCAAACAGATACTTTGTCGACGCGGACAACCGGTTAAAGAAGCCGGCGATCAAGTTTGCCGACATGAAGGTGAGCGTGAGCTCGTCGTCGTACTTGTACTTGACCTTCCAAAGAGAGTACTCCTCGGGATTGTAGTTCTCCCAGAACCACGGCAGCGCAACCGGACGGGTGTCCTCGTTGGAGTACTGTCGCTTCCAGGCATAAATGGGGAGTTTGGCAGGGCCAAGAGCCTCGATAGCAGCAGTCTTAGCCGTATGACTTGTACTATCGAAATACTCTTCAGAACTTTGGGAGGAAAACTCCTCCTCCTCTTCGTCAGCCGCCTTCTTCTTGGGGGCCTCTTTCTTGGGCTGCTCCTTCTTAGGGGCGGGTTCCTTCTTGGGAGCTATATATCGTCAGCAGTCGTAATCACAAGTCCGAGTGCCATGCTTATGTACACAGAGGATTACGTACGAGTATACTTGATAGGCTCGTCAATGAAAGTGTACGCGCCAAGAACGTCTAGCCAGATCGATTGGTTGGTAACGGTGGTGAACCATCGGGTGATAGTGGGGTGGGCCACGCGCCAGGCGGTGCCGAAGACATGCTCGAAGCCACGGCTGAAGAGCATCGCGGCATAGAGATCAGCGAGGGCGAAGCGCTCGCCAACGAGCCATGTGTGCTCGGTGAGGTGCTTCTCGTAGACAGACATGTAGAGCTCGGTGTCCTCGATAGCCTTGTCGACAGACTTCTTATTGTACGGCTCCCTGCCGGCCAATGGTCTCCACCACGATCCGAGACGGGGAAAAGCCTCCATGGTGGTGAACGACATCCACTTGAGGATCAAAGCGATATCGGCCTTGGACTTGCCAAGAAGACCGGATTCCTCCTTCTGGGAAGCGACTATGTCCTTGTTAGCTTGCGCGTCCTCTATGCATTCAACACGGCTGACAAGCGGCGATCGCAATCAGAGTACCAATCCTCAACACATGGTGATTAAGACAGGGATAACTGTATTAATTTTGTAAAAAGACTCATCATATAGCCCGCCACTCGCAGTTACGTGAAACAAGTCCATGACCTACAGTAGACGGAGATCGCAATTGACTCGTTAAGGACCAAGCCATCAGCGCCCACGAATCCAGGGATCTGTCGACGTCATCAGAAACCCTTCGACGTTAACGAACCAACAAAGGGTTGCGCTTACCTTCTTGACTGGGAATAGCGCAATGAATTCGTCCGTGAACTTGCCACTGCCGGTCTCAACGACCTCAATGTCAAGGCCGATCGACTTGGCGACCGCATAAGAAACGGTGGTTCTGGGGTTGCCCTGTATGAATATCAGCAAATCTTGTTCATTAACGGCAGACTCGATCACAATGTCGGTGATCAGATAAAAGTGAACATGCAAAAGGACTCACAATGTAACCGTACAGCTTTCCGAAAGACATTTTGACTGCGTTTACGCAGGATGGAGGGATGGAAAGACGAAATGAGCTATAGTTATGTAATGACTAATTGCAGTGACGTACACAAATTCTTAGTTTCGCGAGCGCTCTATTATTATACTACTGGGAGCGCTAGCGCTGGTTAATTGGTTTGCCTATGAGTAATATAAGGCCGGGTCCTTGACATTGTCTGAACCCAAACAACTGCTCGACTCACCTGAAAACTTTAACAATTTATCTGTTCCTCCAAGGACATGACTGGGAGCGGCCACGACGATGGCGGTTCCTACAGTATCCGAAGATGAATCGATGCGATCCTCGTCCTGCACAACACAGAGTCGGCGAAACACGCACTTGGCACCCTGCCTTTGTCAATGTCCTGTCCACGTTCTACTCCTAGTGCGACGTTGTGCAGAGCCACCAGATTTGATTGCCGATAAAGCTCATTATTCATAATTCACGGTAAAACAAAGTGGTCCATGAACCGGAATGTCAGAATGGCAAAGGTGTTATAAATTGAGCCCTAGATGTTTAATATTCACCGATTGCCCCTTACCGATGTGATATGAACATTGTCGCCGCACGCACAGCGGCCACGGTTCGGAGGCTCCAAGCTCTTATATCTCCTGGCAGAAAGTCGTAATCTTGGATAGCAGAGCACTAGTTGTGACGATGCTGTCATGTTCTGCAAATATGAAGTGAATGTATATAATATGCGGAGATGGACATTTGCGTGAGTTTGGCTTATGCCGGCTATCAAATTTGCCCACGGCGACTGCCACACAGCTCAATTCCCTATCCGTACACGATCACTCATATGTATTATATGTACGTCAAAATGTACCGTGCCCAAGTGCTTGTGATTGTGAACGCGTACATCTGCGAATGGTCCATCGACGCGTTTCCAGGTTTCACTCAGCACTTACCAGCCTGGACACATTGCGGGAAAAGATGAGCCGTTTAAATATAATCTTGAAATCGAATCCAACGTGTGCTTTGAAATGGATTGCCGGCGAACGACAGTATGCCAACCGGCTTCGCAAATGTTTATTGTTCATCTAGCTCAGTATAAGTCGTTCGGATACGCTCCTGACATTCAGATCCAGCTGTCTCTCATTGCACTGATGGAAACTACCGCATGTAAAATCCAGCTTTCTCAATAGTTCC
This sequence comes from Lipomyces tetrasporus, assembly GCF_029532465.1. NCBI lineage: Eukaryota > Fungi > Ascomycota > Lipomycetes > Lipomycetales > Lipomycetaceae > Lipomyces > Lipomyces tetrasporus. The sequence continues at coordinate 883,373 of NW_026611604.1, forward strand.
GCTGCCTGAACAAGAAATATTATAGACCATTAACTAGAATAAGAAGCGGTCCAGCAAGCCACGCAACTGTCACTGTACACGAGAAGTGTCAGCTCCGTGATGAAAGTGGGCATTTATTATAACTAAGTCCGATCGGCTACTACTCTGTCGATGATTGACCATGGATGTTTTTGGAAACAAACTATTAAGATGAAATTTAAATAGTCATTATTTGTTTTTTTACCTCACAGTTATATCCTTCATAAACCCATAGCTCTACAGTGAAACAAAGGAACGTTGCCAACGCAATATAACTAATATACCAACTCGAGCAAATACAGAACCTAGACAGGATATTTTACTTAAAGACCTTGCCATCGACGATCTCCTTGGAGACGCCGTCAACGACAAGAGGCTTGTCCCACGCCCACATATCCTCGACGAACTCCTTGTCCTCGGGCTTGGACGCGTCGAGCTTGATGAAGTCGTAACTCTCCCAGTCGGGTGCGACGTCGAACGCAGGAACGTAGTCCTGGCCGCGGACGACGAAGGCCCCGACGACGCCGTTGGCGTTGTTCTCGCCGTAGACGACGAGGCAGCCAAACAGATACTTTGTCGACGCGGACAACCGGTTGAAGAAACCGCCGATCAAGTTTGCCGACATGAAGGTGAGAGTGAGCTCGTCGTCGTACTTGTACTTGACCTTCCAAAGAGAGTACTCCTCGGGATTGTAGTTCTCCCAGAACCACGGCAGCGCAACCGGACGGGTGTCCTCGTTGGAGTACTGTCGCTTCCAGGCATCAAGGGGGAGTTTGGCAGGGCCAAGAGCCTCGAGAGGGTGCTTGGGCTTAGCAGTAGTCTTTTCTTCCTCCTCCTCCTCCTCGTCGTCAGCCGCCTTCTTCTTGGGGGCCTCTTTCTTGGGCTGCTCCTTCTTAGGGGCGGGTTCCTTCTTGGGAGCTATATATCGTCAGCAGTCGTAATCACAAGTCCGAATGCCATGCTTATGTACACAGAGGATTACGTACGAGTATACTTGATAGGCTCGTCAATGAAAGTGTACGCGCCAAGAACGTCTAGCCAGATCGATTGGTTGGTAACGGTGGTGAACCATCGGGTGATAGCGGGGTGGGCCACGCGCCAGGCGGTGCCGAAGACATGCTCGAAGCCACGGCTGAAGAGCATCGCGGCATAGAGATCAGCGAGGGTGAAGCGCTCGCCAACGAGCCATGTATGCTCGGTGAGGTGCTTCTCGTAGACAGACATGTAGAGCTCGGTGTCCTCGATAGCCTTGTCGACCGACTTCTTATTGTACGGATCCCTGCCGACCAATGGTCTCCACCACGATGCGAGACGGGGAAAGGCCTCCATGTTGGTGAACGACATCCACTTGAGGATCAAAGCGAGATCGGCCTTGGACTTGCCAAGAAGACCGGACTCCTCCTTCTGGGAAGCGACTATGTCCTTGTTAGCTTGCGCGTCCTCTATGCATTCAACACGGCTGACAAGCGGCGATCGCAATCAGAGTACCAATCCTCAACACATGGTGATTAAGACAGGGATAACTGTATTAATTTTGTAAAAAGACTCATCATATAGCCCGCCACTCGCAGTTACGTGAAACAAGTCCATGACCTACAGTAGACGGAGATCGCAATTGACTCGTTAAGGACCAAGCCATCAGCGCCCACGAATCCAGGGATCTGTCGACGTCATCAGAAACCCTTCGACGTTAACGAACCAACAAAGGGTTGCGCTTACCTTCTTGACTGGGAATAGCGCAATGAATTCGTCCGTGAACTTGCCACTGCCGGTCTCAACGACCTCAATGTCAAGGCCGATCGACTTGGCGACCGCATAAGAAACGGTGGTTCTGGGGTTGCCCTGTATGAATATCAGCAAATCTTGTTCATTAACGGCAGACTCGATCACAATGTCGGTGATCAGATAAAAGTGAACATGCAAAAGGACTCACAATGTAACCGTAGAGCTTTCCGAAAGACATTTTGACTGTGTTTACGCAGGATGGAGGGATGGAAAGACGAAATGAGCTGAAGACCAACCGGAAAAATTTTAGACTTGCTTCGGCCGTGAGGTGAGCCTCAGAAACGCGATGCTGGGTACGTCGCCTAAGCCGGACCACACTGTACGCATTCGTGATTTGACCTACGCAACATCACTTGCATCCGAACTTTCGGCCAAAATTTTCGGGACTTCAATTGGACTACTCGGATTAAAATATCACAACCATCCCGGCAAATTACCAATTCAATATGGTGTGCTACCGACAGACACTGTCCAGGCTCATATACCGGACAGCGGCCACACCGCGGAGACTGTCGCTCCGGCAATTGACGACACGCAGGTTCCATGGGTGCGCAACCAGATTCGAAGAGGAGGTAGAGATTTCCGACGTTCCCGCCATAAGCTCCAAACGACCGGCCTATCTGGATTTTACTCGCGTCCCACGTCGGGCAATTGACGTGTGGGAGCCATGGAACGACCACAAAGACGGATTCGAGGGCAGGAAAATGGAGCAAGCGAAACGAATTCTGCGGTACAACGCTAACGGCGAGGAAATTCTGCCGCTCCTGCGAGACGTACCTGTGTCACCGTCGTATTTTACAGCTGCGTGGTTTCACACGGACAGAATGCTCGAGCTTCGGGCTCTTGATCGAAAGTTCTCGGCATTGCCTCGACTGGCGGACGGAGTCGACGACGGATTCAGGCCGATGACGTACGGCGAGTATATCGGCACTGATCCTTCAGGAATGTCTCGCCATGGGGATTACAACGCCATTAAATCTATACTACAGCGACTCGCGAGAATAAGGCATGATGTGCGGCCGATGGAAGTGAATCGGCTGCTGGCACAATTTTCCAACTCGGCGGTTAGCAGAAGCACCATGCCAGAGAGACGAAAGATTGACGGGTTAGGTCGGGCGATGGGACGTGGAAAGCGGAAAGACGCTAGAGCTACTGTTTGGATTGTCCGTGGTGAGGGCCAGGTGCTGGTGAATGGGAAGCGTATTACGGACGTATTCAACAGGGGCAGAGACCGCCAGGCGATTTTGCGTCCGCTGAGTGTCGTTGGACAGCTTACGGCCTATAATATTTTTGCCCTGGTTCAGGGCGGGGGAACTACTGGTCCGTGTCTGAGCAAGATTGGGTTTTTTATGGCCGACACAAGACTAACAGGATTTACAGGTCAGGCCGGGGCGTTGTCTCTCGGACTTGCTAAGGCTCTTGTCCGGTTCAATCCGCAGTTTTCGAATATTCTCCGTAAGGGTAAGTTGCAGCCTTAAGTGTTATCGCAGCTACGATATGGATACTAACAGCTCGCAGCGGACTGCCTGAAGCAAGACCTACGTGTTGTAGAGCGAAAGAAGCCGGGTAAGGTCAAGGCCCGCAAATCCCCGCAGTGGGTCAAGCGTTAATGGTGTGCATTGCCAATTTTTGTATATAGACATATGCGCTAGTAGAATAAAGCATGCATATTAGATATAGCGCAGCCCTAGACAGATATGAGACATGTATTCGTTTACATACTGCGGACTGATTCATTCTCATGCATCTGCAATACAGATTTCGGCGTGATCAAACGGTATTTCCGATCTGCTTATCTGCCGAATTGCTGAGAAATGAAGCCGTAAACCACCTGGTTCAACTGCTGTGTCGCTTACAGGACACTGTCGCCACAACGCGCCGCCTGTTCGCCCTTTCATCATCAGCATGGTTGTCTAGGCAGTAAGACAAGAACAAGATTGCGTCCCGTTTAGTCCTTAGTATCGATGACGTAACTAACAGACATCTGGGAGGTTATAACAAGACACAGTCCATATGCACCTCTCAATCTTGCACTATCACCGTATTCGCGACTCTCTTTAGTCTTTACTACTACGATTGTCTGGCACGATCGCTGTGACAGTATATATAATATATATATATATATATTATGCCGGATGCAGTGTTAGTATACGACGACAACACACCGAACTCGTCCGACCCGGAGTGGTCGCGTGGCTGGCTTGGGTTCACGCACTCAGGGGCCGGGTCAGCCGCTATTCTGCTCACGTGCACGCCTGCGCGTGCGACGTCGTCGTCCATCGACAGACAGACGACAGCACAACAATTTGCTTTACTCCGGGGCCCCGCACTGCCCTGACGACACCACCTCCACCACCACCTGCAAAACAACACCAACACAAACAACAACAACAACACAACCACCACCACCAATAACAACATCTCCACTCTACACGGCCCTTCGTCCACCACTCTGTCCACCAAACACCGCGACCCCCGGTTTCTTTCCCTCCACAACGTCCGTCGTTCTTCATACTGCTCCGTTCGCTCGGTGGCCTTGCCAACGCTGACTCGCCCCAACTCGCGCCTCTGCTCCCTCCGCACTCCGATCCGCGAGGAGCAGTCGCATTCCTGTCGCCGTGACGTCTGCAGGCCTGCACGACTACGACCGGGGCTATCCGTACGGGTCGTATTCAGTCTCCGGCAGCGCGTCCGCGTCCGTGTCCGCGGCCGGCTGCGAGACCGTGGACGAGCAACAGCCGTACGTCTACTACCCGGAATTGCACAGCGCCGGTAACGCGCAATACTCGGCGCTGTTGAGCAATTTCGATACTGCGTCTGAGCACGCCGACCAGGACGACGGCGACATCAGCGGGTCTGAGAATCCCGTGTTCCCGAGCATGCAATTCGAACAAACGCCCGACCCATTGTCTGATGCCATCTTGCCGTCGTATTTTGCAGCCGCCGGTGGTGGGTCCATGCTCACTCCACACAGCTATTTCGTTGATCCTACCGGCCAGCCATCGTCTGAGCAGACCGTGTTTGGATCACTCCCTCTGGAGCAGTATCAATCCCAGACCACTGGACAAGGATCCTACTATCCAATGGACACCGCCGCAGGGTCTATTCTAAGTGTATATACAGACATAAACCAAATACAGTCAATCCTAGTCTCGCTGCTCCAATACATCTCGGCTTCACCGCTGTCGACACCGGCAATCGCGACCGAAATCATGCCCAGGCTCGCAGACATCTCGCGATATCTCGGTGACCACGCACCTGATCTAGGGCTCGCGGACGATAGCTCACTACCATACGATTCTCGTCTGCAATTTTGGCGACTGTTCAATCGATCCTGGATCGGGGTCATATCCCGCAATTGGTTGGTCGCTGGAGGCGGCACGACTTCCGCGCAAGGACCGACGAGCTTGACCCGCCGGCAGCTCGAGGAGATGGCAGAGCTAGTGATTTCGCTGTCGGATAATGTCCAGCGGTATGGTCTTGTGGACTACGAAATGGGAGTGTGGGAGGAGCGCATTCTCTATGGTATGTCGTAGCCTTGTTATCTGTCGACTGCCGCCGCTAACGGTCGCGCAGGCATACAGCACATGCTGGACCAGATGGCCAGTCAAGTGTGAGGTGAGCCTCATGTTTATATTGTAGCTTCAGCTGTACATTGCACTAAAAAATGTAGTCTAGTTTAGCACATTTTGTTTGCCATTTGATGTGAGTATTTTGTGTTTTGGTTACTGATCATGTGCATACGCCATTGTGTGTTTAAAAGCAAGCCTGTTTTGAATGAAGAACTTAGTATACAACCATATCCGTAACATCAACAAAACAAATCGTAACAAAGCAAAAAGCAATATTAAAATATGTCTAGTGTCATCTTTTGCGCAATATCGGTACTCGAAACCATCTCGATAAACTCCTCAAAACTAATCTTTCCGTCGCCATCGCGGTCGGCCTCCATGATCGTTTTGTCGACAATCTGCTGCAACTGTTGGTCCTTCAAATTACTCCCCACCATCATCTTCATGACAATGAACAGTTCGCCGTTGGAAATGTACCCGTCCTTATCCATATCATACACGCTAAACGCAAACTTCAGCTTTTCGTCGCTGCCGCCTCGACTCGAAAACGCCGACAAGCCGGTCAAGAACTCTTGGAAGTCGACGTCGCCGCCGGCGTCTTGGTCGAAAATCGCGATCAGCCTGGACGCGAGCGGGTTTGTTGCTATGGCTGGGATCGCGAGAAACTCGTTTCGGTCGATCGTGCCTGAGCTGTCGCGGTCGAGCTTCATGAATCGTTTGCGGAGCCGGTCGACCTCTTCGACCGAGAAGTTGGTCGACAGCGCCAGATTGTCTATTAGTTGCTTTGATGCTTCTGCGCCCATTGCTGAGAATTCTGCTACTGGCGGTCCCTGCACGGACGAATGAATTAGCTGTGATAGAACTGGAGCCTGCCTGGGCTACTGAATGAAACTACACGTTCGCGGATGGTTAAATGGCGCATGCTAGGGTACAAACACCTTGTCGAGAACAATCGAGCCGCACTTCAACTCGGGCCAAGTCCACTCAAGTAACCATCACCCGCTTAAACTTCGCTTTTACGCTACTATTTCAAGATCTCAAAAAATAGAGACATTCCCATTTCGGACTTGGAATCTCTATCTGGCAATCTTAAGCGTGATTTTGTTCATGAGGTTCCTCCGAAATTAAAGTTCCGCTCCTCCTCCTCCCAAGTTACCCTGCCCGCGAAAAGCCGAAGCCAATTTTATTCTCAATTCGAATTCTTTGCCCACCGCCTCGTCCTCACACGAATTATCTAAATACGAACTAACAGATTTAGCATCTTACTTGATCTCCAAGCGGATATAAAAAGCAATGGCTCGAGGCGACGCGAAACAGTCAGAGCAGGAGCGCTTCGTGGCATGCATCTCCGAGATTTCAATCGCGCTCGTCGAATCCCTGCAATCGCCAAACAAAGACGTGAACTTGAACGGGCTGGTCGGCCGGCTGTCCAAGAAGTACAAGCTGAAGCACCAGCCGCGGTTAACTGATATCATATCTGGCATTCCGGATCAGTACAAGAAATACTTGCTGCCAAAATTGAAAGCAAAGCCTGTGCGGACGGCCAGTGGCGTATGTGTCCGATCTTGATGGTTTATTTTTTTGTGGGGGAGTAGTGCAGACTGGGCGGGCTAATGGATGGGTTAGATTGCCGTGGTGGCAGTTATGTGTAAACCGCACCGATGTCCGCATATCGCGTATACGGGGAACATCTGTGTGTACTGTCCCGGCGGACCGGATTCGGACTTCGAGTACTCGACCCAGTCATACACCGGCTACGAGCCGACGTCCATGCGCGCGATCCGCGCACGGTACGACCCGTACGAGCAGGCCCGGGGCCGGATCGAGCAGTTACGCCAGTTGGGCCACACGGTCGACAAGGTCGAGTACATCATCATGGGCGGCACGTTCATGAGCCTGCCGTCGGACTACCGAGAGTGGTTTATCGCGAACCTGCACAACGCATTGTCGGGCTACGCGATGCCGTCGCACGCGAGCACAAAGAGCAACAACGGCAGTGTGATCGACGAGGCCGTCGCGATGTCCCAGTACTCGCAAACCAAATGCGTCGGCATCACGATCGAGACAAGGCCGGACTATTGCCTTGACCAGCACCTGACTGACATGCTCCGGTACGGGTGCACGCGACTTGAAATCGGAGTGCAGAGCGTGTACGAGGACGTTGCCAGGGACACGAATCGCGGACATACTGTCAAGGCAGTGTGCGAGACGTTCAGTCTGGCCAAGGATGCCGGGTTCAAGGTCGTGTCGCACATGATGCCTGACTTGCCGAACGTCGGCATGGAGCGGGATCTGGATCAGTTTAGAGAGTACTTTGAAAACCCCGCGTTCCGGACCGACGGTCTCAAAATATACCCGACCCTCGTCATCCGCGGCACGGGATTGTACGAGCTGTGGAAGGCGGGCAAATACAAATCCTACTCTGCCAACGGGCTGGTTGACTTGGTCGCGCGCATCCTGGCCCTGGTGCCGCCGTGGACGCGAATTTACCGTGTGCAGCGCGACATCCCGATGCCGCTCGTCACGGCCGGCGTCGAGAATGGCAACCTGCGCGAGCTGGCGCTGGCACGGATGAAGGACTTTGGCAGTACGTGCCGCGATGTGCGGGCGCGTGAGGTCGGCATCCAGGAAGTTCACCACCGCGTGCGACCGGAGCAGGTCGAGCTGATCCGGCGGGACTACGCCGCGAACGGTGGGTGGGAGACCTTCTTGAGTTACGAGGATCCGAAGCAGGATATCCTCATCGGACTGCTCCGCCTGCGACTGTGCTCTGAGCGCACGACTTTTCGCAAAGAGCTGACTGGCCAGCGAACGAGTTTGGTGCGCGAGTTGCATGTGTATGGCAGCGTTGTGCCGTTGCATAATCGCGACCCGCGACAGTTCCAGCATCAGGGATTCGGCACGCTGTTGATGGAGGAGGCGGAGCGGATTGCGAGGGAAGAGCATGGCAGTGCCAAGATTAGTGTTATTAGCGGTGTTGGTGTGCGGAATTATTACGCACGGTTGGGGTATTATCTTGATGGTCAGTCGGTCAGTTGTGCGGTGTTTGTGGGTAGACGAACTAACGGATTCTAGGTCCTTATATGTCAAAAATGTTGTAGGATAGAAAGTTAGTGGTAACGGGCATGGACGGAGTTTGGTTGGCGTGTTGTATATGCTAGTTAATTCAGGAGAAGCCGGCCTGCCCTGAGGGGTGAATAAGAAAGTTCAAGTTCATGTGCTTGATGCGCAACCGTTGTCCAGTGGGTCAGGTATCTTGCTCGGCCCAATGGATTAAATGGATTGGTATTATACTTGCGGACAAGTCGCTTGCGACCATCCTGCCGGGGTTAGGGTAGTGAGTCCAAGGGTTTGGGCTCCAGTGGCTTCAGGCTTAGGGGTTACGGGTGTTTTTGGCACCATCACTATGGCACACGATACAGCGCTGTGGACAGTTCCTGAGATTAAACTTCGACTAAGCATTAGTCTTTGCGTTAGTTGGAACAAACGCAAGTCCTGGTCAGCTATCCATCAGACCCATCAAAAATCGGGTCTGATTGGGGTAAGGGTTTGGCCATGTTCCTTAAAGGTCAGAATGCGGCCTACGCTGCCTTGCTGATCTTGTGACGAAATGCATATTACTGCTTGACAGATATGCCTTTTTTGCTTCGCCTTGGTCCCAACTCGACTGTGTGGGGGACCCTTGTTCTGGCTTCGGGCTAGGGTATACTTCTTGTGATGAAGTCGGCCACTCCGACCCCGTGTCCCCGCTTCCTACATTCCAACGATCAAACCATTCACGAGACCGCCCTCTCACTGTTACATGTTATTAGTGGCTGGCGATAGTTCACCAGACTATAAAGCCCTATTTCTACGAGCGGAGGAGGAACGGAACCAGGAAGAGAGTTGCTGAGACAAGCTGAGGAACGGCTCAACCAGGAAAGAGAGTTGCGGAGACAGGCTGAGGAACGCAACAGGCGCACGACTTTTGAGGAATTTATTCGAGCCTGTCATAATTTGTTATCCTTGCCGGTAGGGGTCGAAGATCCAACTCGCTGCACGAAAGGGTCGGTGCCAAAACCCGCCGGAAAATTGTGCCCCACACGCCTTTGCCTGTGGGAAGATTGCGGGGACAGCCAGCAGCAGCTTTACAACTCCGTTCGCAATTTCCTACATGCATCCGAGGAAGGTGCACCCCGGCTGTTTGCACCTGTCATTGGGCTGGAAGAAATCGGGCGACAACTTTCTGGTCGGCTCCTAAGCAGTGAAAAAGATTTGGAGAGTTACGAGCGACACGCTGTGGAGAATCATGTGCATGATGTGATTGCAGAGCTATGCAAGATCCCACAGCCTCGGGAGGAATTTGCACTGGGAGATGGAGTCAAGTTCGACAATCATGCCAATGCCCTGGATGATATTTATTCTGCCGTGCCAGATGTAGAAGATCCATCGAGTGTCCCACGGCCTAAACCTGATCAATTCTGCATCCACCGGGTGAACGGAAGTGGTCAACACCACACAGCAAAGTTTTGCACGCAGCGATGCCTGCTTGGTCTACGGCACTGGGGTATATTGGATAGCCATTGCCCTAATGTGGAGCTACATCGACAAGGCAGAGATAACGACCGACACCTTATTAGCACCGAACGCCTGGTACAGCTGCTCAAGCAGCAGCTGGATGAAAACATAGATCACGATTGCACGCCGTTTGGCGTTTGCGGTGCATATGGGGCTCCATTTAAGGTCACTTGCGTTCCATATGGCTACACGGTGGTCGGCAAGGGAACAACATCCCGCCTATGGAATGAAGTCTCGCGCGAAGCAGATGTGTATAGAGTTCTTAAAAAAGCTCAGGGATCTGCAGTCCCAGTGTTCCTTGGAACAATCGACCTTGAAAAGATCTACTTTCTTCATGGGGGTGGGCAGATCCGGCACATGCTGCTCATGGCTTATGGGGGTAAGGATACAACTGAGCTTGAGCACTCCCAGGCACTCTTCCATGAGATCGGGAGGTCCAGGAAGGAAATCCGCGCCTTGGGGGTGGAGCATGGAGACATGCGGTTTGCGAACGTTTTATGGAATGAAGAGTTAGGACGAGCTCTAATTATCGACTTCCATCGTTCCAAGTTGGCTCCTCGACTGATGGAAAAGCGGAACTCCTTGAAGCGGTCATTGTGCGAGACACAGGTTTCGGAGGCAAAGAGGCCACTGATGGAAAAGCGGAACTGATTGAAGCGATCATTGTGCGAGACACAGGTTTCGGAGACAAAAGGCCTCGTGCTGCTTAACAATAGGCGCTCGGTCGCGTCTGACGATCTGGAATGGCAACATGGAGGCTCTGGAATTACTTTGCTTTGAATTACTTTGCTTTGTATATAGTTGACGAGCACTGGATTAGATAGTGCTGGTGGCTAATGTAGAAGAGTGGGAAAAATGGGCAAAGTCCTGTACCTTTGACTGTAAATCACAAAAGATGCATTTCAAGGCAAAAAAACAATTCCTCTAAGTCCTGGATGTCGTATCTCACTTGCTTCAATACCATCATACAACATATGACACCACTTCGCTAGAGTTGGATTCGCTTGAGCTAGATAGAGATTTGGTGGCTTTGCTCATGAGTCATGCATGAGTCATGAGACTACTCCAATGCGCTTAACACTCAGTAGCAGACCAAAGGGTAGATTGAACATGAAAGTCATCTCCCACTTTCATCGCGGAAGTCTGGAGCAAAATCGAAGATATCCTTGGAATTTGAGTTCAGTCTGGCTGTTTCCTACACCGGTGAATTTACTACACTAATGGGTGACTTTACACAGTATCGTGGGGATGATCTGCTGATGGAAAATTCCTTCAAAAGTCTGATTGTTTGACTGAAATCCCTGAATACCCTAACTTCTCTAGGTAAATCATAGACTGCAAATTTTATTTGTTTTTATTGTAGAGTTTTAGAGTTGGATTCTGCTTAGACAGGGTTTGCCTTGCCGCTTGCAAAGACAGTGTAGTAGCTAGTCTTGGACGAAGAAGAGCACATTTGTAGGTGATGGTCACGTAGAACCAAGGAACTACCATACAGGTGTCATCACGACGAGCATGTCTAAGCAGGTCACGTTGCTGTTAGACGTTGAGATATGCAGGCAAAGCGCCCAATTTATTGCAGCAATATACAGCTCACCCATGAGACATATGCGACGAATATAACATGCGGACTGATGGTACAAATTGGTACATGCCACTTGACTTGGCGGCAGAACCGGCAGTTGTGTTAGAGTTCGCGACATAGGACGTTGGAATTTTAACTTAACGCCAGCGAGTGCTGAATGGGTCCGGTTTCTGAAATAAAATATGTTTGACTGTATGAATTGCATTGGGTCGTGCACACAAATGATATAACCAGTACTTTTACTAGATTCCTGCATTTTCTGCTTGAGAACGGGTAAGATGCAGACGAGAAGGAGAGCGAATGCTAAAGACTACTATATCCAGGACATGCTCAAATCAGCGGATTCGAGGGGCTGGATTATGCGTATAACTGTCGAAACTCTTGGCTAGGATTTACTCAGATCCAGACTCGATCCTGATTTGTGGACCGAGTGACGGAATTATGCTATACTAAGTAAACCGGGCGGCAAGGCGTTTTTAGTTTGCACCTGATGGACGGAAATAGGGTAAGTACAGCGAACAATGGTCAGGCGGATATCAAACCCACATGAACGCAAAACGTGATTGTGAAACTTAACCGACAGGGATCACTCATTAGCAGCTGCCAATTACGTGGGCATGTTCGTCATAGTTGTCGTGTGTTGGTGAAACTGCATTATATAGAAATACTCTGCATATATGTCGATGCTATGGTGACAAAGGCACTACGAGCGAGCAAGGACGCTAATAATCCAATGCGCCTGATTACTGAGCTACAAAACCATAACGAATACGGTCAAACCACGTCGCTTGTGCGGTCCCACTGCGAAATGCACTAATAATATACTGTGTGCTCGCCGGGTTTGGTAGATAATGTATTTTCTGCATTTCGCCAACTGTCGTCATATGCACTTTAATTACACTAATTGATGTATTTTGGTTATTTTACATACAGAAAGAGCAGTAAATTGTATATAGAGTAGTAGAGAGCCCAAAAGTGGGAACAATTTGCGCAATCCGAAAGCGCAGTACTAAAATTACTGCAAATTATCGCAACTGACGCGATAAACTGCCCAAATCATTGCGCGACTGTCAAACAACGCTGCGGTTAGCACCCCATCTGCAAGAGATCGCATACCTTGGGCAAACTGGCTTTTTTGCTTCAAACAAAAATATAACCGTAAGTGCAAGTTCAATTTTGATTTGTCGCTACGCCCAACAAAATTAAATTTGCTTTTTTAGTTTTCTGCCCTTTGCTTCGTCCTCCCTTCTTCAAGTTTATAATCTCCCATCGTTCCACTCTTCCCTTTTTCCGTTTTCCTTTTCAGTTCCTCCATCCATACTTTCCCCTTCCATGCCCAACGCGTCTGTAGCCATCCCGTCGCTCCCATATCACTTGCAATTTGCACGCATTTATTTTCCGACTCTGTCTGTGTATTGAGTAGCTATCGGTCGACGACCTCGCCACATCCCGGCCCTCCGTCACCTCAACCGTCTCGTGTGTCTCGCTGTCCGCACGACAATCTACATCTCCAGCAACCGCGTAATTTGTTTTCGCGTGGTGTGCCTCCACACGACGTTCTCGCCCGGGTCTCTATAATTTATTACAGCCACGATTCAGATCCGCAGGTTCAAGGAGGTCACTTTCCCGCCAGTCAAGACTGCGAGAGCAAACCGAAATATTGCATCGAGCATGACTTCAGCTACATCTCCCTCGCCCGAGCGCCGACGACGTTCACGCGCTCAGGCGACGCCGTCCCCAGAGTCGCCAATTTCTGACCGGACAGAGTCCGCGTCGGCGCCGGCCGAGGAGGAGCGCGAGGAAGAAGACGACAATAAGCGGGTCTATTCCGGCGACCCGTCCGGCGCCGAGCCCGAACAAGACGACGACGACGATGACGACGACGGCGACCAGAAAATGAAGGAAGACGAGACCTCATCGCCCGTGGCCGCCCCCCGCAGCCTGCCTGCGCTCGCGCCTGCACCTCCTCAGTCTTCTACACCGGTGCCGGTCGTCGGCTCCGCAGGCAGAAAAGGCCCACGCCGTCGTCAGCCGCCGCACTACCGCGAAATTCGCGCTCGCGTTCAATCCATCTCCGAGAAGTTCCTGCCAATCCTCGGTGACATTGCGCTCGCGAACGTCGGCCAATTGCGTGTCGAGGAATTGTCGTCGAAAATTAACGCTGTGTACGGCGAATTGATACTGCTCCGACGGTTTCTGGAGCAGGATTCGCCGGATGATATCTCCCTGGCGAATAATTCCATCATCACTGCTGCCCCCGGCGGGCCGAGCCCCGTGCCTCCTTCGGCTTCGCAGTTCCAGACTCTGCAGATGCAGATGGTCGGTCCGGATGGGAATCCACTGCAGTCTAGCGACGTCGAGACGTAAGTTCTTCCTATACGACTCTTTGAATCATGCTCACAATCCTAGTAATGGCCATGCTGACCATCCTGCCAAACGCCAACGGCTTGCCGACGAAGTTGCGTCTCCGGCCGGCGACGAGATGATCCGTCCCGTGTTCCAAGGCATCGCGCACGCCGAGCCACCGAAAGACCTCTCCGCGGGGTCCACTCCCGCTCCAGCGAACCCCAATCTCCCGCTCAGCGATGCCGACCTGCACATCCCCGTCGTGGAGACCTACCGGGTGCTGGCCCATTCCAGCCGGCCGTCATACGACACTGGCGTCTCGCTCCTGAACGAAAAACGGCGAGAGAAGCTATGGGCAGTGATGCAGAACGAGATTTTTACGTTCGCGGTCGGATACAACTCTACACCGCTCCGCACGACCGAGGATTTCTGCACGCTGGCGTATTCGCAGGACGGCAGAATGAAGCGCACGCTCAAGAACGACCTCGCGATCTCGGAAGCCCTGTTCGACGGCGTTTCCGGCTTTCGCAAACGTCTGTACCAGACCGACGCTAAGCACGAGACCGACGACGGCGTCGACGACGGCGAAGGCAGCGGGCTGAAGGATTGTGGAATTAGGACGTACACAAACAACTTGTACAGCTTGAAGGCGAAGCCGCAGAATTATTACCATTACTTGTTTGCGGCCGCATTTTGGCGGTGGGTTAGAGACGAGATTGACAGCAAGACCGTCGTGTCGTCGTCGGCGATTCCGTCCGCGCGGCCGGAGTTTGCAGTGAACAGTATCGAGGATTGGTGGCGCGAGTGCGTTAGTATCTGCAACGGATTCTTGAAAGCGAATACCGGGCGTCCGGAGAAGAAGGCGTTTTTGAAAGAGCGGTTGCTTGCTGATGAGAAGAAGTATGTTGACAATTAATGAATGTTCTCAAGAATAATGCGATGTGTATGTTAGGTATACCGTGTATATGTAGGCTGTGTGTGTGTGTGTGTGTGTGTGCTTAGGCGTCGTTCGTTTAAGTTAGTCGCAGTTTTTGTTGTCAGTCATTTGTTTGAGGCGAGTGTAACGATAAGCTGTATAATTTAGTTGAATGTATCATTACATTACGTCGTCGTTTTTCCAAATCATCGTAACGAAGAAAATTATGCAAAGGACATTTTAGAACCTATATACTGGTGAAAATTGAAAAGAAATGGGACCAAAAACCCTGGAACGTCCAACCGATTGCGTCTAGACCCAATTGATCAACTTCTCGTCTTCATGCCCCTTGACAATCTGCGTTTTCCGGTCCAAGATTTCAGAAACTTTCTCTCGAACACCGACCTTGCCACGGTAATCTTCCACAAAGTGCTCGGCGACCTCCTCCTTGGTCGCCAAAAACGGGCCCGAGTGCTTAGCCTCGCCCAACACGAACTGCTCGACTTCGTTCTCGGTAGGCAGACCGTTCTGGAACGGATACTCTTTGTACGCGACGGCGTCTTCTGGTCGGTCGCCGGCGAGCTGGTGAAGCTTGTCGAACGCGCGTAGTAGAACCGGTGGGGCCTCGTTTCCGGCGGGCCAAAACTTGGCGACGTCGACGTTGCCAGCATCTTGCCACTCCGCTCGGCCGTTCTGCTTCTGCACTACACGGTACGAGACACCGGTGTGAAAGTCAGGCTCGGTCATGAACTTGGACGCAATGAACATATCGTTCTTAAGCGTCTCGCGGATGTCAATCTTAGCTCCGTTTCTGACCGCTGCCAGGGCGATCTTCATGGACAGGGGACACCGGACGCTCATAGTATCAACTGTTGTCTTTGCAAACTCATCGCCAGCCTCGGCGGCTTTCGACAACGCATCCGTGATCTGTTCCAGCGTATCGAACTTGAAACACGCATCAATGGTTTTCCGCTTGCCGCCGCCGTAGAAAAATTTGTAGTCCGCGGGGACTTCGCTCTGGAAATCGTCGATCGCGTTGTTGATCACGGCGTTATACTTTCGCGACCCGGTAAGATCCTCGACAGTGTCTAGTTCCGCTAGCCGGGATTCCAAGTCTTTCAGCTTTTCGCTCGGCACAAAGTGGGTTGCAGCGCCAGCAAAATAGGCATCGAATCCGTTCAGCCGCTCGCCTGTCATGGCGAGGTACGTCCCCAGGTAGCCGTCCAGTCGCGAGAGAAAGAACGACGCGCCGACGTCGGGATAGAACCCAATAAGGGTCTCTGGCATCGAGAAGACGGTCTTCTCGGTCGCGATACGGAATGGCGTGTGCATGCAAAGTCCGGCACCGCCGCCCACTAGTTTTCGCGACAGTTAGCAAAGGACATTATCAGGACAGAACAAGGCGACGTACTAGTTATGCCGTCCATGAACGTCACGATCGGTTTTGGGTAGGTCGCAATGATGTAGTCGAGGGTGTATTCGTGTGTGAAAAAGGCAGTAGCCTCTGTCGGCGAGACATCGAGAAGTGCTGCAGACAGTTAGCACTTATGACCAGTCACATACGAGGACCATGAGTGCTCACCCGCAACATCACCACCGGCACAAAGCGCCTTGCCGCCTTCGCCCCTTATAATCAAAAGCTTTGCCGTATCGGACTTTCCCCATTCCTGGGGTGGTTAGCAATGGAACGGATGCAAGGGAGACGGGCGACATACTGTGATTCGGGGCGTCATCTTCGCGATCATGGAGTCGTTGAGCGCGTTCAGCTTCCTTGGTCTGTTGAGTCTGACGATCCGCGCAGCCCGGTTGACTTCGAACAGAACATCGTCGGGATCTGCAGACGCAGCGGTAGCCATCTTGATCAATGTTAGTTTGATTCCTGTTGCAATTGCGTGGACAACTTGTCGACCTGACACCCGTGCGGATGGAGTGACCGATTTTTGACTGACCTTGGCTTTGGCTAAGAAAGCGGGATTTGTAATTTTTGCACGCAACGGCATGGAAGAGGCAGCGACACGGAGCGACCACGACGACCGGAGCGGGAGAAGTGGCCGAGTGGAATGGAGAGTGCTCATGAAGAGGACTAGCTGTGAGGTTGCGGTCTTGTTATCGCGCTGTCGGCCCGGAGAGCGTGCGGAGTGCAATTGCCGAGGATGGTAAATAGATAATTTCGGCACAAGACGGCGGAGAATTCCTTAACCCAGGCAAATGCGGCTACTGAAGTTTTTAAGCGCGGCTCCCCTAACCAGATTTCTCCAAATACTCTCGACGTATGATCCACTCTCACCCCTGATGAATGTAAAATATCATTTGTAATTGTGCAGAATATGTTATAGACATGGTCAGCGATTAATCAGTGTCCGACGTCGCCTTATTTAAGCCGAACAGCACAAAGTCACGGCAGTTGCTCAAATATATTGCAACCATTCAGTCACGTTATATGTACATAATATTAACAGCATGACAAATACAATCCATATGCATATTATATTGATCTATAGTACAAAGTTACCCACGCAGTCGCGCCCACGCCATGCTCTTGACCAGAATGCCAACAACCAATTCCGGATTTTCACCATACACTTGCGCCAAAAGGCTCCGCAGCTTAGTTTGCCTTTGTTGCCATGTTCCTCAACTTTGCGTCTCTCTGCGCTTTCAACATGGCGCTCTGTTCCTGCAACCGCGCAATTTTCGCCTGCAACATGGCCTCCTTCTGACTATCCCATCCATCCCCTCTCCTAAACGTCGGTCCATTAAACCCACCACCAGCACCAAATCCTGCCCCATTCGACGCCTTTTGCCGCTTAGTAGCCTCATTCTCCCGGCGCTCCAGGTCCTCCTTGCCCTGTCGCCGCTTCGCATCAAACGCCTCCTGCCGCTTTTTATCCCGCACCTTTGCGTTCCGTTTTGCGTCGTATTCCTGGCGGAGATTGTCGGACAGTAGTACCTCACTAGCGATTGACAACGCGTGGAATATTTCGACTGCATGTTTCGATTTGTTTTTGTCCGGGTGGTATTTGAGTGCCGCTCTTCGGTATGCTTTGCGGATATCTGTCTCGTCGGCTACATCCTCCACGCCCTATGTTACGGGGTTAGTATATCTCCAGAAAAGCCTTGGTAAAAAAAATATTCAGATATAGAGAGAATCAAACGCACCAGCAACTCATAGAAATCGTACTTCTTCGCGACCTCGTCGCGCTCTCCTGCTGACGCCGCCATCGACCGTTGTATGTATACCTTGTTTCCCAAGTACAGTCACAAAAGTAATCGTATGTAGCAATCCGGTACTTTGATCCAAATATTTTCAAATCCTTGGGTCCTCTAAAAACGACGGGTCAGAGAGGACGTTTGGTATATCCGTTAATGTTGGTGGGCTGGATCACGAATTCACGAATCGACGCTTATACCGCATCTATCTGGCCACTCGACCCAGAAACCTAACCCTTAAAATGCGCAGTTTCGAGCAGCTCTGATTCTCGGACCAGATATGTCACCCAACTAATTCACGTGCAGGGAGTATAATCGATTGAACCCGGTTCGACAAAAGAATGCGACAGTGGTTTGCGGCACAGGAAATAGCTTATTCAAACTTCATTTGGCCAAACCCTCACACTAAGTACATTAATCAACATTGGCCAAACCCTCACATTAAACAGATTAATCAACGGCGTAAATTACACAAAAAATCGCGAATAATACCATAGCCAAAAGTCCCAATCACATTCCCAAACAATCCCTATCTTTTTGTAAAGTACAAGTATACATAATATACATCCGATACAAATTGGATACCAGTTTCACGTTATCCCTTATTTTTCACAGTGTCACCAAAAACATAGCTTAACATGCGCCATATGTTATAATACAGAATAATAGCACAAAAATCACTACACATTAAGATCGCGGAGTCGGTTGACTGCTTTCTGATACCTTTGAGCTGTAGGCGTTTGTTAGCGTCACGACGGCTGTAGATTCAAACAAACAAGGAAACTTACCTGCCGCCTTCTTGTACCACCTAATAGCCTCATGCATGTTCACGGTCGTGCCGATTCCATTCTCCATGAAATATCCGACCGCATACTCTGCCTTGGCCAACCCCTTTTCTGACGACCGGCGCGCCCACAAGTACGATTCGGTCTCGGACTTTGGCAGCACATTGTCGGCACCAGTCAAATACCATCCACTCAATCCCAGCTCGCTCTCCGCGTCGCCCTTTTGTGCAGCACGCGAATACCAGGCGATGCTTCTTTTGGGATCAACCTCGCAGCCCATATGTCCGTACTCATGCGCCGCGCCCATCTTGAACTGGGCAGGAAGATATCCCAATACCGCAGCCTTGCCGTACAAGTCCAACGCAAGACCGTCATCGTGGGGCAAAAAGCCGTTACTTCCGTCCGCGGTCTCGTACAACCGTGCTAGTTCATACAACGCATGCGGGTTCTCATGGTCCGCCTGATCGGCCGCTCGTTTCAACCAAATTAAAGACTCGCTCGTGCTCTGGCCCTGTCCTAATCCCCCGCGAAGGAGAACCATTCCAATCTTATACATGGACGCGGTATCACCCTGCTGGGCTGCTTGCTTGTAATAAGTCCAAGCTTTACCCTCGTCTTTCCGAGTGCCGCTTCCCAACTCGTAGCAAACGGCAGTCCTATACGACCCTCGCGCATGACCGAGTTTTGACGCTTTCTTGTAGTACTCAAACTCCTTCTCGCGATTCATCTCGAGACCAAGCTTGCCGCCCGCACCATAGCACGTGCCAAGGAAATACACAGCCTCGGGATAAGGCTTCGACCCGCTGGCAAACTTCTTGACGATTTTCTGGGCTGAGACCGTCCAGTTCTCGATATACTTGCGGATCGCTTTCGAGTCGAGCTCGCCGGACCGAGAAGACAGTGTCGGCGAGGACGCGGCTTCGAGAAGCGCCTTTGCATATGCGAGCTGTACTTCGGCATTGTGCTTCTGGTCTTTAGCGCGTTGCCTTGCGGCGTCGAACGCGGATTGAGTGAGCGGTGTCGGGACGGTAATGGGATCTGGTGGGAGGATAACTTGTGCGGACGCCATTGCAGATGCCGGGGAATATTGACGTACCGGAGCTGGATGCGAGGTCGACAAGAGGGCTTGGACTTGATTAGCGGCTTGAGGTAGCTGATTTTGCTGAGGAGCTGGCACTGGCGATGGCGATGCCTTGACGCCGGACAGAACAGGTTCCCGCTGCAAGGGTCGGGCATATCGGTCCGCAGACGATGCAGTATCCTCATACTCATACGTCGGCGCTCTCGCAAAACTCTGATTTCGTGGCGGACCGCCACCCGCCTCCGATTCCAACGTCGCAGCACGGGGAAGTGGCGACATACGAGCTCCATCAGGCTCGAACGTTTGATCTCGCGACAAGCCTCGCGCACCTGCACCGCCCTGCATGGGTGGCGGTGGCTGCTGAAGACCGCGATATCCTTGTCCCGGCATATTTTGCCCTGGTGGGATTTGCTGATTGCCAGGGAGTGACGGGCCACGCACGGGTGAAACAGGGTATTGAACATCTTGTTGAGGCGGTTGGCCGTAAGGGCTTGCTGGACGAGGCACGTATCCCTGAGGTGGCATGGGTTTGCGCAATAGTGGCGGGAGCATCGTTACTGGAGGCTTCGGCGGATAATATTCTGCCTCGTCGACATACTCCATCGGCTGCATGGGCCGAATCTGGCGTGCGAACTGAGGAGGCGGATATGGTGACTCGGTACGCGGTTCTGAGGACTCGGACGAGGAGTTGGACGAGTTCGATGGGCCAAAATTCGGTTCATCAGCCAAATCTGTGTCGTTGCGAAGAATTTCATTGGTCGAGGCAGACCCATTTGGAACGTGGTCACTGTCAATAGGATTATCGTCCATATACATATCAAGCACGTTGTCCACGGTTTCAGTATAATCTCCGCTGTGCCGTGCATCCGTAGCCGGGAATGGTGATGGCGACGGGACCGGCGACGGTGTCGTGGCAATATCCAGCGTTGGCCGTTCCTGACTGTGCTTTTGAGGAGTCTGATACACAGGACCTGATTCTGCGCCATACTGAGCGTCTTCAATCCGTCTAGAAGATTCAGGTCCGCTAACCGGACCACCAGTGTACATAGGGCTGTCACTTCCACGCCGTCGACCTTGCACAGGCAACGGAGGTGGTGACTGCACGGCAATGGGGCCCGAGGCCGACCTCGGCATACCTCTACCTCGCACATGAGGTGGAGGCAGTGGAGGGCGCGGATTTCCCTGGCCACCACCGTAATAGTAATCGTCGTCGTCGTAATAAGGAGCCTGGCGCACTGGAGGTGGGCCGCGACGGGGCTGCCCACCACCGCTGATATCCATTCTCTGCATGCCGCCGTTCAAGTGCTCCATGTTGCCTCTATACTGTTGTTGGTACTGTTGTTGCAGCGGTGGCGGCGGTGGCTGCTGGGGGACCCCGACAGGTCGTCGGGGAGGTCGTTGTTGCTGCAGTTTCATCTGAGCTAAACCACCGCCGGCGCCGGGCGGGAATCTCGAATCGTACGCGCCGAGGTCCTCGCTCACCATAGAGGAGTAGTCGTCAATCGGCACGTCGTCGTTGCCATCGTCACCGAAGTCGTCACCGAGGTCGTCGAATCGCTCCTTGTCTCGCTGGCGCTGGCGCAACGCGTGCGTCGGCGCAGGGAACCGACGCGGAGGACCAGTCGCGAGGTTGTCGGCGTGAGCTTGTGAGGCTGAAGGAGGTTGAGGAGGACCACGTCTGTACGGGCCAGGCGCGCCGTAGTACTGCTGTGGTGGATAGTTGTGGGACGGCGGTGGAGGCCCTCGTTGTTGTGGACGAGGAGGATATCCTTGCTGCGGGGGGCCCCTGGGCATCTGGACGGGACGGCTGTCGGGATAGGGACCAGCGGACGCAGGACCCAGACCGTAAAGATGGTCGTCAGAAGGCCGCTGGCGACGTGGTAGTCGTGACGGGGGTGGTGGATATGCCATGGTTGTGTGTTGAGGGTCGAGAATGGGCACAAGGAGCAATATCGTGGACGAGTGAGGAGGGAGCAAGTTAAGTAGAAGGGAGACAAGACAGGCGCGAAGTACACAACCCGATACAGCCTCAGGGTTCGGGCTAACTCTTGTGGTTAGGGCAACCAATATTCTGGATACGGAAGCGCGGAGATGTTGTGTGGGCGGCGCAGCGGCTCGACCCGGACAAGTTCGTGAGCAACGCTCAGCCACTGAGGATATATATATATATATTATATGTTACAACTATAACTCTGGCATAATCTCATGACCCGTTGCTGCTCATGCCCCTGACCAGACCAGCTGTAATTGAAGCCAGTACTTTGGTCGGGCTGATGCATCGAACAGACGTCGTCTCTGCTCGGAAGCACGTCAAGCTGAGCTGAGCAGGCTAATGTCACCTGACAAATAATATAGATAATATAGGCCGCCAATCTTCCAGCAGCCTCGGCCATAATGAATTTCAATCAACACTGCAAAGCACATAGCGAACGAACCCAGCGTATATTCTTGCCTAAAGCTATTTCTGGCAAACTCAACTCGTCAAGTTTCCCAAGGATCATTCGTTACATTCATCTAACTCTAAACCGTTCGTCTCACGGTTAGGGTTAATACTTTTGCATCCTTGTGCCGGGAATGCGTCGAGGATTTTGTCAACATTCCTTGTGTCCAGTCTGCCGTTATGCTTGCTTGTATCCCGCACCGCCCGCTACAACTTATAACGTTGAGCACGCGACTATGTGTATTTGTTGCAGTTGGCGACGGCGCAATTTTACCCGGCGAAAACAAATTCCTGTCACCGCAAGCCAAGCAGCCGCCGACACTTTCAGGGGCGACACGACTGCGGCTCACCGTAACCAACTCGCTTAAAGGCCCCATAGAAGATATAAAGACACATATGGTGGACGTGCACACGAATAACGACGTACGAATATTCGTAAGTCGAATACGACGTAATATTCATAAATCCTAAATAGTACTATCATCCAGAGATTTATATACATCTCGCAGCACCACCAAGGCGCCTTATAGTGTCCGGGCGCAACGAGTTCCTCCGTAAGCCTGGTAAATCGCGTCCACTATTAAACAATCTTCGCTAAATAATCTCTGGAGGCCGCTGCCATTCGCGGATATTCATCGTTAATTCATTACGTGTTCTCCACCAAGGGAGTAGCCAGTTTTCGTGTCCAGGAGTAAACAAGACCACGCGACAAGCCTCTGGTGCCTATTAGCTTCACCCTAACCTCGTGGTATAAGTTACGGCTCGGCATTTAAAACTACGAATAATTACGAATCGAATACGAATAAGACCTCCCAAACCAATAGTCGAGTACGAATATGAGTTGCGCCAAAAAAGTCGAATACGAATAAGCAAAATCTTTATTCGCGTGCAGTAGTGGACGACATTATGCAGGTTTCGAGTTTTCTACAAATTAGAAATGCATGTGTCAACCACGTTTGCCATGAATATATGTATATCTCGCCACTAGAATTGGCTGTCCATGCATGCCATTCAAAACCAACTTCGATTCCGGAAAGGTTCAGCCTTAGGAGGGTCTCATTCTCTGAACAAGAGTCTGGAGCAATGCCGTCTGCCGCGAGGCTTCCTGTCTTTGATCGTGGCAGTACCTGGACGAAGCTATCAGCTGGACAACCACCAATAACCAGAAAAAACAAAACGAATACCATAATATCAAGTGAACATGCAACGCGACCATCACTAGCCGCTGACTCGACAGATGTTGGAACTTTCCGAGAACTTCTTGCCTCTTTGAAGCCCATCGAATTCGCCGCTCCAACCGGCTATGTTTCCAGTTCCCGGGCAGGAGCTTTGGTCCCAACCCGGCGAAGTCTTCTTTAAGCGATGCAACTGTTGCCCTGATGGACTCTTCCGTCGACTGAAGAGTATTGTTGTGCTCGGCCGAGTGCCTGCAATCCTCCATCCCTTCTGGAATAGCAGTCTTCCAGAGGAATACAGGCTTTAGCTGTGTTTCAGCAAGCTTGAGATCACGATTGAACTTGTCAATCTCCGCGTCCGCCTCCACCGTGAGGGCATAAAAACCTGCGCCAGCAACAACCGTGGCGACGACAAACGTTAGCACTCCGATGATGTCGGCCGCGAGGCCAAATCCGTCAAGACTGTTCATGCTTCCAATATTCAATAATTCCTAAAGATGTCCGCGAACATCGCATATAAGATACGTTGATTTCATGGTGTGACGAGAAGTCATCACGTCCACGCGCGTGCCGGCGGAGCTGCAGCTCCTGTTCAATTTGGAATCGTGACGACAGGAATTATCCACGCCGTCTATGTGCCTGCGGCCTCCCACAAGAAACTTAGGCTTTTCGATATTTAAACTACTTTGTGTGCGGGCGTGCTGCTTTCGAACTATTGTGAGGTTGGTGCTTCTCGCACAATCCGTTCGGGGTGCGCGCAGGGCTACGGAAGGGCGCAGGCCAAATTTTAAAAATTATCTGTCTTAAATAGCCGCTCTGCTAATTTCATTAATTTAATCTCCAGGAACTCGAGGTTCCGCTCTTCGCTCAAATACGCATGCCGCAAACACTACTCATCCTGCACAAAGTGCTTCGCAACAAGAAGCTCATCCTAGCCAGCATTCACCTGGACATAGCTCTCCACCATACGTCAGGAGTGGAACGCGCCTCAGGGCTTGCACAGAATATATTGCGCGACCGTCGCCGAAATTGTTCTCAAACGATAGTGGGGTGCAGCTGCTTGTCCCCGCACGCAGCTGTCTGACTCCAGGAACTCTGCCTTCCTATGGCACGAGTTTTTTGACCTTTTCGGATGCGGTCGGAGTATGCGGATGTGTGGCTAAATATCCGATTTTATTCCTGTCGGCCCGGAACTCAATGTCTTCAAGGACCCAAGGGTAGATGTCCTGCCTCCAGTCAGTTGTGATCTTCGGTTATATTTTAATACCCACTTTGTAAGCTTCGACACCGAACCACGTGTCGAGATGGCCGTAGTCCTGAAACACCTTGCGGCGGTACAAATCGGGCCCATTGACGTCTCGCAAAAAGTTGTAGTCAGCATCGGTCGACTCAAGGTTGTATGTCTGATTCTTGTCACCGTGGATAAAGGATATTGGGAAGCTAGATAACTAGTCAGACAACTGAACTGAGTTTTAAACACATTGCAAAATCGGCTCACTTCAAATACTTGCGCGCATTGTTCGCCGTCACGTAAACTTTTTCGCGCTTATCGTTGAGCAGCTCCTTCTGGATCGTCATGTCAATGAGCTGTCTGAGGGTCTGTACAGAGCGTCAGCACCGAGTTCATGGGACAAAAGAAGAACATACCGTCATGTTAACTCCGCCGATGATCTTGTCGAGATTGGAATGAAGCGCATCATTCAAGTTGTCATGGTGCCACAAAAGACCAAAGCAGAGACTACTGCGATGGCACACGGTCGAGCCACAAATCTCACTGAACTGGCCGACCGGATAGAGGCGCAGGGCTTGGTCAACTGCAACTTCGATAAGACCGTGAGGAGCGCTGCGGACATCGAGGTAATCAACACCAAACACGCGGTTGACAATAGGCGCCAAGTACAAGTGCGCCTTGACCCAATTGACGGTTGCTGCGACAGGGTGCATCGCCACCTGTGATGCGACAACATGGCCAAGGCCGGAGATGGTCCCGTCGAGCAGTCCCATAAACGTCGCAACACTACCCGCACAATGAACGACGGCCGAGATATTAGTACAGCCTGTGGATTGCTTGGTTTCGGCAACAGCCGCTTCGACATCAAAGCGAACGCTCTCCACCGCAATCTGACCTGTCGACGCACGAATTGTGGGCGAAAGTCGATGGTCCAGAGCGAAGACATCGTAGCCACGGTCGGTCAAAAACGTCACAAAGTTGGTGGGGATTAGGTGCGTTCCAAAAATCTCATATGTCACACTGGCTCCAGGCACAAGCAAGATGGGACCCTTCTTGCCCGCGTTCCATCTGTGCATGCGAATATGGCCACCATCTTTGGTCGGCGCGTTCCATTGCTCATGCGTCGTGCTCGTACTGGCGTACACGATGCCCTTGCTATACCCAGGATACTGGAGCATGGGTGGTAGGAAATGCTCAGCGACATTCGCAGCAAAGTATGTCACAAACTGTGCGCTTATCTTGAACGAGGCCAGCTGCTGGCGGAGCCTGGCCAGACGAGGCGGAAGGTTGACGTTCTCGGGCAGATTAGCCCAGGCCGCGAAACCAGTGAGCTCTCTGATGAAATCGCTCACGCCAAGGTGAAGAATACCGCGTCCTAGTACAGTTCCAGCCTTGAGATGGCCTTTATCCTCACCCACCGAGACTGTCACGTAAAGTGTCGTTGTTGCCTTCCAGACAAGGGCGGCATTGAGCATCGCCGTCCTGTCGACAATTTTATGGCCCTCAAATTTGTACTTGCTTCCGTCGGTTGCCAGGAGATTCAAGTCATACGCAAGATTCTCCGTGCTGACATGACTGAGATCACGGCTGAAGAGCCGAAAGCGGCTACCTGCACAGACAAGAAGAGGATCCTCAGAAAGCGCACGACAACTAACTGTGCCCGCAATGTCCGCCGAGTGGTCATCGAGCGACACGAGGGTGCGTAAGTCATAAGCAATGATTGTCAGGAAGACATCCATAGTTGTCGAACTTGCGCGACCTTGGCATTCTGCGGTGTGGTAATCCTCGCTGAGAACGTCGGTGCCAAAGTAGCCTTTCATGACTTCGCTGAATGCGATACCACCTTTGCTGGGCAGGGTGGTCAACGACCAGCTGCTATTCGCCTGAAGGTCGTTGGCGACTTGAAGCACAGGCTTAGATGGCGCGAATGCCGGCGCCTTAAAATTAATCTCGCGGGTGACGATGTGTGGGTTGATGACCCAGCCACGGTCCCTGGCTGCCAACTCCGCCATACGTTCTGCCACTGCAGTTATGGTGAGGAATGGATTTACGCCAAGAGCGGCCGGAATGACCGCGCCGTCCACGACATAGAGCCCCGTGTGAACCTCGGTCTTCTTGTTGCCGTCGCTATATTTGAACACTTGTCCTTTATGATTAGTGACACCGCTCTTGCCGTCGTCGGCCATGACGCAGCCTCCAATTGAATGTACAGTGATGAGACCGTTGTGTGCGATCGGGGTGTGGAAAGGTCCAGGGACAAATGTCCCGCCGCTCTGGACAGTCATGCGGGCCAGCGTTTCGTGTAACTCGTGAACGCGTGCGGTGTCTCCGACACCGCCAAACGCGATGCGCAGCTTGTTGTTCTGGAGACTGAGAATGCCCTGGTTATCATCATGGCTCATGATCAAGTACATCATGGTACGATGAAGTGCTCCGACAAAAGGTCCACCGACACGGCTTTGAATCTCACGAGCTTTGGCCACAATGGCTTGGATAGGACCCCTGTACGGTTGCACCTTCTGGGGCGTCAAATCGAACATGGCCTGTAGGAATGGCCACACTGCGAAAGGAGCAACGCCCTCCTCAATGACATATCGCCTGAGAAGTTCTGGGTTGTTGCGCATGTCAATAATGCCCGTGATGCAGGGCCCGACTTGCTCGGTGTCCGGACGCTTGGCAGGATCATTGGAACCCACTCCGATGGCATTGCACTCGCCATCAGTCAAATTGTAGCCAAAGGCTAGAATATCGCCATTACCTGAGTACGACCTACCCACATTGTCGCTCACAGGTAGGCCCATTGCCTTGCTTCGAAGAATGATTTCAGTCGACCCTAAAGTGCCGGCGCCAATGAACACATCGTTGGCCAACACAAAGAACGGATGAGTGGCAAACTCGTCAAAATCCTGACGACCGGGCTGCAGCCACCTGAAGAAAACGGCCCAATTCTTGGTGGATTCGATATACTTGACATGGGTGACCTCGCAGCTGCAAAATATCTCTGCGCCATGGTTCCAGGCGTCCGCGATATATGTGACAAGCGTTGTGGTCTTACTCCAATCGTTAATACCAGTACAGTCATTACCCGTAAGTGTGGATGCGTTCTGAGAGACACCGGCCGCATTGAGCCCATAATCGAAGCTGACTGTGATTGGAGTGCGGCCGAACTGGTTGCTGTACTCTGGACCAAGACGGTGAACTTGTCTCTCTAAGGTTGAGAGCTTCTTGAGCTTGGGCCAGTCCTCAGGATACTTGTTGGGGCGAAGCATCTGCTCGGCTCGGTCGTAATACTTGGACAGACCCTCCCCTCTTAACTCTTGTGGCCAGACGTCCATGTGCTCGGTGAGATCGTCCATACGCAGACCGACATTGGCATTGAGATGGCTCGTGCCTCCAAGGCCCTCGCCTACAAAGGCATTTTGCTCATCTCCAATATAAAGATGGTAAAGGCCATTGCGCTTCCCGGACTCGAATGTCTGATCAGGAGCCGAAACATGCACTTCTGACGTAGCGTCGTCGACACCTTCTGGGAACTCGCCGGGCCAGCGCTCGACGCCTTTTTCGAGTACAGCGACCGAATGGCCCGTTCGAGCCATGCGACAGGCAGCAACGCCAGCACCATAGCCGCTGCCCACCACAACGACCTCGTAGAAAGGTTTCATCTGGGGGACCGAGAGGCCGATGCGGGGATAAGTACCTTCCTGCTGACTAAACGACATCGTGAGAATGAGCCAGGTTTGAGAACATGAAGATGGAAGGAGATGATGGCGACGGCCATGCTGCGGAGCATCGCATTTTATTATTACCGGTAAGGCAAGATGAAGGTAATCATTGGGGGTCT
Organism: Lipomyces tetrasporus; assembly: GCF_029532465.1. Lineage (NCBI taxonomy): Eukaryota > Fungi > Ascomycota > Lipomycetes > Lipomycetales > Lipomycetaceae > Lipomyces > Lipomyces tetrasporus. Next base: position 911,909 of record NW_026611604.1, read on the forward strand.
GGGTGACGTCAGATCACTCGACAGGGGTTGTAATACAATGCGCTGTGATGGCACAGCCCAAAGACGGTCGAGGCAGTGGACCCCGTTAACGCGAGATGTATCGTGGTCGGCGGTGATCATTGACCATGAAGGTATAAAAGGTTCAGCATTATCCCATGTGCCACGAACCATGGACAAGCCCGACTATCACGAGATTTCCCATTCCGTGCCACGCAAACTCGATCCAATAGTCCATCCCACATTCTGCACCAATTTGCGTTTTAGCACCTAGTTGGGACTGCACCACAGTATTGTATTCATTGATATATCTGGAACGATTGCTGTGTGTGGAGTACGCCACACCAGTTAGAGTTATCATTTTGGTCCGAGCGGCGGGTCCTTGATAGCCAAACCTGTTCACGGTTGATCCGTAACTCCTTTGCTACCACTTTAGTTACCTGTCAAATTGACCTATATCTGATGAAGCTCAGCAAATGTATTAACAAAACTACACACGAAAAGAAAGAGCAGAAGAAAGCCATGGGCTGGAGCGTCGAATACGGCAACTTTATGCAGCGCTTGGCTGGAAGCGTGGCCCTTGCATGTGACAATAATGTGGCTTCACGCAAGGCTGCGAGAGAGTGACGATGAGAATGAGCGGGCACGCCTCTAGGTCTCTAGGGCTTATTGTTTCGAGCTGGAATCTGATGATTGTAACCGTAGACACAATACGATATAAGTTAACGATACACGCAAAGATCAAGACATATTATCTTATTTTGTATCAGACGCATCAAGTATCATCTGTATTCTCTGTCTAATTTTTCATTACCAAATTCGTCTCGCTAAGATCGATTTCATTTCTAGTGCCAGGATCGGTTGGGAAATTTAGCAACGGCTGAGAATCTGAGGGGTATAAACTGCAAGCTGCGACATCAGGGTCGGCGACAACGCTATGTCCTGAGGCGCTGTTATGAGGATTCCGAGGGTAAGAGTCGTACTCCTGTTATTTGTGTTTTTGTCGCAGGGCATTTCACATTATCACACTTTCAAATGACACGCTTCTATGTCGAAGCAGCTATTGAGAACATATTCGTAAAAGCGGCCCAAACATAGCCGGTCGCCCGCCCGAATTCCATACTTCCAGCCTATCGCCGCAACTGAAACTCCTTCAATTATATCGGCCGGAGCAACTCCTGCGCACACTCCCGTCCACCTTACGACCGACACTATCCAACATAACGTGCGTCCATTGCGTTCATATTTTCGGAGTGCCAAATTTCAAGCTCTGCAAGGGATCGCTAGGTCAAGTCTGGCCTTGTTAGATGGCATTTAATTAGTTCGGATATTTACTTATCCGAACGAAGTTGCTGCAACTTAATTGTCAATATGAAGGCAGTAAACACCTATCATCTGGTATTAATACAATATATACATAATGGCATTCTTAACCGAGTCTAATTACTGGCGGCATTCCGTCTCGCGACCTCATCAGTCAATGCTTTTCTCATATCGTCCTTCGGCGCGGCAATACCTGTCCACAGTGCAAACTGCGCATATCCCTGCTCCAGCAAAACATCCGTTCCACGGACAACCTCCCACCCACCAGCGCGTTCAGACACCTTCATCAACGGCGTGACATTAGGCTTGTACGCCATCTCGACCAAAACACCTCCTTCCTTCCCGAACAGCGACAGAGGGATATCATCTTCAGTAATCACATCACCAGGAATGTTGCCAATTATCACACTCAACGGCAACGACTCCTGTTCCGGCCACGATTCGATTTGATAGCTGTCGACGACAATCACATGCGCTTTATCCTTGAACTCCTCTGCAATCTGCTCTGCTTTGGACTTGGAGCGATTGTAGATGTAGATTATCCCGACGTTCAACTCACTGAGGGCATATACTGCCGCTCTAGCCGACCCACCGGCGCCGATAACCAAGCCGCTGTCAGGCGGTCGCAATGAATTAGACATCCGAGCCTCGATGCACTGTTTGATACCCGACCAATCTGTGTTCTCGCCTGTTAACTTTCTGCTGCCGCCGACAGTAGTTACCACAATAGTATTAACCGCTCCAATCCTTTTCCCGGCGTCAGAAATGTCGTTTAGGAACCGCATAATTTCAAGCTTATGCGGCACTGTGACTGACGCTCCACCAAAATTCGGGTCAGCCAGCACGGCGGAGATCTCATCTTTGTCAAGAGATTGGACGTCGTAGAGCGAGTACTGGTGGGGTAATCCGGCGACCGCGAATGCGGCGTTATGGATTGTTGGTGAGAGTGAGTAGGACACGTTGTATCCAAATAAATAGAATTGCTTCTTCTCCGCCATATTTATTGTAGTAATGGAGTCGATGGATTGTACGGAACAGGTCGTGAACAATGCCCGTAAACAAGTGTGAAGATTATGAACCGTACGCGCTGTTAAAGTTACCGACCCAAAGCCTTTATCCCTGCGCAAATACGCAAACGCGCACGCTTTGTGTATCTAAATCGAAGCAATCGCAACGGCTATGCCACGAGTGTGCAACCGTGATCTCGCAGTTTTAATTCTCCATTCAGATTAGGGGTCCGATCACATGCCCCGCATTTAACAAATCACAACGAGATTCCAGTCGATTTATTACCTATTTTATAGGTTCTACAACAAACTGGAACGCTACTTGGGATACAGTCAAACGGTCTGGCACCCCAAATGGCACTTTCGAATCAGGTATCCCCGAGGATGCCAGTCGGCTCAGTGCTGGCGCTTTATACACACTACATCCATACTCATCCGCTTCTGTACGTTATTCAACTAACTACTTGTGGCGTGGTTCATAAAATACTAACTGGAAACACAGTTTCAAGGCGATAACGGTTGCATTCATAAGTGGATCAAGTGAAATCATCTCGTCATACATAGCCGAATTCCTGTCACGCCGAGCCAGGAAATCAAGCTCGTTAACGCCGCCGAGGTGGACTAAATTCCCGTTTAGCAAAGACAGGGTCGCAAAGCTTTCGGCGTATGGATTTTTTGTAGCCGGGCCGCTACTTCACTGTATGTATGTGACTGTGTAGAGAGTCGATGGATGCTGACGGACCTGCTGAAAGATATCCTGGCATTAGTGGCTCGACTTGCACCCGCGACATCGCGGTACAGAAAGTTACGGTTATACTTTGCTGCATTACTGTTAACGCCGCTTCTTGACGTTGCGCATATAATCACAATGTCTGTCGTTGCCGGCGCACGCAAGCCACAACAAGTAGGAGCCACGCTGCAACGCGGCATGTTACCGGCCATAAATGTTACTGCCCCGTGGTTCCCAGCGATTATAGTGATAGCTTCGAGTTTGGGAATTGGTGTTGATTGGTGGACGGTACTGTGCGCGAGCATGGCAGGCGGGATCGGTGTTGTTGGTGGAGTTGTGTCCAAAAGCAGGCGGTAGATGCTTAATGGGATGGCGTATATGGATTTTGGTATTCATTATTTAAATTATACAGCTGAAGATATAAAGATCACATATGTAGACCGTGAACCCTCCCAGTAACGCCTATAATGCCAAATAGTGTACAAGAATAATAGCAAAGTATTCATCTTGGTGCCCTCCCGGTACGTCTTTGAGCTCTCGGCTGTGCTTCCTCCTCCTCCACAAATCCTCCCGCATGGCTCCTCGCATGTCTGGGATAGCTGTGCTCGTGGACTTCATCCGCAACATCGTCCTGGCTTTCCGGCATCTCGTCCTGTCGCAAATACCGGACCCGCCTCTGCGCCCTTCCAGCCCGAACACCGCCCCCATCCTCCCTCCGATCCCGATAAAACTCGGCAACGGAACTAATCCTTCCGAACGGTGTGGCGCGTAACAGTTCGCCCTGCGGAACCTCACGCGCGTCGTCCGGCATGCGATTCATGAGCCCCTGCAAATCCAAATCCTTCCACGCCGATGCGTTCAAAAACGACATTGGAAGCGTGCCAGGACTGGCTGTCGCAATGGCAGCGGCAGCACTTGCCGCTGACGCAGCCGAAATCGAGCCGCCATGTAGCGCGGTTGTGTATGCTGCTGGCCGGTACCTTCGCAGCTGCGAGAGCAAGATGCCAAAGGCTGCGTGCTGGTCTGGGACGACGTCATCTTCATCTTCAGGGTTGATTGGTTGGAATTCCGGCGGGATTACGATTTCTTCGTCAGGCAGGTGGGACGAGACCCAGTCTTCGAAGAACAGGGCCGATCGGGGTGGGTTGATGTGGATATGTGACCGGCTTGAGTCGCGCTGGGGCATTTCTCATGTATACTGTAATGGCGGAGAGCAAATTTGTATCATACGGACGTGATGACTGATCAATATGACGAGCGACAGCGGGGTATTCAAGAGGTTTGTTTAGATGCCGACCTGAACGCTTTCCTGGTGTCAGGGGCAACTAAGTTCAAGCCTCTTGAACTCTATTTAGCACCGGGTAACAAAACCCTAGGGTAAGATGCTGGGGGGGAAAGTGTCGTGACTGTTTTTTCAAGGACCGCTAGCTGTCACAACGCTAGCAAGCTAACCGCCAATGCGAGGTCCCGTGGCGCGGCACCAGTGTGAGTGACGTCCCTACTGCGAAATTCGAGATTGCAACTTCTAATACTCTATTATCACTCGTCTTACACTAATTTACGATATATTCCCGGACATCAATTTTTTGATTCTTTCGGTATGTATTATATACTATTAATGAAGTGATTAATACGGAAAGAGACGTGGTTTGTTGACGGACGATAGGAATATAATACCTTCTTTTTGCCAACAAAGACTTAATCCAATATGGCTCACGACGACGTTTGGTACTCACACCCGCGAAAATACGGCAAGGGCTCTCGTCAATGGTATGCATTTCATTGATTTTACGAATCGGCTCGTGTTATCGAACATTCGGAACCACCGCAGGGCGGGCAATTGTGAATAGGAAACTTTTGAAAGCTGGCTGGCTTGCTATCAGATGGATGATATTTATGGACGAGTAATGGTTAATAAGGGGTTGATGCTGACGATGTATGTAGCCGTGTGTGCGCTCATCAGGCTGGTTTGATCCGCAAGTACGGCCTCAATATCTGCAGACAGTGCTTCCGAGAATACTCCAAGGACATCGGTTTCGTTAAGGTACTTTCCATATTCATTCTCCTTCGTCTTCAGACGATGGTATTGGTATGGTGAAAGCCGACGCTAACAAAACTGCAGAACCGTTAAATTACGAATGAAAAGAAGGTTGTTTCGAGGTTTATAATAGGCGTGCATTTTGTGTATTATTTTCATGAGTAAATAAAATTGGGAACCTATATACAGATGTAATACTATATGGCTACATAATCGTACAGATCGCGTCTGCTAATGAGTCCAAAGTGAGAAAAAATGGAGTTTATTGATTTCGAATTGCATATCTGAACTGTCATGGCCACCCTATGTTACTCGCACATAGAAAGCAGGTCAAATGTGGACAGCAGTACATGCATTGTTCAGGAATTAAGGCCCGGTGCTGAAGGATCACATATCTGAAAGATAGTAAGTTAGTGATGTGCAGTGAGCTTCAAAGGATGGATTGATCTCCATTCCACCACTTCCTAGGGTCAATTGCACTACGCGCTGAGCTGTCCGGTGTGAACAATGCAGACAGAACCGAGAATCAGTATACATTGCAGCTACATAGACTTGATCTTCAGACACCGCATGATTGCTTATCTAGTATGATCTTATTGACAGACTCTGATGGATTGCATGCTTCCGAGCGCTACTCGATGCTGATAGTGAAGACGACCGACTGTGTTCGAACTGTGGCACTAAAGACGCGCGAAAACACGACGGTCTGCTCGAGGTTGTCTTCTGTGTGAAACTAACTGGCGGTTTCTTCCCCAGGCATTGTTGCGAGCTCTGCATGCGACGCACACCATCTTAGCTGCACTGTTCTCCCGTCATGACTTTACAACCAGACGTCGCCATGCTTGGCTTGTTCGCTCGGTTGTGTTGGTTGGCCAAGCAAACTCGCTAACCCAGTTCCCCTACGCGGAAATACAAATGTGATACTGGGTCAGTCAAGGTGTACTGCGTGCACGATAGAACTAATACGCACGTCAGGAGAAAAACACTTATAGGCAAACGCTGAGGGAAGAGACCGATATGGTAGTAGTGAGGGCGGATAGACAGACGAGATAAGTCAGAGCTGGTGGTTTCGGCAATTGACAGGTAGTGCGAATTGACAGGACGGCAGGCACGCGACAGCGTTGAAAAAAACAAAGCAGCGCGGTGATGCCCTAAACTGGAGACGTAACCGCAGTCAATCGACGGGTTTGGTTGCATGTCCGACTAAACCGCACCGAACCGGCTCAGATGTCGGTTCCGGCGACACGGAATGCCTAGAAACGGAATGCCTAAATAGCCTGAAATCAAAGGATAATTTACGGTACAAGTGCGCTTGCACCGTGGCAATTGTACGGACGAGGAGCCGGGTAAATTAGCCACCGGCAGGGTTGGGATTGCCACAAGGTCGAAGTAGATGGCACGAACTGACTAGTGTAGACGAAGAAATGGTATACGGTTTGCAATTCTATATAACGGTGCGTGAATGGAATGCGGCAGCTAGTTGTAGCCGGCAAATAGCCATTAGTGCTGAACCGGGGCAGGGGAGCGACAGCGCCACGGTAAAGACAGTCTCGGTTTTATGCACTTTTCACAGACCAGGACTGACATACGTCCAATCCACTCTTCTTTGCTATATTTAGCGGAACCGATGAGAGGACGGGGGCCGCCGTTAGACCGACGACTGGAGCCGGGCCCCAACAGGACTCTGGATTGCTCGCGGTGAGGGGCCAGGCGGTAAACGGCAAGCGGTAGACGGCAGGCGGTAATGAGAACAAGTAGAAACAAGCGATTGCGAGGCCGCCCATTGGCCCGGAGTGATAGCGAAGGATCGTGGCGAAACTCCCCGAAAGTTGGTTTGATTCCGACTCACGGAGACGGCGCCGAATCCTCTCCAATCCTCGAACCATCGAACCGGAACCAACCGACAAGCAGTAACCCGGTTTAGTTGTCGTGGCTGCCACCCACGCCGACGCCGCCGCATCGCCGCTTTTATCTGCCCTGCCTGCGCCAGCCACTCGACCACTCGCGCGCTGCCTGCCATCTCCTCCAACTGCCCTCTTCGTCCGCTTCTCCAGCTGCGACTGTCTGCTCAGCGTACATTGTCTGTTGTCAAACAATGGCCTCAGTCCTACGGTCTGCTCGCGCACGCGCGCCTGCTCACGCTGTCACCCTTGCCAAAGTCGCGCGCTGGTCCGCCGCCTCCCGGCAAGCCGGTCCTGTCTCCCATCTCCGTCTCGTTGCACCAAGCCGGTCTTATGCTACTGAGACTGAACCTGTCGCCGCGCCAATTCCTCCCGAAGCTGGGGCGCCCAAGAAGAGCCGTCTTGCGCAGGTCGGCAAATTCTTCTGGCGTTTGACGTACGGTTCCGCGTTGATTGGCCTGGGCTACCTCGCATACGGCATCTACGAGGACCGTCATCCTGTCGATCAGAAGCCCCCCGACCCATCGAAAAAGACCCTCGTCGTCCTGGGTAAGATCAATTGCCATTCAATTGCTTTGTCTTTTGTTCCATGCCGCTTTCCGGGAAAAAACTTTTTTCCCGCGCGGTTTGCTCTGTTTACTCAGTTCGCATACACTCGAGCAATTCATGCTAACAATTTTGAATAGGCTCTGGTTGGGGATCTGTTTCTCTTCTCAAGAAGATTGACACTGAAAACTACAACGTCGTTGTCATCTCGCCCCGAAACTTCTTTTTGTTCACGCCGCTGTTGCCATCGTGCACGACCGGCACTATCGAGCACCGGTCCATCATGGAGCCTCTCCGCAACATTCTCCGCCACAAGACCGCCTCGGTCACGTTCTACGAAGCCGAGTGCACAAAGGTCGATCCGGTCAACCGCGTGTTGACGCTTCGCGACAACTCTGAGATCAAGGGCGACATTGCCGAGACCTCGCTTCCGTTCGATTACCTCGTGATTGGCGTCGGCGCGCAAAACACCACGTTCGGCATTCCCGGTGTGCAGGAGAACGCGTGCTTCCTCAAGGAAATCGCCGACGCCCAAAAGATCCGCACCCGGATCATGGACTGCATCGAGACCGCGACGTTCAAGGACCAGACCGACGAAGAGCGCAAGCGCTTGCTGCACATGGTTGTCGTCGGAGGCGGTCCGACCGGTGTCGAGTTCGCTGGCGAACTCCAGGACTTTTTCGAGGAGGACCTGCGCAAGTGGGTTCCCGAGATTGCCGACGACTTCCACGTCTCGCTTGTCGAGGCTCTGCCTAACGTTTTGCCAATGTTCTCCAAGCAGCTGATTAGCTACACCGAGAAGACGTTCAAGGACGAGAAGATCAATATCCACACCAAGACGATGGTCAAGAAGGTCGACGAGAAGACCATCTTCGCCGAGGTCACCAAGCCAGACGGAACCAAGGACATGATCGAGATGCCGTACGGCCTGCTCGTCTGGGCGACCGGCAACGCGGCCCGGCCGGTTGTGCGCGACCTCATGAGCAAGATTCCCGCCCAGGCAAAGTCCCGCCGCGGCCTCGAGGTCAATGACTACCTCGTCGTGAACGGGACCGAAGGCATCTGGGCGCTCGGCGACTGCGCTGCCACCAAGTACGCTCCGACCGCCCAGGTCGCGACCCAGCAGGGCCAGTACCTTGCCCGTCTGTTCAACACGATGGCCAAGACCCAGGCCCTCGAGGAGGACATTGCGCATCTCGAGGAGCTCGGCCACGCGACCGCGTCGCCGGACGACAAAAAGGCGCTTGCGACCGAGATCGAAGCCAAGGCCAAGGCCCTGCGCCGGACGAAGCGCCTGATGCCGTTCCAGTACACGCACCAGGGCTCGCTCGCATACATTGGGTCCGACAAGGCGATCGCGGACTTGACGTTTGGCGACGGCAACAACCTGACGTCGTCCGGCCAGATGACGTACCTGTTTTGGCGGTCGGCGTATGTGTCGATGTGCTTCAGTACCCGGAACAAGCTGCTTGTCATTATGGATTGGTTGAAGGTCAAAATGTTTGGACGGGACGTCAGTCGGGAGTAGTCTGGTGACTGGTGCCATGTTTTGAGATGATCTGTCAACCCTGTCTTTTTGATTACTATAGACATTTGTGTGATTGTGAGAGAGCGCTACAACGATATATAATACATAATGCGATTTAATGGTGAGACCTCTATATGAGATTAGTTTATATTATTGTTGGTACAGTACGCCAGTCAATTCGGACCAGCAATAAATGCAGCAGTCGTCCGCAATGAGAATGGCGTGCATCTGCTTATGACCTAGACAAGTTTGGTTCGGCTAGATACAAACAGGCTCCCGTAAAATTATCGCGGGGGATAGACTGAAATTATCGCGGGGATGACTGTGACTGCCCGCGTTGATCTCCGCGAAGCATGACGATGAACATGTGGTATTTCGTGAGGTTTAGTATGTGTTATATTCCGATCCATTCATCCGCGTGAGTTCCTTGTCTTCGCGATGACGTCACTGCTGACATTTATCGCGGGGCTCGTACTTTATGCTAGGGGGCGGGACAGCTGGGGCCTTAACTACGGGTGATAAGTTTGCGGATGTGGAATAATCGCCGATAACGCGTAGTGCTGTCACGAGCGTGTGGGCGGAGACAGCGATAAGTTAGCATAATTGTACGGGCAAGGTCCGGAGTGGTTTTTTTCTTTGTTAGATGGCCAACACGCGTAACTTTCCCCGCATGCACACGACTACGACGACCAAACCCTCGCTGCTTTCTCACTGCCGTTCCCAGCTGCTGCTGTTCGTTGTGTCCATTTATTACCTATGCCCGCAATGCTACGTCTAGATACTTTGCGGCAATGGAGATGTTGCAGATAAGGCGCCGTAAATTACTCGTTCGGGTATCCGCGTGGGATTCCAGGGGCTAACATGAGGCCTGGCCCGGATGAGACCCATTGTCATGTGCATGAACGGGTCCGCCCATATGCCGGGTAGCTAAGGGGTTTGTAGTGCTGGAGCAGCAGCAGACAGGCGAGTTCAGGGTAACACCGCATTGTCTGACCCGAGTCTTGCGCGGCGCCGACCGGCGGACCGACCGGCCGAGGGAAGGACGGGGCCACCCCGCAAGTCTTCGCCGGGTCGCGGAGACACCAACAATATTATCTATACATATCCCTAGCCGGGCCCCAGTTCTAGTCTACTCTACTTCGACTCTACTCTACTCTACACCTCCGATTCCGTCCTCTTCTTCAACACTTGCTATCGCAATGTCCGATACAGCTTCGCTTGTGTCCGCCGTTGAGATCCTCGGTGCCGTCGAGGAGTCCTACAAGACCATCCTGACGCCCGAGGCCATCGCCTTCCTCGTCCTGCTCCACCGCACCTTCAATCAGACCCGCAAGGCCCTGCTTGCCCGTCGTCGCGCCCGCCAGGCCGCCCTCGACGGCGGCATCCTGCCGACATTTTTGCCCGAGACCAAGTTCATCCGCGAGGACCCTACCTGGCAAGGGGCGCCGCCAGCGCCCGGTCTTGTCGATCGCCGGGTCGAGATCACAGGCCCGACCGACCGCAAGATGGTCATCAACGCGCTCAACTCGGAGGTTTGGACTTACATGGCCGACTTTGAGGACGCAACCGCGCCGACGTGGGAAAATCTCGTGTCTGGACAAGTCAACCTGTACGACGCCATCCGCAGGCAAGTCGACTTCACCCCGCCCGGCGGCAAGGCCTACAAGCTCCGTACCGACCGGGTCCTGCCAACGCTCATTGTCAGACCGCGAGGATGGCATTTGGACGAAAAGCACTTTGTTGTCGACGGCGAGCCCATCTCCGGTTCGATCTTCGATTTCGGTCTCTACTTCTTCCACAACGCGCACGAACTCGTCAAGCGCGGCTTCGGACCGTATTTTTACCTGCCAAAGATGGAGTCCCACCTCGAGGCCCGGCTCTGGAACGACATCTTCAAGCTGTCGCAGGACATGATCGGAATGCCACGGGGGACCATCCGAGGAACGGTTCTGATCGAGACAATCTTGGCCGCGTTCGAGATGGAGGAGATCATATACGAGCTGCGGGAGCATTCGTCGGGTCTGAACTGCGGCCGGTGGGACTACATCTTCAGCTTCATTAAAAAATTCAGACAGAACCCCGCGTTCGTGCTGCCGGACCGGTCCGCGGTCACGATGACGTCGCCGTTCATGGAAGCGTACGTCAAGTTGTTGATCAAGACCTGCCACAAGCGCGGCGTGCACGCGATGGGCGGCATGGCGGCCCAGATCCCCATCAAGAGCGACGCGGCGGCAAACAAAGCCGCCATGGAGAACGTCTACAAGGACAAGCTGCGCGAAGTCAATGCCGGCCACGACGGCACCTGGGTCGCGCACCCGGCGCTTGCCGCGATTGCTTCTGAAGTGTTCAACAAACACATGCCGACGCCGAACCAGCTGTTTAAGCGGACCGAGGACGTGTTTGTGACCGAGGCCGATCTGCTGAATTCAGCAGTGCCAGGAAAGATCACCGAGGACGGCATCCGAAAGAACTTGGACATTGGCCTCGGATACATGGAGGCCTGGGTCAGAGGCGTTGGATGCGTCCCGATCAACTACCTTATGGAAGACGCCGCCACGGCCGAAGTGTCCCGGTCACAGCTCTGGCAGTGGGTCAGACACCAGGTCACGACGGCCGAGGGCATTAAAGTAACCAAAGACTACGCACTCCGGATCTTGGAAGAGGAAACGGCAAAGTTGGAGAAGGCTGCCCCCAAGGGCAACAAGTTCCGACAGGCGGCGCAGCATTTCAGCACACAGATCACGGGCGAGGACTATGCTGACTTCTTGACCACGTTGTTGTATGACGACATCACGAAGATCAACAGCAAGTCGGCCAAATTGTGACTTTTTCTGATGAGCAAAAATTTGTGAATTTGCTACGGTCGTTTAGTAGTGTGTTCAACAGGTTGTAATGGTCTGTAACAATGCAACAGTTTTCGTAATCATTTACATTCACAAAAATCTGTGGAAGCCAATAACTCCGACCCAATTTGCATTCCCATTCATTTCACCACAAAGACCAATTGCCTTTACTCCTTTTCTGGTCGTCCTCGGCCCTCCGTAACCGATCCCGTTCCTCAATCATCTTGTTCTGGGCCGCCGTCTGGGCCCGGGTCTGGGCCCTTGCGGTCCAGGTCGCGCGGTCGCGTTCGCGGATCACGCACGCGGGCTCGACACTGTCCGACAGCATCCACGCGGGACGGGACGATTGGGCGTTGGATTGTATGAGTTCGTAGAGCTTGTTGTCGGGCTCGGACGCGTCGCGGAACGCTTTTTCTTGGTAGTATTTTTGCCGGACTTCGGGGGAGAATTTCTGCCTTGCATGTCAGCATTTGTCGGGACAAGACGGGGACAAATTTTTTTTGTGATATATATATAAAGAAAACAAAATGAAACAAAGTAAATGCAAGACCGGCAACAGGAGAACCTTACCGCCACGACTTCTTCTTCGGTGGGCACGGTGTTTCTGTACAGGCCGACGCCCAGTCCGACGATGCCAGCGCCGGCGAATAGCATTTTGACGTACAGCAACGACGACATTGCGGTAGTTGGAATAAGCTGATATAGGAGCGGTGGATACTAGTAACGATATCAAATATGTTGACGTGAAATGCTGATCCGGAAAGCTCAGGGTCTTTCTCCGTGGATTGTTGCTCGATTTGGGATCGTGGTCGGTCGAAGAACGGCGCCCAGGTCGGGTGTGGAGTTGCGCGCAAAGGAAGTACTATGCACCTGATTCCATTTGCGAATCAAACAGTTTACATGCGGCACTAGAACTCTAGCGGCTATTTGGTCTATGCCAGCGATTGTCTAATTGCATGTAGTCAGCTGTTTAGCATTGAAGGTTGAGAATCGCGAGGAGGAATATTATGTCATTTCTGCTGCATGGGTTTGCGAATTAATCTGACCATACTGTCCCAATATATTTGTCTGCAAATTCATATTACACAAAACATAAAAGAACATATTATACAATCACTCTCGTTCCACCGGTTTATATACCATGTCCATAATCTACATTATCTTGTCCGACATCATCTACAGATCTTGCCCGGTCCATTATCTGCCGACAGGTCAAGCGGCGCTGCGCAGGACGAGAATGACGGAGTCTCCGCGCAAAAACATCTTGCTAATAAACCGACTCTTATCAACAGGCCGTCCTTTCTTGCCCTTGGAAGTACGCGGTGTGTCAGTCCATATCTGCAAACACATTAGCCTCATCTTTCAACCCACACAACATCAACAACAAACCTCCTTCACATTCTCAAGAACCATGTTCGAATGCCGATCAAACGCCTTCACTCGCGCAAGCAGCTTCTTGTTATTCCGACACGAAATCAGGACCTGGGAGCGGTTCTTTACCGCGGCCTGCAGGACCGACAGCGGGCCATTGGAGAATTCGTATTCTTCGAGTTTTGCGAGTTCCAGCTCTGTCAGCTCTGAGCGGGGGCGGTTTAGATATTCGCTAGATGCATCGGTGTGTTAGTAGACGGTGTCATCGGGCACAAGTGAATTAGAAGCCGGGAGGGGGGGGGCTAATGACTTACGCCATATTGTCCGCGTGAAGCTATTGTAGTGAGAGAAGCGAGGCGGGGCCAGGGAAGCAAGGTGTTAGCAATCTGATTGATAGCTAGAGTAGATCGTAGAAGTCGATTATCAGTAACAGTGTGCTGCCTCAGATAAGTCCGCCAGTTAGTGTCAACGATTGATCTTGCACTCAAATTCGTCGCTTGCGCTCACTATTGGATTCATACCCAGATCTACCGCGTTCAAGTCCGCAGCAGTACTTCTCAGCACGCAGTCTTTGCCCTAACCCTGCCATAGTAACGGACGCGACGCGAAGTTTTGGTTCGCTCGTTTGCGGCTGAGGACAAACCTAAAAAGTCAACGCGACTCGGACTTGTTGCCCTGAAATATCTCGGTCTTGCCCTCGTTGCTTCTAGACACACGTCCGCCGTCTGTTTGTACCGAATACTTGGCTTGCTGTCGGGCGATTCCTGCTTTCAGATCTCGAACCTGGACGCGTCGCGTTTATATTCGGCCACGTCGAGATGTCCGTAGAGGCGGTTTTGTCGACAGAGTCTCTGCCGCCCACTCGGCAGATGCGCCGTACGCGACCTTGCCTCTCAATCTTACATTATATGCTAACAATCTTCCAGTCAAGGTGCTCTACACGTTCGACAACGCGCAACGGACGACCTGCCTCGCGCGCGCGTCGTCGCTCTACGCAGTTCACGTCGTCCATTGCCCGCCATCCTCACCGTCGTCCTCGACGGCGTCTTCTTCGCACAGTCTGCTAGGCGTTATCGATCTGCGGTCATGTCTTTCAGCCGTTGCGTCCGCGTCTCCGGAATTATTGTCGGATCCGGAATCAGATTTCGCGGTGTACACGGTCGACTACTCCGAGCGCGACGCGCCGCTCGTCGGACACGGCCTGTTGTCGTGGGCATTGTCCGCACCGGGAAGTACCGGAGACAAGACTGTCAGCGCTGAAATGACGGGCGCTAGTGGTGGTGGTGAGGGGTTGCAGCAAATGGTCTGCGGACGCGTATGTTCGAATATATTGGCCGTGTTTGGCGGCGGTGTGCGGGAGACATTGGAGATCAAATTGCGATTGTCACCGGTATGCTCTTTAATCCAGCAAGATTAGCACTGAAGCATTTGGCAGACTAACACGTTCACAAGGTTGCCGGCGTCTCGCAGTTGCGGTACATTCGGTCCATGCAGCTCTACGTCCGTCTCTCAAGACTCCTACCTGGTTCGTTCGACCCGTCAGTATGGTCGAACTTCATTGCCTCGAATCCTCACGTAATGCAACTTCTCACGGCACCCGCGTATGCTACCGCCACGTCGTCCGATTCCGCGAATACTGCGTCCAGCGTCGTGCGCGACAAGACCGATTTCGATGCGTTTTTGGGATTACCATCGAACTTACCGAGTGAAATGCTAGCCGATGTCGGTAATACTGCGCCAAAGAGGGCACGGCCAAGACCGAGCAATGGCACTACTAAGGTATGCCTGAACTCTATATTCTTGACAAGAGAACAAAAAAACACAGACTAACCAAACTCAGAAATCGCGACAGCCGCTTGACGATTTAGCGTCGTCGGCGCTCAATATCGCAAACAACGCGAATACGCCCGGAAACGCACCGGCTCGAAAACCACGATCCTCTAGTTCACGACCACGAAAGCCACGGACACAGTCTGCACGCGCGACACCGGCTGCGGCGTCAGATGCTGTTACATCTGTTATTGACGACGAGAATGATGGTCAGACACCGCAAAGTGAGCAGTCGCAGAACCAAGCTCTGACTTCACGGTCAAATGCGTCACAGCAGCTGTCTGGCGCGCAGTCACACTCACACTCGTCCCGGAATCCAAGTTCGTTACCGCAGCGGCAGGCACTAGTACGTGCCACGACTGCGCCTACACCATCCACGTTCTCGCCGCCGTCGTCAATATGCTCGACAAACTCTCCATACGTGGAGTCACCACAACTCGCGTCCTCACCGCCAGTTTCTGGAGCGAACGATAGACTGTCGCCATTTCTAGAGGGCCCAATTCCAAAAGCGTGGACCTTAGACTTTGACGACAAGGCTGCTTCGTCGCACGTTCAGCACGCTGGCACGGCGGCATCAACTTCGCCTACAACCGCCTCATTCGATGAACTGATGAGTGCGACACTCAGTCTAGACGACCCCGATGTGTTTCTAAGGACTGCCGACAATGACGCTTCGATTTCCTTGGCGAACGACTTTGTGAGGGAATTTTATCGGTTCGAGTCTGAGAGCGAAGAGTCTTCAGCGGGCGGTCTGAATGCGAGTACGGGCGACGTTGGAATCTCGACGGATGCGGATATGACGGATGCGCTTGAGGCCCGCGACATTGAAGCTCTTGTTATGGAATCGCATAACGCGCAGCAACGGTTACTAGTTTCGCGGGACAAGTCTGACTCAACGTCGAGTACTAGCACGTCGGACGGTTTTGACGAGGAGCAGATGCAGAAGATCTCGCCGATCACGTCGCCTACAGTTGCCGAAAAGGACGGTTCGCGGGCCCGGAGCTCGACCCCCAAGATAGAGTCCGACACCGCGACTAAGGCGAAATCACGAGTATCGGCGAAGATTAAAGAGCGGATTCACGAGTCGCTGATTCAAGACTTGGCGGCCGGCAAAGTCCCTCGGTATTGCGAGAACTGCGGCGACATCAAGACTTCGACGTGGCGCAAAATTCGTGCAATGACTGTCAACAACAAGATGGAAGACATGTGGTTGTGCAATCCATGTGGATTATATTTCGCGTCTAAGAAACTCATGAGACCGCAGCATTTGTGGAGAGATGATAGCGTGCCGCTATCTTCGGACGCGTTTGAATTAGACGTTGCCAGCGAGGCAGCTCCGGGGCAAGGAAGTACTCCGAGCACTCTAAAGTTCGGGCCCACCACGCCTGGTGCTGCCGTCGTCGTCGCGATGGCCACAACGGGAGACGGAAGCGAAACGAAGAAACGAAAAGTTGGAGAGCTTCAACGCGAAGCCGAGGAGGTGGGCGAGATTATGGAGGTGGAATCCGGGTCATAGCGATTTTGCATCTGTCTATGGCGTTTTCTTGACAATCCTCGCTGCATTTTTATTTGCTTAAAATGGTGTATTAGTATTGCTTAGATGTATTCCTTCAACTGTCCATATTTTTAGTTTGCGTTTAATTTCGGCTGCCCTTATCAGGGGCCGTCAAACTTTAATAATCCTAGCACAAGCCCCGCTTCTTGTCATTCTTGCTGATTGTCACAGCCAGTTTATATCTACAACTTATATTGCCTAGCGAAGAACAAACAAAGCCAATACTGACACAAGGTCGACAGGATTATTAAATTTGGTTTTATGCGTGAACTGTTAGTCAATGGTGAACTTGTGGAAGTGACTATTTCGCTAATAGATAAGTTTACTTAACACGTACAAGGGGGCAACTAACAAAAGTCACTATCGAACTTGTGTGGCAGTCGAAAACACAGATCGAGTATTTGAAGCCATGCTCTTTGGTACGAACAATTTCAAGAAAGGCTTCCTCAGCTTTATGCGTAAGTTCGACTTTGCCGTGTGGTCAATAGAGCTCTACGACTCCGGTCCCCAGAACACGCGCACTTGAGCGGAGAGGGAGGACTGTTTAGGTAGCGAGGGGCTGATTTTAATTGTGCCAGTGCCTGTCGCGTTTTAAAAGTAACAGTAACATGAAATACAAAGCAAACCTGCATAGAGCAACAAGTTTTTACAATTCCCGGCAATCTGTACGTAATTGTTGACCTTGAATCACTAATTTGACTAATAATATGTATAAGCAGCTTATTTATCAGCTATCAGTATTCGGAGAGCTGTTTCCTTGTGAGAGCGCCATATCCGTTAGCGTACGAAGTTATGGCAGATTATGAAAAGGATGATTCGCCTCGCCTATGTCACTTTCGATCTTTGCCACTCACTGGATACGCAGTTGGCATCGAGCCATTGGGAAAGAGAATGATAGTTAAGGTCGTGTGTTGCCCATCAGCATTTCTTTTGGCTCCCGTATCAAGACTTGACAGATTGAGCCAAAAGTGGTAAGAATTCATTGATACATTCCTTGAGGGTCGAAAATTGTACTAAATGTTATACGCCCGTGAAATCTGGCCCGACGTTTCATCCATCCGGCCGGTCTAAGATTTTCCATCCGGTCAAACCCCATTTCTTGTAAAGGATCCCACCTTGTCGTCAAAGAAATTAGCAGTCGCAAGGCAAAATTACCGCAATGCATTACAACTTACGTACGGCCCTAATCCTTTTTCCACAGATGTTAAGCAACGGGTGGTATCTATCATCTCTTCCGAAGTCGAACGCATTTCATCGCTCAAGCTTCCTCCTTCACCTAGTAGATTAAAATAGGGAGTTACCGTGGAAATGGATGGAGAGTAGTTATAGGACATCACAAATGCGGGGTGATTCTTTTATCAATGTGTGATTGCGTCCTGTCTGTTCACTATTCCTACTATTAGCCAATTGGTTGACATAGCATAATGATCTTATCGCTCGGTGTTTAAATTGAAGGAACTGGGGTCGAGATGCAACAATTGCATGGGGTTAGGGTAGAATTTTGACATAAACCTCCCAGCGTTTGGCGCACCCGCTTATCAAACTCAGCTCGCGCCATGTTCGACGAACTCCAGTGGCTTATTCCCGTCGCCGCACTCGCACCATCGTCACGGACAGGTTTGCCAATTCCCAGAAATTACCACCAGCGCATTACTCGGTAACTAGTCCGTGAAGTCATGCGTGTGCCATCCTCAGTCTATCTCCAGTCCCCTCCTGCTTCGGTGGAAGTGAACAACGCATTCGACCCTGCAGCTCAAAGTCCCTCATTCACGCATCCCGACCAACCCACGTCTGGTCGCAACACGAGTTTCTTCGCCAGCAATGTGAACGTCACCCCTCCTCCTGCATCCGATCACTTTGTCCACAGCGAGCGCGTGACTAGGACTGCTCCAAAGACGAAGGATGTCGACCCGTACACTCAAGCGTTCATTGACTTTATATACGAAAATCCAACGACCTACCACGCCGCCGAATATTTCGCGGAAGAGCTTACCAAGGCTGGATTTACGTATCTATCCGAGCGTGTGTCATGGAAGGACAAGCTTGCCAAGGGAGGCAAGTATTTTACTACTCGTAACGGATCGTCGCTCGTGGCGTTCGTCATTGGGGCCAACTACTCTGGCGGCAATGGCGCCGGCATGGTTGCCTGCCATATAGACGCTTTGACCGCCAAGGTTAAGCCTATATCGAAGAAACCCGTTGTCGAGGGGTATACTCAGCTGGGAGCCGCTCCATATGCCGGTGCTATGTCTATGTAAGTAAGACGTTTTAGACGCTCGTGGGAATGCGGAATGCTGACCTTGGAAGGACTTGGTGGGATCGTGACCTGGGTCTCGGTGGTCGTGTCGTTGTCAAGGATGAGAACAGCGGGATTATAAAAACAAAACTTATTCACCTGCCGTACCCTGTCGCGCGCATTCCGACTCTAGCTCCTCATTTTGGTGCTCCTGCTAATGGACCCTTCAACCCCGAGACTAACACCACCCCTATCATTGCTCTTGAGCCCGACGATCCAGCAGAGAACGAATTGCGACCTGAGGAGGTTGGCGCACCGCTCGCTGGACGACACAACATACGTCTGTTGAGAGTCGTTGCGAAGGAATTGGGAGTCCCCGGTAAGTTGAAATTGGCTTTGCCCATTGTGATTGCGAAACTGACATGAATTAGTGAAATCGTTACTGAACTTCGATCTTGAGCTTTTTGATACGCAGAAGGGTACTGTCGGTGGTCTCGAGCAGGATTTCTTATTCTGCCCGCGAATTGATGACAAGATCTGCGCCTTCGCGGCCGTCAACGGCCTCCTCAATTCTTGCGAAGAGTATGCGGTCACAGGCAACAGCATCAATGTCGTCGCACTTTTCGACGATGAGGAGATTGGAAGCTTGCTGCGACAGGGTGCTCGTGGAGGTCTTCTTGAGGGCAGCTTGACTCGTGTTGTCGACGCGCTCGGCAACGGTGCCACGATGCAGCAAACGTTCGCCAACTCGTTCCTCGTGTCTGCGGACGTTATTCACGCCGTGAACCCCAACTTCATGAACCTGTACTTGCAGTACCACATGCCTCGACTGAACGTAGGCGTCACAGTCTCCTGCGATCCTAATGGCCATATGACCACTGACGCCGAATCCTTGGCCTTCATGGAGGAAGTCGCGCGAAGAACAAACAACACTCTCCAGTATTTCCAGATCCGAAACGACTCGCGGTCAGGCGGCACAGTTGGCCCCATGCTGTCGTCTTCTATGGGCTGCAGATCCATTGATATGGGTATCCCTCAATTGGCCATGCACTCGATCCGGGCGTGTACGGGCAGCAGAGACGTCGCTCTTGGGGTTAAACTATTCCAGGGATTCTATGAGGAGTGGGAGGATGTTGACTATCACGTCCGCTCTGGTGAGAAGATGTAGAGTTGGTTTTTGTGCGTTTGGTTTCTCTGTTATTCAGTTATCCGTTTAGACTCATTGCCTATGATTGTGCAGCTTAGTTGTTCATAGAGAAGGAGCGTCGCAGGCATCATCTATTTCTTAGGTAAATACAGATGGAGTAGTCATCTTGCGATTTGATAATTCCGCAATCTGAGCCAAGCATTTTACTTTGAATATCTTAACTACATTACAAACGCACAAAAATATTCCCTCCATTTCCAGTGCAATTCCCTAAACTACCCTTGATTAATTATGTCAAATGTACTAGTCACCTTAAAAGCTAGCAAATTGATACAATAGATTTGATAGCTTTCCCACTTGCTTGCTTTCGTTGGGATAATTTGCTCTCGTCTTGCAAATACCTACAGGTCTTATGGGTTTCGTTCCACGGCTCCCTTGCTGATGCCTACTGACAGAACAAACTTACGCGCCAGGATACCAAATTCGCAATGGGGATCCACCACCATCAAGCACATACATCAATGAATCGACCACTATCGCTGCTCAGCGCGTTCGTAGCTCTACTGAGCGTTCTGCATGTGGCAGTCGCACATAATGTCCGATTAGGCGCCGCCGGGCGCGAATGCTTCTTCGAGGACCTGCGGAAGGGCGATCAAATGGCCGTCACGTATCAGGTTGGCGACCAGGAAGGACAAGGAAGCAGTGGATATTTGGGGATTGACTTCTGGGTATGTTTGTTCTCTTACTTTGAAGGCGACTGTTTGTAGCTTGGTTACGCTGGTGACTGGAATTTTAACCGCATTTAGGTCAACGACCCACACAATGCCGTCTTAAAGATCGAGAAAGACGTTCCCCATGGTGAATTCACATTTACTGCCCAGGACTCTGGTCGCTATGTCTACTGCTTCTCGAACGAAGCGTCCGGATTCGTGTCGCGAGAGGTCGGATTTAATGTCCACGGTGTCGTCTACGTCGACGCGACAGAGTCCCAAGCCGATCCATTAGAGAACGAGATCAAAAGTCTTTCGGCCATTGTCGATCAGGTCAAGGACGAACTTCAGTATTTGTTGCTCAGAGAGCGTATGCATCGTAATACGGCCGAGTCCACGAATTCGCGTGTCAAGTGGTGGAGTCTGTTCCAGCTGGGTGTCGTTGCCGGCAGTGGCATTTTCCAGGTTTACTATTTGAAAAGGTTCTTTGAGGTGAAGTCTGTTGTCTAGATTACTAGAATGTGTAACATTTGGGATGTGATAGTAATGGTTTGTACATATAACAGATAGGTGACATGCACATGAAAGGTTCAAGGCGTTGCTTACAGTTACGTTTATTGAGAAAATATCAGCTAGAATTGTGTGCTCACATTTGTATTCAAATATTCTACAAGCGTTTATGTGAGATCTACCTCTACCATATCATCTATCCTAATCTAAACAAGATCTTCATCTAATCTGACAGCTGGATTGCTCTCGATAAAATCAAGATTAACTTTGTGTCCAACCAAGTCTCTAATGTTCGTCAGTTTATATTTAATCATGGTCGGGCGCTCCAGACTGAGACCGAAACCATGAACCCGGAGACCCTTCGGTAGGCCCATAGACTCCAACATCTCGGGTCGGAACATGCCGGAGTTGCCAATTTCAATCCACTTATTTAATCCGGCGTGCCAAGCAAAGATCTCCATTGATGGCTCTGTATACGGGTTATAAGCTGGCTTGAAACGAAGTTTATTGACACCCATTCGCTTGAAGAAACGGTCCATGAAACCGATCAAGTCGCCGAGAGTAAGGCCATAGTCGGCAATGACACCCTCAATCTGGTGGAATTCGGCTAGATGAGTCGCGTCAACAGCCTCATTTCGGAAAACACGGTCAATCGAAAAGAATCGAGCCGGCTTGGGGTCTTGTGCGAGCTTGTGAAGGACTCGTGCGGAGACTGCCGTGGTGTGGGTACGAAGAACCAATCTGAGCGACTCTTTGGCACTCCATGGGTATCTGTAACCGATCGATCCAAACGCACCCTCCTCATGAACCTTGTGAATGTTCTCCCAATATACCTTGTCTTCTGGCTCATCAGCTTCGATTGGGTCTTTGATGTAGAAAGTGTCTTGGAGATCACGCGCAGGATGCTGTTGCGGCACGAAAAGAGTATCGAAATTCCAGAATCCGGACTCCACGTATTGATTTGTCGCCATCTCCGTAAAGCCCATTGCAAAAAAAATCTGTCGGAACTCCTCACGGACCTTGTTCAATGGATGTAATGCTCCGGACGGAGTTGGAGCGCCTTCTGCATCAAAGTTGTAGGGCTTGAAGGTGGCACTCTTCCATGATCCACTGTACAAATTAGTTATACTTACTGAGGAACGTGTTTTCCGGGATGTACATACCTCTGGATCATCTCCGGAGTCACGTCCGTTTCAAGCCGCTTGATTTCCAGAGCATATTCTGGTCCCTTGTCGACGGAGTATGACAGCTTCTTTCTGCACGAACAGTTAGAAAAAGCCAAAATTAGTATTAGCAACCCGTCCTGACCCCTTATTAATGAGTTTTCGTTTGCGCAGCTCTGTGAGCTCTTTGGCGTCAGCCAGGGTTCCAGTATCGTAGATCGTCTTCAGATCCTTCGCGGTGATATCATCTGGCGTCACGGAAACCTGCAACTACTTAATGATTATCCAATCCAACAATAAATCCAAGTCTTACATTGGAAACAAGCTTGTCACCATCCTTCTTGACCCAACCGTTTTTGAAGGCCCGTAATTGACCGAGCTTTCCGGCCTCACCTAACACTTTCTACACATATTAGTCAGTCACGCGTTCTCCTAATGACTTCAAGTTATAAACGTACGGAAACATCTGCCAATTTAAGACCATCTAAACTCTTGGTAATTTCTTCAAGCAATCGATATTCGTGGCTACCCTTCTCGATGATCTCCTCCGCCTCAACAGTGAGTGTCCAGAATTCCTGCTCTATTGGCTTGAAGACGACCATTGAACGGGACGCTAGTGAGCTTAATGCGCCTAATAACAATTAGCCAAAGGTAAATGCCTTTCAGAGACTATCACGTTGGTTTCCTACCCTGAATTGTGTTCGTGTCCACATCGGGGAAAGTGACAGCAGTATCGGCTATCGGACCGTTGTTCAAAATGTTCAATATGGTATGCGGAAGGTCCGACATCGCAATTATGAACCTGAAATTATAATCAATTGCACCGACTATATAGTGTCCCGTCACAATGGGATAAGCGAACTGCTGTCCTAATTGTAAGACGTGGAGAAAGTGCCTAATATTTTCGATGAGCCTTGCTTGTGGCGGTCTACCAACAAACTTTCGGTGACACTGAAGGCTCGCGCCGACGACGCTGTCATCTATAAATATACATCTCATAAGGATCTCCGTTCTCAATCGCTCGTAACTCAGCACAAAATTTAAGATCTTAGCATCATTCGGCCAATTTGAATTTGGAGGATTCTCGCCATACCCGCGGAACTCGCGAGGAAAGTCACACCAGTTGGGAACGTATTCGAATGGCATCTACACCTACGTATTAACAACTGCTCGCAATCCTGACAGATAGAGCTCAACTGATGACTCAATTGACTTACCGTTATATGTTGATAGCTTTAGGAATAGCTTTGGTCAGAAAGTAACAAAAAGAAATTGCACTGGATAGAGATTTTACCACCCGACTACAAATCGGCGGGTAATAAAATTTTGGGTATGGCATCCCCGTCTACATGTAGTGGCCGCCTACTACATCTGCATAGGCTTGACCGACTCAAAGTTGCTAGCTGCTTATGATTGTTATTATCGTGGCTTCGTCGAATGGGCATCTTCAGAGAAAGGATGTCTTTACCACAGACGGAAACCGGATTAAATGGCTAAGCGCCGTGCGCAACGCGTTTGTGTGTCGATAAACAAACAATTTATGCAATAATATACACAAAAACCTGGACCGAAACAAATTTGATGCAAATACAAGCTATGGTTATGACTTCTCGCCCACGACTGCCAGTCGCTTCTCCTCCAGGCTAGTGTCCACACTTCCGTCCCCGCCAACGCCGTCAATAATGTCGCTCTCAGCATCAACAGTCACATCGCCCGAGATCAGCTCTTGGACGAAAGTCCCCTTGGGCGGGAAGATCAGGCTGAGCGACACGTATACAAAGGCTCCGACGAAGAGGCCGTACAGGTAGTTGACATCCCAGAGGTGCACAATGCCGCCGGTCAGTCCCACAGAGTGCGAGACGCTGTTTGCAAGACCGGGCAGGTTGGGCCCGAGCGAGACCGCGACCGTGACGACCGCGCGCCAGTTCACGCCGTGCCAGTACTCGTACCTGCCGTGCGGATCGTAGAGACCCGGCACGTCGATCTTGCGGCGCTTGACCAGCCAGTAGTCTGCCGCAAGCACAGCAGCGACCGGTGCGAGGAAAATGGCCAGGCCTGACATAAACGTCAGCAACGACTGAGCCGAGTTGATGATCTTCCACGGGACCATCACCCAGCCGCCGATGATAGTGACAATAATGGAACCGCGGCGGATGTTGAAGTATTTCGGGCAAAGTGAGGTTAAATCATTAGCAGCGGTGACAACATTCGCACCCACATTTCTATGGCAGAGTTAATGACAAGTGAAGATTGGCTTCTGATATGGACAACTTACGTTCCAATCTGGGCGACTGCCCATGAGAAGCCGACAAAGAAGCGCGCAGTGCGGCCCTTAGAACCAGTCCACTTTGCAGCGAGAGCCGTAGGATCCCAGATATATTGGCCGTAGATGACCTTGCCGGCCGAGGTGGCGACGATAGACATGACCGCGAGGAAAGTGCAGATAACAGGAAGGAAGAGAGCCTGCCAATACTGACCCTTCGTTCCGCGCATGTATCGTGTGAAATCAGGAATGTTGGTAGCCATGGTGGCCCAGCCGCCGGCGGACGACATCATACAGGTCATGATAAGCCACGCTCGCTGGGACCCATGAACACGCGGCTCTTGCGACCATATGTCGCCGCTCGAGGACGCATACTTGACCATACCGGCCGCCACGCCAATCGAGCTCGCAATGACAACAACGGCCTTGAAGATGAAAAACCAACGGAGCTTATGAGGCGGGACCATAAGGATCGGAAACTGGATACTCCAAAATAGCAAGTGAGACACCATCTGCTGGGTGGTAATGCCGATACTTTTGGGAATGTGGTTCGGAATGTCAAGGTACGACGGCCAGATTGCGGAGATGCAATTTGTGAGCGCGAACGACCCCGAGTAAGTTTGGATCGAGTGCCAAAATAAGGCAGTCACGAAACGGACGATGACGGCGAACTTTGCGAACTGGAAGCCAAAGCCGGAGCGGGCAGCCACGGGGTACGGCACATGGAGGTTGGCACCAATGGCGCCGTTGAATACCATGGGGACGGAAACAATGATCATGCCTAGTGTCTGGGAGAGAATGGCCTCCCGCCATGTCAGTCCCAATATAATGACGGAGGCAGGGGCTTCCCATCGCTGCATATTGAGCGCATCCGAGAACCAGTAGCTTAGAATCGTCAACGCGGTCCAGGTTCGTCGTGATGGCGGAGTCACATCGTTGTCTTTGTTAGTCCAAGTGTCGGGCGGAGCAAACGACGAGGACTCTTTAGGGAGGACCCACGCGGCGCGCGAAGTGGCTTTTGCCTTTATGTCAGCGCGGATGCGGTCGAACCTGTTGCGAACTGTCATTATTGTGTTGTGACTACCATAAGAACTCAAACCAGGGAGCGCGCTATTTATAACGGCAAGGAAAGGTGGTTGTTAGTCCGTCGAAATGACTCAAGGAGATAACGCGCATTACCACAAAACACGAGATATCGTGCTTAGCGCGTGTCGAGCGGACCGATAAGACGGACTAGACCCTAGATAGCAGCGCCAGGCAATCGGAGATGATTCAGGTACGCTAGTGTTTTAATTCCGGTCATAGAGTTTATTCATGCCTCCGGCTTCCGCAAAATACAGTCCTATTATTATCGCCATTCGCTGCACAGGCAAAGAATAATGGCCACAATCATGCAAACACGGACAAGCCACACTTTGGGTATTGACCTGGTGGCTCCGTCGAACGCCATCACAGCCAAGCGTTGTCTCCCGCGGCTGAAATGTGCTTATTTAGCTCTAACTTTTTCTAGAGAAAATTCAGACACATGTAGAGCTAGATAGAACACCGTTAGTACAATGTAATGTCTACGGCCGCCACGATATCCACATATCGGCTTAGCGAGGTTATCGACATGTTGAAATAAGGTTTGATTATCTTTGCCTATACGATGCCATTTCAATCTAGCTGCCTCTCACATTCTCGAAAACTCAGAGAATATCAGTACCCATATCTCCCAGCTCCTCGACATAACGCATTATTGATTTAAGGCCCTCCAACGCTTCTGGATGACTTGGAATGGGAGAAACTACATCACGAGAATAATGATACTCAGGCCAGTCAGCGATAGCAAGTACTGCTGGTCTGCTAATGAGGCGATATTTGTCTCATTAAAGCCAAGAACCCAGGACGCCACCAGAGCCCTGCAGGGACAGGCAGACAGCAAGCTTTTCTTAGGCCTCTTTGCGCGGCTAAGGCGTGTGATTTGCTTAACCTTCTTTATAATCGCTCTAACTTCTCTGCTGCCCGCTACGAAAACTGTTTCTTTGACATTGGTCTAGACCGCTCTTTACTGTAGCTATGATAAGAGCATCCCAGTTGCCGCCGTATGTCTCGCCGTGCCCAGAATACTTAGGCTGAGTGGCTGACTGTCTAAGTGCTTACTGCTAGTGAGAGGCCCCTGTGGCGGATGGTCTAAGTAGTCCACAGCGCCGGCGGATTTCCTAATTAGAAATTTTCGCTAACTGCAGAAATGCGGCGGTCATTGTTCTTGTCTCTGGTCAGTTCGCTGGGGCTCGCTTTCTTGCGCCGCAGCGAAGAAGTCAGTTACATGTAACGCCATGGTAAGGGTCTTCGAGAAGTATGTCAGACGGCCATCACTCCGAAGGAGGCTGGGAATTCAAACGCACGACAGCGCCACTTCTGGCTGTGACTGCACAATCTGAAAGGTTAGACAACGTCACATGCACACTGATGTGGCTTGCTTTCTCGGGATTGACAACGTCACTGATGGATACTGGATGACCTTTGGATCTCGTCTGATGCCGTTGCCTTTGTCTTTCAAAGGCCATCGCTACTGAGAACAGGCTATTGCCATGATCGACCACAACAAAATAGAGACGCAGTAACAAGATCAGCTGGTGCTCAGTGGTTGCTGCAGTCGTTCCATTGTAACAGAAGGTTGAACCTTTCTCAATAAAAGTCTCACAAGTCACAATCACTCGCATTCTCAACCTGTTTGTTTGTTTTGCTTCGGGAGACGGGTAGTCGATGATATCAGCCACCGTACGAACGTGTAATTGCTACCAGTACTGTCCTCAGTACTGTCTTAATGGCCCATTTGCTTAATATGTGATGTTTAAGTGCTCCTTCTCCTAAGAGATTATTGAGCCTCGGTCTTGCACTCAGTGTTCCTATGAGCCTCAGATATTGAGTATATGGAATACATGGATATTAATTTCTCATTTTCGTGGATTGGGATCTACGTATTCGTCACGAGACTGGCTCATTCTGGCGCTGGGGTATCTCATGGAGTGCTGGAAAATGAGCGACCGGTTTCCGAGTGGCATTCACACTCTTCCACTCTGATCCGTAATCAAGGATCATGATACACACTCGCTTGTTGGGTACACTATCTATGGATGGATAAACTTGAAAATGCTGTAAGCATGCTCAGGAATCGTCAAAAGGATATACAAATTTACCCAGTCCCAACCCGATGGCATCAGGCGATGTACAGGTGAAAGAGATGTTAAGTCACCATGGTCGGCGTTAAACAAATGCTGCAAAATCCAGATTGCTTAGGCGTGGAATAATGATTTGCGGTTGGTTTATTATAATTTCAGATTCCGAAATTGGTTCGACTTACTGGCCAAGGTTAACGTGAACCCAGATTGAGAGACAGACGTACTGTAATAACGCTCAAATATTCTCAGAAAATTCGCAGATAAGCGACGATCAGTAGGGACGGACCATAAACATTGACACTGGTATTTTCAAGTCAGACTCAGCGGCCGTACATGCTCCCCACATCCAGGACAGATACCTAAGCACTTAAACTGCTTCCACTCATTTTCTCCGCTCCTTATGTCTGCACGACTAATTCTACTGCCCATATCGTGCATCCTCGAACTCGTTTCAAATCCAACCACGCTCTAGGGGATCTTCGATAACATAGTAAGCGATGTCGAATGAGAAGAGCAGATTCAGGATCACAACGGTTGACGCATGGGAAACCATGTAGTTCACCGACCGACAGATTTTGCTGGCACATTCATTCATATAGCTTATCTTGTTCGCAAGGTACACCCCTACAACTAAGTGGAGGGTGTCTGCGTTAGGATCCAGTGAAATATCAAAGTCTAGGCATGCGAGGCCGACAGTAAGTACTACCATATATGCGATCCCTATGCGGACGGCGAAATATATAGTAACGATGCGCGCATCATGCAGCGTTGCATAGGTGACAAATCGCCTAAAAAAGATGGGTTGCATGCGTAATCCTTGTAGCTGCTCGTAGCGGGACACAACGCCTGGGGAATATATGGCGCTCCAGTTGTCGGGTCAAACGCTGCATTCAGCGAGAGATTTAATTGTGCATATCTCTGGGCGTCTCAGCAGTAGCCTTCGAACCATCTCCCCAATCTGACCTGGAGGTCGATAAGCTTTTATGAACGTTGCGGAGCTCCATCCATACCTCAAGAGTACGATATTGCTTCAGCAAACGAGATGTTCGATTTATAGAGTCACACATGTCGTCTTCTGTATCAGATTCCTCGTCCGTAAAGGCGAACAGAATCGCTCTATCAATAAACTCTTGATATTTTGGCACTTCCAGAATAAGGTCAACGAAGAATTGATGTATTGTTGGCTTTCGTCAAGGTGATTCCCATGGTACGGTTCTTCCATTCAAGGTCGTTCAAGAACGTCTGTTTGCGTGTAATCATCGCATGAATTGCTATAATTCCTCGAAAGTTCTGAAATAACTTTCGAACCCGGTAGGATATGCCTCCGGCCCGCACCTTCGCATTAGTTCACTAGCGCCAGTAACTAAACTAATCCAAGACTTCGATGAGCACTGGAGTATTTCGTAGATAGTCAGCAGCATGCCAGCTAGCATACAGTCATCCTCAAGTGACATCAGATTCCCTTGCATACTGCTCACGTTTCTAGCCGATCTGCAGGGTAGGTAGATCCATAGGCAGCGACGAACTCTCAGGCAAGAGTGCAGAACTTTTGCTAGGCTTAGGCACCGTCATGATCGTGTTGCTGTGAGCCCATGCAGTCAGATCTTGGTAGGGTGTTGCGCCTCCTTCATTTAGAGCTGTCGTCTTTGATGGTGGTGCCGGAAACCCTGAGTCTATTACTGAAACGGGACAAAGTCACTTTTCCAGAATTTGCTCCCAATGTCGTCCGCAATCCAACCTATTTAGTGATAGAATTTTGTAAATAGCATGGCTCCAATATCTCCCGAGAAATTGTCCGAACTACAGTCACAGTCGTCATGCGTTCGAAATATCTGTATTCTGGCCCACGTGGATCATGGGAAGACGTCACTTTCAGATTGTCTGTTGGCCTCGAATGGAATTATTTCGCAGAAGATGGCCGGTAAAGTCCGGTATTTGGACTCGCGAGAAGATGAACAGATCCGCGGTATTACAATGGAGGTAAGTGGTTTATGCTCACACTTTAGAGCCAGTGATCATGGCGTTAACATAAGTATAGTCCAGCGCGATTTCGCTGTACTTCAAGATTCTCCAACATAACCAGAACGGTATCTAATTGTTTAATGATTTGTTGTCATTCTTTGACATGGTTCTGACCTAGACAGGCACGGATGAAGTGAAGGAGCACTTGATCAACTTAATAGATTCGCCTGGCCATATTGATTTCTCCTCGGAAGTTTCCACCGCGTCTCGTCTCTGCGATGGTGCTCTTGTCCTTGTCGACGCTGTCGAAGGTGTCTGCTCACAGACAGTCACAGTCCTTCGGCAAGCATATTTGGAGCACATCAAACCTGTCCTTGTTATCAACAAAATCGACCGACTCATTACCGAACTGAAGTTAACTCCTTACGAAGCATACTCCCATATGTCGAAGTTACTAGAGAAAGTTAACTCCGTTGTGGGGTCATTCTTTGCGAGTGAACGCATGGAGGAGGAGGTTACAGAAGACTATGTTGAAATGGACGACGAGCATCTCTACTTTGCACCTGAGGCCAATAACGTGATTTTTGCCAGCGCTATTGACGGCTGGGGATTCACGGTTCAGCAGTTCGCAGTGATCTACGAGAAGAAGCTAGGTATGAATCGAGCGGCTTTAGAAAAAGTACTCTGGGGTGACTATTATTTTGATCCGAAGACGAAGAAAGTTTTGACCAGTAAGACTTTGAAAGGGCGTAACCTGAAGCCTATTTTTGTACAGTTCGTGTTGGAAAATATTTGGGCAGTATATGATTGCACGATTGTCAACCGTGATGCTGAAAGGACGGAAAGGGTTGTCAAAGCGCTGAATATCAAAGTTCTTCCGCGCGATTTGCGGTCGAAGGATACTCGGGCTCTTCTTACAACTGTATTCAGCCAATGGCTACCTTTGTCAACCTCAGTTCTGGTGACTGTCATCAATCAGATACCTCCGCCAACAACAGCTCAGCGTGAACGAATTCCAATTATTTTGGAATCAACTCCTGGTTCCGATCTCATTGTTCCTGAACTGAAGGCGGCCATGCTGAACTGCGACGCCAAAGGACCGGTTTCGGCGTTCGTGTCAAAGATGGTAGCGGTCCCGGAGGAAGATCTACCGAAGAATAAACGAAAGGCAGCTCATATACCTGATGGAAATGATATTCGAGAACGGCTGCGAATGGCGCGCGAAGCGGCTACTAAGGCTCAGGCTGATGCTATTGAAAGAGAAGATAGTTCTAGTCCGGACGGTAGTGCAGAGCAACCAAGTGCACCTCTTAGTGCTATGCTAAGCGAGCTAAATTTGTCTGCTGAGAATGCTGCTGGGCTGCCCAAGAAGGAAGCGTTGATTGGTTTTGCGAGAATATATAGTGGAACACTCACTGTTGGTCAAGAGCTATATGTGCTTGGGCCAAAATTCAATCCAATGTTCCCGGATAAATATGTTTCGAAGTGTACCATTACCGATCTGTACCTTCTGATGGGTCGGGAGCTAGTAGCACTTGATGCCGTGCCCTGCGGAAATGTGGTGGGCATTGGTGGGCTTGACGGAGCAGTTTTAAAGAGTGCTACACTGTTCTCGACCACTGGAGGCGTGAATTTGGCCGGTGTTAACCGGTATTCTGCGCCAATTGTTCGTGTTGCTCTGGAACCGGAACATCCAGGTGAGCTTCCGCAATTGGAACGCGGCCTGCGTCTCTTGAACCAGGCCGACCCCTGCGTCCAGATTATTGTTCAGGAGACAGGGGAGCATGTCATCGTGACGGCGGGAGAATTGCATTTAGAACGTTGCTTGAAAGATTTACGGGAGCGGTTCGCTCGGATAGAGATTCAGAGCTCCAAGCCGATTGTTCCATACCGAGAATCCATAGTGCGCGCCCCGGAAATGAGCCCCCCAAAGAACGC
This sequence comes from Lipomyces tetrasporus, assembly GCF_029532465.1. Taxonomy (NCBI): domain Eukaryota; kingdom Fungi; phylum Ascomycota; class Lipomycetes; order Lipomycetales; family Lipomycetaceae; genus Lipomyces; species Lipomyces tetrasporus. Next base: position 943,671 of record NW_026611604.1, read on the forward strand.
TGAACTTCCCCGAGGAACCGTGATTGTGAACGTCGCAGCCTCTCAAGCATCAATAAGGCTGTCGGTGAGACCATTACCGGCAACTGTCATGGAACTTCTTACCATGTATCGCAATGCCATTCAGGTTCTGCGGAAGCGAAAGTTTGATGGTGCTGATATCACCGAGAATGGTGAAGCTTCTGAAATCCTGCCTGAAAGGGAGTCACCGGAAACAAGCACTGGTGGCTCTACATATAGATCCGCTGCCAATGAATTCGATGAGGATGAAGAAGAAGAGTTGTTCTCTGATAAGCTACTTTCCATCGACGAGTTCCGTGAGAAGTTGACAGAGTCATTCGCTGCCTCTGATTATTCTAAGGAACTCTGGAACGGTGTGGTCGATAAGTAAGTAGTGTTGCTTGATGAATATTGCCCTTCACAGGGAGCTAACTTATCAAAGGATCTGTGTATTCGGACCCAAGCATGTCGGAGCAAATATTTTGATCGACGCGACTCAGAATGGATTCTCGAAGCATTTGTCAGTGCCATTTGTATACTTGACTCGAGTCTCATTTCACTAATATGATCAGGTTGTCGAAATTTGAAGAGTCTGCCGGTACACCATTCCAAGATAGCATCGTTACAGCATTCCAGTTAGCCACTGCTGCTGGACCTTTGTGCGCTGAGCCAATGCAGGGAGTTGCCGTATTTATCGAAAATATCGAGGTTACTGGTACGCCTGCGAAAGAAGCTGAATCACCAGATAATTCTGTCGAAGGTAGAGAGCAGCAGTTTGACGAGGGGCAGTTTGCTTCTAGCTTGGTTTCACGTCACTCCGGTCAGTTAATTACCTCCACTCGTGACGCAATTCGACAAGGGTTCCTCGACTGGTCGCCACGTATCCTTCTGGCTATGTATAGTGTCGAGATTCAAGCACCGACAGATGTTTTAGGACGCGTATACTCGGTCATTGCTCGACGTCATGGCCGTATTGCATCCGAGGAAATGAAGGAGGGCACTCCTTTCTTCAGTATCCGTGCAGTTCTCCCCGTCGTGGAGTCTTTTGGCTTAGCAGAGGATATTCGTAAGCGATCTTCCGGTGCGGCTAGTCCTCAGCTAATCTTCGCTGGGTTTGAAATGTTAGACGAAGATCCGTTCTGGGTACCTACTACGGAAGAAGAACTCGAGGACCTCGGAGAATTTGCAGATAAGGAAAATATCGCGAAGAAGTATATGGATGCAGTGCGACGACGCAAGGGTCTATTTGTGGAGGAGAAGTTAGTCAAGAATGCTGAGAAGCAGCGTACATTGAAAAGATAGAGCATATTAAACGATTTGTAGAATTTTTATTATCTGGTATAGGCGCGTTTGGGATCTGACTAATATTGGTGTAATTAATTAATTGTATATATCTATATATATAAGTAAGCCCTACGGCCACTGTCGTAGCATCTCGAGGGTTTGAGAAAGAGTAGATGGAAGTTGAGTTTTGTTTGGAATAGCGGTGTCACGTTGGGGTCGAAAAGAGCGGATGTTCCAGGGAGCGCTCTTGCAGTCAATCCGGTTCTCGGCGGCCAAAAGCAATGGAAAGATGCAACGCACGATCAAAGGTTACTTCAAGGCTCCGGAAGCATTTATCCATTTGAGCCGATCATGAGGGAGTCGCAAAGCCAATCACGATCATCACAGACCATGCGCAATGCTGCTGCAGGTTACTATGTGTTCGGTCCAGTTTCGGACTCCAGCCTCAACAAGGAGGAGCGATTCAACCGATCGGCACAGATGTAACAAAGAGAGCTTCGTCGACCCTGTATAAATATATTTGTTGGCTGGACAAGTTCGCTTCGCGCGCAGTCCCACCCCCTGTCAGCGCAAGCATTCGCGGAGATTTTCCCAATTCTCGTCACTCTCCGCGGTTGGAGTTGGAACAGCATCTCCTGCAGTGATTTATCGACCTCCATACCAGTGACCCAGACCACGAGATATTTGGAGAGCCTGGGCCAGGTTTGGTAAGATTGCCGCTTTACTCCTCACGAACTACGCACCAGAGCTGGGGGCATGTAGGAGTATCGCCGCCTATGTCCTAAGCTTTCAATTTCAAGGATGCTGGATGTCGCGAACGGTATTGCGCCGCCGAACTTCCAGCTGTTGGTGGGGACCTTGCGCTGGAAAACGAAATATTCCTGCATAATACTCAGATTCAGGCTGTGCGACAGAAGTATTCCCTTCGCCCTAAAGGGACCTCGCAAGCATACGATCTCAACGTCGCTTCTCTGTAAGTGAACACACCATTGGGCTAACGGCATCGCTTGACGCTAACTGGGTTTCCAGCAAATGGTTCTTTCATGTACATAGGGATCGGCTCTTGGCTTGGCCCTGGGATATACTCTAATGTACATATTTATTCGTTTTTCGGGCCCGTGGGGTTGCTTTGGTCGTTCGTTGTTTCGTTGGTTCGTTGGTTTTCAGGGTTGGTGTATATTCATGTATATATCAAATAGAAGAGCCCTTTCCAAAAAAAAAAGGTCGATGGAGAGTCGAAGCTTATTGCCTTTCTCCAGACTGAACTCGTCGGATAAAGGGTGTAGGCGCAATCGAAAAGAGCCGTATACGGTCCACACTTTAAAGCTCCATGTGGCCGCCATCACGGACCTGTGGAGGCAGCAGGTAGACTTCGGCGTTAACCCCTAATGATTTCCCCCTCTCTCTTTCTGTCTCATTTGGTTTTGGCTTTAGTGGTTTATTGGCATTGGGCTCTTATTTACCAGATTGAGCGGATTTTTTAATAGTGTATGGTTGTGGTATCGTATAGCTTGAATGGTTAAGGGTACTATATTTCCTTACAGTTCAAGTAAACAAAAAAAAGTAAACCTAAGACGTGTCCAGTCATTGGTCGAAGGAAGTAGAATACTAGAACGTGCTACCACGACTCCACTATGTAAGTTAGTCGGTGATATTTTGCATGTTATAGATCGGCTTCCGCTCTCCAAGACTCATGGAATTCGCAAGAAGACATTTGCTAGTGCACTACGAGACGCAATTCTACTTATTGATCCTGATGACCAGAAGTGAATAACAGCATACTTACTAGAGCTTGGGACGACTTGGGAGGAATGGTTACGAATCAACCCGAAGTGGATTTGGGAAAGTGTGAGTCGGTCAATTCCTGATCCCGAGACCCTGTATGACTCGCTGAAGAGGGTTTTTTTTGCGTCCGGGAGGGATAATTTGCGCCAGCGGCAAGAAGGGCACATTCTTTACCACAGAGATCTGGCATGAAGCACGTCTGATTCTGGAAAAAGTGTGGAAAGGGTACCACTACCGACATAGAACTGTATTACAGGATTGAGCCTGATTTCAATGGGTTGCCAAGGTATCGATGTGTTCGAGGTACCAATGCACTCGAAGGTGGAATACATCAGAATCTTATTGCAAGGTTCAGCCATTACAATGCCTCGCTTAGGTTCTCCATTAATCTATTGTTTAACTATGCACATACGCTCAATCTAGTCGTCTCCCAGGTATGTAGCTGTCGTATCGCACGATTCCGCCACCGTTGTTTTCGGGTACGTGACCAAAGACTCATCAAGCAAAGGCATAATACCCGGGAAACCGCTGTCCTTGGTTGTTTCAAACTTTGGTCATCTGCAGCAAAGGCAATAGTAAAGTGTGCTAGGATCATCAGAGCACACACGGAGCAGGACCAAGGCCAAACCATTGGTAATATAGGAATACTCAAGACCTTTGCGGATCATGACATTGTATTGTTGAACCAGAGCCGACCCATTCAGCTGTTCTGCATAGTACCTCAATAGCGCATTCCGATTTAGGAATGGTCACTACTTGGACTACTTTCTCGTAGAAATCCATCGGCCGTAGGCCAGCGCGAAGACTCTCCACTGAGAGCTTGTGGGGCGGTTTATATTCGGCGGTAGTGAATAGGATGTTGGTGTTGCCCTTCACCCGGTAGAAGATTTTATCTTGATCTTCGACATCTGGCTTGCCAAATTCAACATCGGTCAGGGCATTGGCATGGTTGTCGAACTGGACCCCATCTTCCAGTTTAAATTCCTCCCGAGCGTCGGGGATCTTGCATAGCTCCGCAATCACATAACGAACATTATCCTCAACAGCTAATCGCTCATAATACTCCAAACACTTCGTAGCGGCTGGCTACAATGATTTCGTCGGAGGTCTTCTAGAAAATGGACAGATGAAAATAGTCGTGGTGCATCTTCCTCGGACGCATGTAGGAATTTGCGGATGGAGTTGTAAAGCTGCTGTTGGCTGTCCAGGCAATCTGCCCAATTTCGAAGCCGCCGAGGACAAAGTCTCCCAGTGCGCTTTGTCAACGACCCTTTCGTGGAGAGAGCATTCTCTCCGACCTCTACCTGCAGGGATAACAAATTATGGCAGGCTCGAATAAATTCCTCAAAAGTCGTACGCCGGCTGCCTTCCTCAGCCTGTCTCCGCGCCTCATCAGCCTGTCTCCGCAACTCTGTTTCCTGTTTCCAAAGGGCTCATAATCTGGTAAACTATCGTCGGCCATCAATACCATGCAACTCTGAAACGGCGGTCTTGTTAACGATCTGATCGGGGCCGCAGGAAGCGGAGCCAAGGACGAGTGCCTTCGCGTGTTTATGTAAACAACATTGGGGCTATCACGCTAGGGTTTCAGCACCCTAGCCACGTTAGTCTAGTTAGAGTTTAGAGTACAGATAGAGTACGTGAATCGCGATATATCATTTAAGTTATGCGTCTTTTTGCAAAATTGATATCCAGCAGTTAGGTACGTACCGCAGACATAGTTGACGTCCGGTCAAAGAAGTAACTAAATCCTGCATTAACTTCTAATGCCTTCATTAATTATTCCAATGAGCAACTATGGCGTCACATCTATGGCCTAATCTGCGCGCAGTCCCAAGGTACTATGTCCATGCCAAATATTCAATTGGACAACGCCGCTAAAGAGCACGCGTCGGCCACGCGTTTGTGGGAGCGACAACGGGGCAATCAATTAAAAAAAAGGTCGTGAGTCGCGTCGCGGTTACAACTCTTCAACAGTCACCAAAAACACATCAATTTCTTTCAATATTGAAAACGACTCCATACTCATACACATCTGAAGGATTTAGTAAATGGCTCAACCAGTGGTTCTCACTTCATCAAGTGCCAGCGTCGGCGTCTCAGAGGAAAGCACGCCAAACATGGAGGGTTCCCTTATTGTGCCTTCTCAACTTTTGGCTATTGGTGGGGATCTCACACTACAGAATGAAATATTTTTGCATAATACGCAGATGCAGACTGTCCGACAGAAGTATTCTCTTCGTCCAGTAGGGACGGCCCAAGCCTATGAGCCGATTCAGCGTCGCTTTACCGTAAGTGAATGTGAATCCAAACACTGTTTAGATAGCAGCGCGCTCACTGCACAACTTCAGGAATGGTGCGACGAACGCCAGTTTGTTGATGGGCAACTGGCAACTGAGTCCAAGCTCATTGGATTTTTACAGACCGAGCTGATTTGAGAAGGGCTCTCGAAATCGGCAAGAGCCGTATTTTGTGAGCACCTTAAAACTTCATGTTGCTGCCATCACAGATTTGTGGAAGCAGCAAGTTGACTTCGGCATAAATCCGCATCCAAGTCCCCGCACCGCGAACGTACAGGCAATACTCAGGACATATTCCATTAATGCACATCAAAGAAATCGAGAAGCTACGCGGATTGAGGTGCTGGTTCCATTTTTGACGGTTACAACGCGGAAGGAATGAGAAAGGTTGCTCATGCGACACTTTCGCGACCAGATAACTACAGAGATCGCGTACAGGGTCTCCTAGATTTCCTCCTTGGCAACTACTTGCCTTACGTGGGAGCATCAGGCGGCAGATAGACTTGGCGGACTTATATCTGCTGCCGTTAGAAAATGAGGGCCCCACGAAGTGCAAGGTTCTTGTGGTTTTGCTTTGCAACGGTAAGACTAACCAGCATGGTCGAGTAGATCATGTCGGAGCTACGAGGAATCAGGATTTCCTGGTGTGCCCCATGTTTATTCTAGAGTTAAACTTGTTTTGCCGGTTCCATATTGACCAGGAGCCTTTCCCATCAATGAGACCTGGTTTGACACAAAATTATTGATTCAGTACGGTATGTCAATCGAATTATTGTGATAGCCCCCCAGCTTGAAGGAGAACTTAGCTAACGTTCGCATCGTCCGGCTAAGCCCCACGAAGGCGTGGTACTGACCAAACTATGAGAGATCGGTGTTTGTCAGAGGTAGATCAGTCTCCACTTCCAGTGTGGTGGGTCTCTTTCTCGGTTTCCTTCCGAGGTGGAGCTACCCCGCTTTTCTGGTCACTGGAGATTGGTTGATCCTGGAGTTGGGTTTGCGGAGAGCTGGCCACTCTCCACTTCCCTGCCCGATCTGGTTAGCGACTCTGCCGTAGCTCCATTTCACAAGATCATGAGTTCTGATCTTGTGCCTCTGTGTTCTGAGTTAGCCGAATGAGGAAGTTCATTCGGCTGTGTTGCTGGGCGAGCGGGGAGTTCTGAGTTTAGTTTGATATCTACAGTCATACACCATTTCTTACAGGTTATGAGCCCTGTCAGCGAAATGACTTCCACACCAAATCTTCCGTTGACGTTCGTCGGGTCCTCCTTGAGCACCCAGATCCCTATCTACAATGGAAAGAACTATGTGATCTGGGAGGCAAGAATCAGATCCTATCTTGCTACAGTGAATGCTTTGACGGCCGTCGACGACAATACACCTTTGGAGTCAATGACAGCTGAAAAGTTACGTGCTGACAGTATCGCCAAAGGAATTATCATTAGTCACGTGGATGATTTAGTGATGCTCACTCTCAACATGTTTCCTCGTGCCTACGACATGTTTGCTTTTCTCAAGGAACGATACAACGAGAACTATGAGGAGCGCGAAGGCGAACTTGTGTCGACGAAGAAGACTTATGCCGGACGTAAGACCGGCGCCCAAATGGCCGAGGTACGCGGAGTGGGTGAAGAGCAGATCCGACGCGCTGGAAGGTGGAACAGAGACGAACTGACGTCCTGTTACCTGACCTCCCTTCCCTTCAAATGCCGGTCAAAGCGGTCACCGAGTACACGAAATCATATACTACCGGCTCGAGTCCGTCGATCCTGAAGTACGTAGTGTCCTTCGACGAAGACGGATACACGGACGACTTTGCGGCCATGGTTGATGAGTCGGTCAATCTCGGCGACGTGACAGAACTCCACATGAAATATGTCGCGGGCGCCCTGGGCGCCTGGAGAATGTTTTGGTCGAGGACCGCCCGCGTCGCACGCGATTTGGGCGGAAGTATATGGTCCCGTGGATCCTCGCAAACGTTCTCTATCGCCATCTTGGCGTCACACCCGGGGGGAGGGAATTATGTCGGGCTTATCAGCCAAAGGAGATTTTTAACGGGCACAAATAGTTCCTCGAAAAGAAACTATTCCCTACGGTAGACTGTCATAAGCCGCATCGGGGCCAGCGGGATAGGGTAGATCTCGATGTGTTAGCTCGCCGGAATCTTTTTCTCCTTGGTTTTGTTTCGGCTTACTGGCTCAGGACATCCTCTTCCCGTATTCCTGTTCCTTTTCGCTTTCCGTTATTTCCCGCGTTCTTTCTCGCGCTTCTCTCCGCGCGCCGTCTCCGTTCCTTTCCGTGTTCGGTTCTCCGATCTTTTCTTTTTCGCGTTTCTTTCTCGCGTGGCTTTCCTGATACATTCTAAGGGATCTTCCAGCACGTCGTATATCTGCTCTTGTTCCGTCAAGTGTCTCCAAGAGTTTCAAGAACCCGTATATACAATCAATTATTAAACGTAAGTCACAGATAATAATTTTTTTAATGTAACTAACTAAGTTAACAAAAAAGAAGTAAGATCAACGGATCACCACTTTTGCGATGTTTGAAAGTTTTATGAGCGAGTGGAAGTTGTGAACAACAATGAGGGGTTTGTGGTGATCCGTTGATCTTATTAATCATCCGGTCCCAAGGGAATTAAGAGGTCTTTAAATATACAAGAATTTGCACTTCAGAAAAATAGGCTTTCTGTGACCCAAATCTGGACGTCACCGATGATTGATCATTTGACAATCCTTGTCGTAACTGCTGATCTTTAACTAGTAATGATTTTCAATTACATCAGCAGGTGATGTTACCAAGCAATGTATCAGGTAACGATGATCAATCATCAGACTCTTTCTGACGTCAGTCAAAAAGAAATAAAGTCTCATGTCCAAAAGCACATTATCATGAGACCGGACTGGTAACTGTATTATCCCATCGTTCTGCAGAATTGTCTCGGTCATTGTTTGTGAGGCCGTGGCCTTTCTTACGATGGTGCGGCTCAAGTGTGGTTCAGAGTCAATGTTCAATAGGCTTCAAATGCCCAACTCGTGCTTTCCCACACGACGTTCAAGGTTTAGCCACATGCCATCAGCAAACCTTCGATCGTCAGATCTGTCTTTGCAGTACCGAGTTATTCTTTAGTCACTGCAGAGTGTTACTCTCCTTATGTGCACCTATATTACCCTATTGAGTATATAGTTGATATTTCAACACTCCCCCACAACTGTATACTCATAGGTATTTATATTGAGTATAAATTGTTGTTCAGAGAAAGAGTGTATTGCATAAGGATTGACGTAACACATTTATCATGATGGTTTGTTCCCAAGATCATTGTGATAGACATTAGTCATTATCACAAAGCAATTTATAACCCCTTATTCTGCTTTTTATCGTCCAGCCGTAATGGCTTGATGTTGACGTGCAGAATATTTCTTAGGTATTCGAATGTCGGATAGGCTAGACCTTTCGTAAAAATGTCTGCAGCCATTTCTTTTGTGGGACAATATGTAATCTTGAGTTCTTGCTGTTGAACATGCTCCCTGGTAAAGTTATATGCTATGTCAATATGTTTCACCTGTTCGTGATGAACAGGATTGTTTACCATGGCGATGCAGCTCTGATTGTCTTCGAAGATCTCTGTAGGCTCAGACTGCTTGTAACCAAGTTCAGTCATAAACTTACGAAGATATATTCCCTCCTGAGCTGCATTGCTTAAAGCCACGTATTCTGCCTCAGCAGTGGACCGGGAGACAGATCGTTGTCGTGCCGACTTCCAGCTAACGAGTCCAGTGGGAAGTAGGAAGGCGTATCCGAGCGTTGACCGTTTGGTATCCGCACAGCCTGCCCAGTCTGAATCGCTATAACCATGAAGCTGCATGCTAGAGCCCAGCAGAGAGCTGTCACGTTGGTATACCTGGCCGTAGCTTAGTGTGTGACGTAGATAACGGAAGATTCTCTTGACGGCAACCCAATGTGCCCATCCTGGGTTTTGCATATACCTGCTGACGACGCCCACGGCTGTGGCAATGTCAGAGCGAGTATGAGTGGCAGCATATATTAAGCTACCGACGGCGTTGCTGTAGGGAATCTTCTTCATTAAATCAATCTCAGCTTGATCTTTAGGGCATTGGTCCATGCTTAGCTTATGAGTGGGATCCAGTGGAGTCCTGATAGGATTGGCCGTCGTCATGCCATAGCGGTTGAGCATGTTCTGTATGTATCCTGTTTGTGACAAGAACAGCGTCCCTGTTGAACGATTGTATCCGACTTCGATACCTAAATAGTAGTTCAGTTCACCCATATCCGTCATTTGGAAACGTCGTCGCAAGCTGGATTTGACTTGATCGAGCGTTGGTCCCCGGTCGGCAGCAACAATTAGATCGTCAACATAAACTATTAGGATGACCATATCTTTAGTTGCAGGCTGCCTGATAAAGACACACCAGTCCGACTGGAGACGGCTAAAGCCTTCCTCGCGCAAGACAGCAGTCAAGGTGTTATTCCAACAGCGAGGTGCCTGTTTAAGCCCATAGAGGCTTCGATTCAGCTTGCAAACGTACCCTTTCTGGGCCTCAAACCCAGGGGGTTGTCGCATGTATATCACTTCATTAAGTGTTCCGTTGAGAAAGGCAGTCTTGACATCCATCTGGTGGATAAACATTCGTCGTTGGGCTGCGACGGCAAGGATAAGTCTAATAGAGCTGGCGCGAGCGACAGGAGCGAACGTCTCGTCATAATCGAAGCCTGGACGTTGCGCGAAACCTTGAGCCACAAGGCGTGCCTTATATCGATCCAAAGATCCGTCGGCCTTTCTCTTGATTCTGAATACCCAGCGACAGCCAATTGGCTTTGTATCTGCAGGCAGATCTTGCTCGCGTACCAGAATCCAAGTTTTATGTTGTTCCAAGGAATCCAGTTCTTCTCGGCACGCGGACATCCACTGTCGAGCATCGGCCCGAGTGAGTGCCTGTTTCACGGTCTGCGGATCAGACATAACAAGATCTACCGCATTGCATGCGTCTAAAACGCGCTCCGGTTGTCTGAAGATTGGAACGACAATGCGAAAGTTGGACGGTATTGGTGTGGGTCTGGATACCTCCTGGTATTGCACCACATCTCATCCAGATTCCAAGGCACGGCTCTTGGACCGTGTGAGTGGCCCCATTGACTCCTCTGTAGGATTGTCAGAGCAAGAAGGCTTGACTTGAGATTTGTGAAGTGAAGGTTCAAGCAGATCTTTATAGAACCGTCCCTTGTCGAACACGACATTGCGCGAAACAAGAAAGGATCTTGTTTTGAGATCATAGAGACGATATCCGGCTTGATCAGGTGGAAATCCAACAAAAATGGCTGGTGCCGCCTTCTTCTGTAGTTTGTTTCTGTCAGTGACAAGATAATGAGCGACACAACCAAAGACACGCAATTTAGCCACACTTGGTTTTCGATTAAACCACAATTCGAATGGCGTCTTAGAGCCCGTGGTTGCAGTTGGACTAATGTTGTGCAGATGTGTCGCAAGCAACACGGCTACACTCCAAAATATAGGAGGCATGCCTGCGTGTGCTCGCATGCTCCGTTCCTTGTCGCATACCGTTCGATTCATTCGCTCAGCCAATCCGTTCTGCTGATGAATGTACGGAAGAGAACGTCGCAGGTGCAGTCCATTGCTCCGGCAATATGTGACGAATTCTTCTTTTTCATACTCGCCGCCGTTGTCGCTTTGCAGTTCTTTAAGTTTTCTGCCAGTCTGCCTTTCTGTCATGGCCACAAAGATCTTGAATCGTGCAAATACCTCTGACTTGTGCTTAAGGAGGTAGACAAAGCACATTGAGGTGGCATCGTCAATGAACGTCACAAAGTATTTGAAGCCTTCTAAGGATTGGACTGGAAGAGGGCAAACATCGCTGTGAACACGATCAAGTGGACCGTCGCAACGTGACACACGACTTGTGAACGGCTGAGCATGTGCTTTGCCTTGCTGACATGCATCACAGAATGACAATTCTTTAATCGGAAACTGCAAATCTGTTGTCATTTGTTGAGTACGCATCTTGTTAAGATTCTGTTCGCCAAGATGACCGAGTCTAGCATGCCACAAATTAATATCCGATCTCTTGATATAGCTAGCAAGGGTGGCTTGAGCCTTCTGAGCGGATCGATGAACGCGACATGATAGATACATTAGTCGATTGCGGACGAAACATTCTCCTATGCATTCCTTATGACGAAATAAGCGAAACCTATTTTTGTGAATACCCACATCGATGCCATCTTCGCCAAGAGAATAAGTCGCGATCAGATTCTGTCGAAGCGTGGGAATGCATAAAACGTTGCGAAGGAGAAGCAACTTAGGAGGATGATTATCGATAGCGTGCAAGCGAAGAAGAACTTCGCCAGATCCAATAACACTTCCTCTGGTATCCTCGCCGCCAAAGTTCACGTGCGCAGACCATCTTGTGAACGACCGAAAAGATGTAATATCATTGCACATGTGTTGTGTCGCGCCGGTGTCAAGCATCCAGGAGTCCGAACTGGTCCCTCCGAAGGAAGAATAATAAGCCGAGGCGATATCCTGATTGTCCGCATTTGTATTCGGAAGCTCGTCATTGTCTGACTGAGCATGATCTGTAAAGACGGATGGCATCTCATTTTCTCCTGACGCAAGTGTTTGGTCATTGGTTCCAAACAACTTAAGCATCGCAGTATTGACTGAGTTTCGTTGTTGAAGTTTTCTGAGCTGAAACTTTTTGATTCGACAATCTTTCTCTTCGTGCCACTTCATTCCACAATGACTGCATGTCACTGGATTTGTTGATTTATTGTTGAATTTTTTCATTCTAATAGTTTATGTTGACGATATCTTTAGTTGCAGGCTGCCTGATAAAGACACACCAGTCCGACTGGAGACGGCTAAAGCCTTCCTCGCGCAAGACAGCAGTCAAGGTGTTATTCCAACAGCGAGGTGCCTGTTTAAGCCCATAGAGGCTTCGATTCAGCTTGCAAACGTATCCTTTCTGGGCCTCAAACCCAGGGGGTTGTCGCATGTATATCACTTCATTAAGTGTTCCGTTGAGAAAGGCAGTCTTGACATCCATCTGGTGGATAAACATTCGTCGTTGGGCTGCGACGGCAAGGATAAGTCTAATAGAGCTGGCGCGAGCGACAGGAGCGAACGTCTCGTCATAATCGAAGCCTGGACGTTGCGCGAAACCTTGAGCCACAAGGCGTGCCTTATATCGATCCAAAGATCCGTCGGCCTTTCTCTTGATTCTGAATACCCAGCGACAGCCAATTGGCTTTGTATCTGCAGGCAGATCTTGCTCGCGTACCAGAATCCAAGTTTTATGTTGTTCCAAGGAATCCAGTTCTTCTCGGCACGCGGACATCCACTGTCGAGCATCGGCCCGAGTGAGTGCCTGTTTCACGGTCTGCGGATCAGACATAACAAGATCTACCGCATTGCATGCGTCTAAAACGCGCTCCGGTTGTCTGAAGATTGGAACGACAATGCGAAAGTTGGACGGTATTGGTGTGGGTCTGGATACCTCCTGGTATTGCACCACATCTGATCCAGATTCCAAGGCACGGCTCTTGGACCGTGTGAGTGGCCCCATTGACTCCTCTGTAGGATTGTCAGAGCAAGAAGGCTTGACTTGAGATTTGTGAAGTGAAGGTTCAAGCAGATCTTTATAGAACCGTCCCTCGTCGAACACGACATTGCGCGAAACAAGAAAGGATCTTGTTTTGAGATCATAGAGACGATATCCGGCTTGATCAGGTGGAAATCCAACAAAAATGGCTGGTGCCGCCTTCTTCTGTAGTTTGTTTCTGTCAGTGACAAGATAATGAGCGACACAACCAAAGACACGCAATTTAGCCACACTTGGTTTCCGATTAAACCACAATTCGAATGGCGTCTTAGAGCCCGTGGTTGCAGTTGGACTAATGTTGTGCAGATGTGTCGCAAGCAACACGGCTACACTCCAAAATATAGGAGGCATGCCTGCGTGTGCTCGCATGCTCCGTTCCTTGTCGCATAACGTTCGATTCATTCGCTCAGCCAATCCGTTCTGCTGATGAATGTACGGAAGAGAACGTCTCAGGTGCAGTCCATTGCTCCGGCAATATGTGACGAATTCTTCTTTTTCATACTCGCCGCCGTTGTCGCTTTGCAGTTCTTTAAGTTTTCTGCCAGTTTGCCTTTCTGTCATGGCCACAAAGATCTTGAATTGTGCAAATACCTCTGACTTGTGCTTAAGGAGGTAGACAAAGCACATTGAGGTGGCATCGTCAATGAACGTCACAAAGTATTTGAAGCCTTCTAAGGATTGGACTGGAAGAGGGCAAACATCGCTGTGAACACGATCAAGATGGTCTGCGCACGTGAACTTTGGCGGCGAGGATACCAGAGGAAGTGTTATTGGATCTGGCGAAGTTCTTCTTCGCTTGCACGCTATCGATAATCATCCTCCTAAGTTGCTTCTCCTCCGCAACGTCTTATGCATTCCCACGCTTCGACAGAATCTGATCGCGACTTATTCTCTTGGCGAAGATGGCATCGATGTGGGTATTCACAAAAATAGGTTTCGCTTATTTCGTCATAAGGAATGTATAGGCGAATGTTTCGTCCGCAATCGACTAATGTATCTATCATGTCGCGTTCATCGATCCGCTCAGAAGGCTCAAGCCACCCTTGCTAGCTATATCAAGAGATCGGATATTAATTTGTGGCATGCTAGACTCGGTCATCTTGGCGAACAGAATATCAACAAGATGCGTACTCAACAAATGACAACAGATTTGCAGTTTCCGATTAAAGAATTGTCATTTTGTGATGCATGTCAGCAAGGCAAAGCACATGCTCAGCCGTTCACAAGTCGTGTGTCACGTTGCGACAGGGAGCATGTTCAACAGCAAGAACTCAAGATTACATATTGTCCCACAAAAGAAATGGCTGCAGACATTTTTACGAAAGGTCTAGCCTATCCGACATTCGAATACCTAAGAAATATTCTGCACGTCAACATCAAGCCATTACGGCTGGACGATAAAAAGCAGAATAAGGGGTTATAAATTGCTTTGTGATAATGACTAATGTCTATCACAATGATCTTGGGAACAAACCATCATGATAAATGTGTTACGTCAATCCTTATGCAATACACTCTTTCTCTGAACAACAATTTATACTCAATATAAATACCTATGAGTATACAGTTGTGGGGGAGTGTTGAATTTATTTTCCTTTTGCTTTTGTCCAGCAAAACGAGTGACTGATCTTTTAGTGTTATCCCCGGACGCTGTATAAGCGGAGTTGACCAAACTCTTAGACAGAGTCTCTCTCTGCAATCTGAAATGAGTTAAGGTAGAAAACATGTTTTCAATAGTCATGTCTTTTGCTGTTACCAGCGCAGGTAACGCATCACTGTAAAACGGTGTGAGAGAACGAGCAAATGCTGCCATGAACATGGCTGTATCGATGTCAACCTTGGCTACCTTTAGTTGATCCCTAAGGTGCAGCATGTAATAAAAATGTTTTTCGAGTGTCTCTTTTTCCTTCATCTTAGCAGTATAAAACTTGCACATTAACTGTGGTTTATCTGCCGCCCATATCAAGGAGAACTGGTGCTCTAGATATTGCCAGATATCTCTCGCTTTTTCATATTTGAAGAACACCCTCTTATATGTATTGTCCATGTTCACCAATAGCGCTGCAACAGCATTCTCATTCTTAAGTTTCTCGTCAGGTGACAATTCGCCGACCGACTTTTCATAGTTCAGCGCTTCAGCTAGGCGGAGGGTTCGCAAATGTATGTGGACGTCTTGTTTCCAAGACAAGTAGTTGTCCTCTCCACGTAGCTTTGCAAAGTCGCCATAATAAGTTGACTTGGCTGTTGAAGCAATATTCGTTTCGGTAGACGTATTCATTGTTGTAGAGAACCCTCAGGGCTCATAACCTTTTGCGATGTTTGAAAGTTTTATGAGCGAGTGGAAGTTGTGAACAACAATGAGGGGTTTGTGGTGATCCGTTGATCTTATTAATCATCCGGTCCCAAGGGAATTAAGAGGTCTTTAAATATACAAGAATTTGCACTTCAGAAAAATAGGCTTTCTGTGACCCAAATCTGGACGTCACCGATGATTGATCATTTGACAATCCTTGTCGTAACTGCTGATCTTTAACTAGTAATGATTTTCAATTACATCAGCAGGTGATGTTACCAAGCAATGTATCAGGTAACGATGATCAATCATCAGACTCTTTCTGACGTCAGTCAAAAAGAAATAAAGTCTCATGTCCAAAAGCACATTATCATGAGACCGGACTGGTAACTGTATTATCCCATCGTTCTGCAGAATTGTCTCGGTCATTGTTTGTGAGGCCGTGGCCTTTCTTACGATGGTGCGGCTCAAGTGTGGTTCAGAGTCAATGTTCAATAGGCTTCAAATGCCCAACTCGTGCTTTCCCACACGACGTTCAAGGTTTAGCCACATGCCATCAGCAAACCTTCGATCGTCAGATCTGTCTTTGCAGTACCGAGTTATTCTTTAGTCACTGCAGAGTGTTACTCTCCTTATGTGCACCTATATTACCCTATTGAGTATATAGTTGATATTTCAACACACCACAACACCATTATTGTTGTTCACTTCCACTTGCTCATATATCACATCGCAAAAGGTTATGAGCCCTGAGGACATAACAACAATGAATCAATCAACGAATACACAGTCCATGTCAACAAAGTCAAGCTTTTACGGTGACTTTGCAAAGCTCCGTGGTGAAGAAAACTATCTGTCTTGGAAACAGGACATGCAGATACATCTACGAACGTTGCGCCTCGCCGAGGCACTTACATATGACAAACCTGTCATAGAGCTGTCAGCTGAGGAGAAGTTAAAGAATGAAAATGCAGTGGCTGCACTGCTAGTCAACATGGAGAGCGCATACAAAAAGATATTCTTTGACTATGAAAAGGCTAAAGATGTGTGGAGCTATCTTGAGCATGAGTTTGCTCTGATCTGGGCGGCGCAGAAGCCGCAGCTCATGTGCAAGTTATACACTGCACAGATGAAAGAGGGCTTCACACTCGAGAAACACTTTCACTACATGATGCACCTGAGAGAACAACTTAAGGTGGCAAAGATGGACATTGACCCTGCAATATTCATAGAAGTGTTTATCCGCTCGCTGACACCATTTTACAGTGACGCGTTGCCATCTTTGGTAACCGAAAAGGTGTCAGGAACGCCAATGAGCGGCTCGTGCGGCTGGGGCTGCGCGGAGGATCGGCAATACGTTGGTGTTGGGGTTTTCGTTTGTTGGCTGTGGGCCTTCGTTGTGTTGCGTGTTCTTTTGTTGGTCGTTTGCTTGTTGGTTTGTTGTTTTGGTTTGTTGTCTTGGTTTGTTGTTTTGGTTTGTTGTCTTGGTTTGTCGTCTTGGTTTGTTGCGTGTTCTTTGCGTGTACATAATCCAGTAGGCGCCTGACAGAATATAAATGGAGGGGTTTGTCCTCGCTGTCAGGTCAAGCAAGAAGTCTTGTATTGTAAGGAATACATTCTTGTCTACGATCTTGTCCAGTCCAGTCCCGTCTAGTCTCGTCTTGTCTTAGTCCAGTCCCGCCTAGTCCCGCGCCGTTACAAAAGGACATGACAATCGACCAGATGTTCGCCACGTTGACTCACTTCAGATTACAGCGGCAGACCCTGGCCAAAGGCTTAGTCAATTCTGCTTATGCTGCTTCTGATTCTAGTTCTTCAAAGTCAAAGGTGCGCATCCCTAGGCCTGGACAGAAAAAGTTTAAGCCCAACAGGCACAAGAAGATCAATAACACGTCAGCAAAGTCGATGACCTGCAACCATTGCGGTATGAAATATCACGAAGAAAAAGAAGTAAGATCAACGGATCACCACAACACCCTTATTGTTGTTCACTTCCACTTGCTCATATAAAATTTATCACATAGCAAAAGTTAACTTAGTTATAATAATTTTTAATGTTTAAGTTAATGTTTAAGTTAATTAATCCTCAACTTAATGTAACTTATAATAACTTATTGCTGTAATAAATTTTATTTTATCTTTCTAATATAAATCTCCTTGCCTTTTTTCATTATTATTAAATGTATAACTATTTATAAGTATTTGAGTATAAAAATCTGTCACTTGTAATAAAATAACAGCGACCGTCAATTAAAGTGTAGCCGATAGTTGACTAGTAGGCATCCTCCATGGATCAGTCCCGATTTGGGATGGGCTTGTCAGGCCTATCGTATGCAATCCAATCCCGAAATGTTTGAGATTTGTGCCGCAGATGTGGCAGGCGCACGGCACTTACATAGCTTCCTCAAAACTTTGCACTTTCAGGGTATGGGCTAAGTAACTAGGAAATACCTTTACGTATAGCATCGTAAGTTAGTATAAGTTTGCGCGGATATCCTCGGGTCCGTCGGACAATTTCTAGATCAAATTTGGACATTTTTAGTTCGAAAAAATTGTGGCAGATCGATAAAGACGGTAAAAAAAGTGAATTCTGCGGTGAAATGGGGAACGAAGTGTGACTATTTGTCAATGTTATCGAGGAGAATATGTTAAAGTTCAGGTTGACACTTCAGGGGTCAATTGTCATCACCTGGGATGTCGGACTCGATGCCGCAGACGATTTCGGAACTCCCAACGGAAATACAGATTTCTAAGAATTTGTAATGGGTTTATGCGCTGGGGACAGAAATGACCATCTCCAAGCTTCGAATGGCAGTGACATGGTCAAAAACCTGGATTAGGCAGTCCCAGCCCTAGAAAGTCCGATGGAATCAGTCAAAATTATAAACCCGTTGCCGTTGCAGTGGACATATGCCCACAATGCGTCTGATAGCGAGTGCCTCGATGACTCTCAGCAGGCACTTATTATGCATGATGCCTAATCAATTACCAATCAATGCCAGTGTTCCTTCTGCCGACATATAATTCAAATTCACAGGACCGCTTCGGATCAGACTCGTATAATCCTCTCGCCTGCTTGACAGTCGGATATCACACTTTCAGCGTCACATCTCCGCGTATATGACCGACCAGGGCCTGACTGCTGCTATAGAAATCAGTTTGTTGTCTGTGAAGTCTTCAGTATCAGATCCCACCGCCGAACAATCTTCAACCACCAGCAATAAATTGTCGATTTTCATAGTCGCCACCGCCCTCGTCAGCATAGCGTCTGTGATCTTCGCATTGCCCTACCGTAACTTGCTATTCGCCTCGGTTTTCCAGACTTTAAAACACTCTATTGCTCCTTCCGTTGCAAGGCTCAATCTGACATCACCAATAGTAGCTACAGCCATGCTCGACGAGAAGCCTGTTTCAGCAAAATTGGAGGCCGACATCGAGGCGCCGACTGGCAATCGGACACCGGTATATTTCTTCTCGCATGGTGGTCCGACCTTTATGTATTCGGACAGGGATGAAAATGGCGGCGACTTGGGTGCATTCAAGATGCTTCGAAAGATTGGGAAAGAGGTTGTTGAGAAGGTAGATCGAATTTTTAACCGTTACTGTGTTACAGCAGGTGCTTAACAACATGCGACAGGTCCGACCAAAGGCAGTGGTTGTCTTCTCTGCACATTGGCAAGCCTCGGCGGATCAGGTCGAAGTCAACACCGCTGAGATCTCAGATTTGATTTACGATTTCTATGGCTTCCCATCGTACATGTACGAAGAGCAATTTCCGAACGTCGGAAGCAAGGCTGTTGCGCAGCGAGTTTTAGATCAGCTGCAAAGTAAAGGAATTAAAGCTAAGGGGGTCTCAAGAGGATTAGATCACGGTGTTTTTGTGCCGTTTAAAGTTGCCTTCCCCGAATTCCAGGCTCTCAAGGTCCCAATTGTTCAGGTGTCGCTGTTTGGCACTGATAATCCAAACCAGCATGTAGCCCTCGGGAAGGCTCTCGCACCGTTGAGGTTTGTACACATTCGGTCATCTTTTCACGCCACTGACAACTCTCAATGATGACAGAGACGAGAACATACTAATCGTTTGTTCGGGAATGACCGTCCATAACCTCAGAGAGATGGGCTATTACTCGGGATCTGTCGCCCCATACTCTAAACCGTTTGACGATATGCTAGAAAGAGCAATTTCCTCCCAAGTTGGTACCGCTAGAGAGAACGCGTTGACGGACTTGATCAAGACTAACGACGCGAATAAATCGCATCCCACGAAAGAACATCTGTAAGTCATTATAGATGCGGTACCTCAGGCTCATGCTGATACTTCTGTATAGGTTGCCAATTTATATTGCTGCCGGCGCTGCCTATAACGAAAAAGGCGAGCGACTGTATACAAATCAGACCTCCTCTCTTGCGTGGGGCGAGTATCGGTTCGGATCTCTTATTAACGCCTAATTAGCGTGGCGATTCGATGCACAGATAGCTTAAATTGTATGAACAATCTATTCATGGCATACTATAATACATATAGAGCCAATAATGCGAAATTTGGCTCTCCTGTGTCATACATTCCTTACTCGTTCTTCAAACTTTGAATCCCTACCACACCAAGTGACTGTGCATATCAAAAACCGGTCCTCGTATTGTAATATGGCAAACGTGGAAATGGTGCATTTGAACGTCTAGGGCGTCGTCATCACTAACTTCTCGATAGTTGTTTCAAGCTCCTTGTCTGTAACGCCATCCAATGGTAGCTTAACCTCTTTTCCGTACTCTGTATCAAATGTTAACACTCTGAACACTATAAATACTGCGGATATAGAACTGACCAAATCGAGCAATAACCTGCGGAGAAACACCCTGAGCTTCCCGGATCAGTATTGGAATATATGGGTTGTGCTTCTTCATTACTGGATACGCTCTCTGCAAAAATGACCTAAACAAGAGCAATTAGTACTTCTTTGAACCTCATATTTGCTCCTCGAATACAATTGCGACGATCCGCTTATGATATTCTGGGACATACCGTAGCGAAGTGCTCGACGCACTGGTCTGGCAGAGGTGGAAACGGAGTTCCTTTAGTGGCTTCGCAAACGCGTACTTGCTGGCCATCTCTGTATAAGGGGGTCTAGAAATATAGCCGTTAAGACCCAGCGGACCGCGCAGTTTACTTGGGTATGTGGACAGAAATATGTCCAAGCCATCCCAGGACGTGAGGACCAATCATTGACGAGAGAACGTTAGATGCAATTGTTGCATTTATTCCGTACCCGTCACAGTGCACAATGGCGTATACACCAAGTTGTTTTGTGCATATCATCCCGCACAGAAACTATGTAGGGTTGAGGTTTTAAGCCTGTCGGTGGTATCGATCGGGGATGGCAAACTCCGCTAACGACGGACACTGCGGCGGGTGAGAACCGGTATTTGGCTTCCTTCGCGGGCCCAACAAGTCGATTTTCTCGTCCCGAAGTTATAGTCACATCGTCCACGCAACACCCACTTGTTCACTACAGCATTACATTATCAAGATAGACAAAAAATGGCCGCTAGAGGAGTTAATGGCTTTCAGAGGTTTCTCCAGTCGGAGACTGGTCCTAAAACTATTCATTTCTGGGTATGTATCCTTGTGCTCGTGAATCAAATTAGATGCACACAATCCCCGCCTTTCTCTCGACGTGGCACATTTGTTTGCTGCTTGACAACTGGAGAAAGGTATCGCATTTTTAGGATGATGGGTTGATGGACTAACATTTCACGTTAGGCACCTGTCATGAAAGTAAGGGCGTCTGCTAGTGCGACTTAACTTATCAGATCCGAGAACTGATCAATAATGTTATTATATTAGTGGGCTTTGGTTTTCGCTGGTATCAGTGACTTGAACCGTCCTGTCGAATCGCTCTCCGGCACGCAGCAGCTGGGTACGTCTTGTAATCTTGCCCGAAATAATGACGCTAACGCAACCATTCTAGCTCTGTTTGCAACCGGTGCTATCTGGACTAGATGGTGTTTGATTATCAAGCCAAAGAACTACCTGTAAGTTGGATATAAATGCCGGGATGTTCAACAACTAATTTCTTTGCAGCTTGGCGAGTGTGAACTTCTTCTTGGGCACTGTTGCCAGTGTTCAGCTCACTCGTTTGTTCTCGTATGTGTACCACTCTTTACTTCCTTTACAAAATATGCTGAATTTAATTCGTGTAGTTACAACCGATCCCTAGGGAAAAGCTACCCCGAGACTTTCCAGGCTCTCTTCGTACAGGATGGCGGTAAGCCCAAGATCGTGGTTCCTGCCCCAGCAGCTGCTTAATCGTCCTTAAGTTTGCAATGCTAACTTTCACGCCGTACAATACTTCGACTGGTTTGAAGAATACTATGATCGAGAAAGGGGGATAGACTGTGTGGAAGTTCATACTCGCTGTTTAGCACACGGGATTTATTTTGGTTGGCTCGGTATCACTTGAGTGGTGCACGTATCATTGTGTTATTGGGCGTTGTTTTTTTGTTGGATGTTACTTCATTGTGTTTTTGGGCATACACGTAGGCAGGTCCAATATATGCATTACATAGACGAAACGTTGTGTTTTAACTCAACGAAGGGTACCTTTACAGGAAAGAGGACTATATCTAATTCTCAATTCAAACTAAAGCAAATCTATACAAACATATATAACAAGAATATTGCAAGAAACGTATCATAAAAATAAAAGCCATCAATGAACATTTATACACTCTTGTATCGTAAATCTAAACACTCATGACTGTATTCATGCACAAACTACGTATCAATCGTCTATCACGTATCATACTCCTACTCTTCTAAATACGCAACAACATCACCAGCTTCAACGAAATCTCCACTCCGATGCACAATCTTGATAACCTTTCCGGCACTTGGCGCGTTGACAACCATCTCGGTCTTCATGGCCTCAACGACGATAATGCCGTCGCCCTTCTTGACAACATCTCCGACCTTGACCAAGTCTTTCCAGAATCGGCCGGCAACCTCGCCATATACTGGCACCGCGTTCTCTGCAATCGCGGTATCCTCCGTATCGTCGCGGTCAGCGGCAGTCGCCTGCAGCTCTGCATTCGAGACCTGGATCAGCTTTGCGATTTCTTCCGTGCCCTCTCGCTGTTTCCGGGCGTATTCATTGAGCTCCTCGCCGTGCTCATTAAGCCACTTGCTGTACTCGCCGTAATCAAAAACGCCTTCCTCGATATCGATCTTAAATCGGCCGTGGTTGACCTCGGCGGTGATCTGGGCAAGCTCTTCCTCGGTGACGGGGTAGTATTCCACACGGTCATAGATGTCGAGAAGCCATGGCCGGTCTTGCTGGCCGAGCGTAAGCTTGTCCCAGATGGGGATTGTCCGACCTACCAGCTGGTATCCACCAGGTGACTCCATAGTGTAAATGCACATGTACATGCCGCCGATACCGACAGTACCATTTGGCGTAAACGTTCGAGATGGGTTGTATTTGGTTCCGAGCAATCTGTGTCGCGGGTCGAGTGGCACGGCACATGGCGCGCCAAGGAAGACGTCTCCGAGACCCAGGACAAGGAATTTGGCGTCGTAGAGAATTTCTCGAATAATGTCGCGGTCGTCAAGGTGATTGACTTCGGTCAAGAAATCGACGTTGTTAGGAAGCCAAGGCGCGGAGTTGCGGATGGTCTCGCGATATCTGTCGACGGCAGCGAGAGTCGCGGAGTCCTCGAATGCGAGTGGAAGTCGGACTATGCGAGATGGAACCTGCCAGTTGTCGGACAGAACAAGCTCGGATTCGTACGACAGGAGTTCCTTGATCAACTGCGACTGCGGAACTTCGACGCCGTTGTACTGGATCAGGACGGATCGCACACCCGGCGACATTTCCACGATGCCAGCGGTATTTCGCTCCTTGACGAGCTGCGAAAGCTGGTACACGCGGTAGGAGAGACGGATGTCGAGAATATTCTCACCGTATTCGACAAGGATGAAGCGATCACCGGCCTGACGGTAGACGACCTTTGGAATCGTGGTGGTCTCACTAGCTTCGTACAAAATGGGGTTCTCGAGCGGCTTCTCACTTGGTTTCTGGATAACAGTTCCCGATCCCTGTAAACTGATTAGTATGCACTCCAAATTTTCAGCCGCAACAAGCAACGTACAGTAGCAACCGCGAGATCCTGCGCTCTCTTTAATGCAATAGCATCATCGAAAGTGATCATCACAAACTTAATCATATCGCCAGGCTTCAGCTGTCCGACCTTCCACATCTCAGCCTCGGCAACGGTTACTGGGCAAACGAAGCCACCTAAACTGGGACCGTCGCAGGTCAAGATAACAGGCTCATCACCGGTGAAGTTGATGGCACCGAGAGCGTAGACGCAGTCGTGAATGTTGGACGGATGCAGACCTGCTTCGCCACCGTCTGGACGCGCCCACTCAGGCTTAGGGCCGATTAAGCGGACGCCGAAACGGTTGGAATTGTAGTGAACCTTCCACTCAGCTGCCAGAAATTCATCGACTGCCTTCTGTGTGAAGAAATCTGGCGCCCCGTGTGGACCAGAAAGGACACCGATGGTCCAGACCTTGGGGTACTCCGGAATCAAAGTCTTATCGGCCGCCTTGGGCACGGAAATCGGAGCAGGGATAGAGCAGGATTTGAGTTCTGGCTGTCCGAGGTACAGGACGTCACCGAACTTCAAGACACGACCGTTATATCCGCCCATGTTGCCGAGAGCAAAAGTCGAACGAGATCCAAGGTACTCGGGAACGTCGAGACCACCGCGGATACCGATGTAAGACCTGCTGCCAGATGTGATCTTGCCGACACCCAGAGTCTGGCCCTGCAAAACAGTAATGGGTTCCCACATTGGGACAGGTTCGTCGTCGACGGTAGGCGATGCGCCGCCACCAGTAATTGAAATCACCGCGTCGCAGTGGAACTTGATCGATGGCCCAACCAGAGTGCACTCAATGGCTGGTGCCTTGCTGTCGTTGCCGACGATGGTGTTCGCCATCCGGAACGCGTAGTCGTCCATAGGCCCGGACGGCGGGACACCGATGTGCCACAACTTGATACGGCCAGGATAGTCCTGAACGGTGGTGTAGGATCCAGGAGCTAGCAATTCGACCGCCTTGGCATTGTACTTCCATGAGTCGAGCAGACGGGTTGAGACGGCGCCGGCGGCAAACAACTCGGACGAAGCGATGGATCGCAAGTAGTCGATGTTAGTGACAATACCAGACACGACCGTAGACTCGAGCGCGTCGACGAGCTTAGCCAGAGCATCGGCACGGTCCTTGCCATGCACAATGATTTTCGCGAGCAAAGGATCGAACGAAGCTGTGATCTCGGTACCCTTCGCAACCCAGGTATCAACACGGGCCGACTCGGGGAAGCTGACTTCAATAAGCTGACCGGGCGACGGTAAGAAATCTTTGACAGGGTTCTCCGCGTAAAGACGAGCCTCAACGGAAGCACCGGTAAGAATCAACTTGGCAGGGTCAAAACATGGCGGAGTGTTGGCAGCGATCAACAACATCCACTCCACAAGATCCAAACCAGTGACCATCTCAGTGACAGGGTGCTCGACCTGGAGACGGGTATTCACTTCCAAGAAATAGAACTCGTCGCGTGCGGCATCGTAGATGAACTCAACCGTACCAGCACATTTGTATTTCATCGTACGCGCGAGACTCTCCGCCGCCTCGACCATCTGCGCACGGGTCTCCGACGGCAAGTTAGGCGCAGGTGTCTCCTCGATAACCTTCTGGTTTCGACGCTGGAGCGAGCAATCTCGCTCGCCGAGTGCAAGCGCGTTACCGTTGCCGTCGCCAAATATCTGGACCTCAACGTGTCGGGCGTTCTCGACGTACCGCTCCAAGAAAACACCAGAGTCGTTGAAATACGACTGACCTAGTCTGCGAACCGAATCATATGCCTTCTTCAAATCCTCGGCATTCTCGCATCGCTGTAGACCAATGCCACCGCCTCCAGCAGTGCTCTTCAACATGACTGGATAACTGATTTTCTCACCCACAGCAAGAGCGTCTTCGACCGTCTCCAGCAGACCGGAACCGGGAACCAACGGGACGTTAGCCTTGGTAGCAATTTCACGAGCAGAGTGTTTCAATCCTAAAAGTCTAATAGATTCAGCTGATGGGCCGACGAACACAATGCCCTCCTTCTCGCAGGTCTCCGCAAACTCGGCATTCTCGGACAAGAAACCGTAACCGGGAATAATAGCCTGCGCATCAGTCTGCTTGGCCGCGGCTATGATCTTATCAATGCGGAGGTAAGTCTCGGCCGCGGTCTCTCCGTCAAGCGAAACAGCGTCGTCCGCGTTCAAAACGTGCGGTGAGAACCGATCCGGTTCGGCGAAGACGGCAATAGCCTTGATGCCAAGCTTCTTCAAAGTCTTAATTATGCGAACCGCGATTTCACCACGATTTGCGACGAGGACAGTATCGAATGGCTTCTTGGGCGCACGCTCCTTCATATGCTCGACGTATCCACGCCATCCTCCAAACTTTGTGACATCCTTGGCGCCTTCGAATCCGTTCTCTTCGCAGACGAAACCCTTGACCCAATGACCATTTTCAAGTTCAACAGAGCCGATTGCGAGTGGCGGCGGCACTTGTGCGATGAAAGCGCCAAAGTTGGCGCTAGGAATGTCGTAGACTTCAAGCTCGATCTTCTCACCGACGAGTTCAGGGTGTCCGGGAACAATGCGTCGGAGACCGGGCTTTGGCGGAGTAGTGTTTGCCAGGTGGTAGAGTCTGTAATCGGCCGATGTCGTGGTCTTGAACGCGAGCTTGGCGTTGAGCTCGATGAGCTGGTAATTGAGCGGCAAACCGGAGAGGTGCGCGCCCACAACTGCGAGCCGCATGGTGCCAGCAGTCTTGGGAGCCTTGGGAATGCCCGGAAGGATCTTGTCGTCAATACCTGGCTTTGTGTATAGTTCCGTATTGCCGAGACGTCTAGGTGACTTGGCAAGGAATCGCTCAGCAAGCTCCAAAAGAGCGTAGTCATTGAAGGTGCCGGAAATCAAAGTAACACCGAAAGGCAGACCATCGTCGCGGAAGCCTGCCGGAATGGCCAGTGCAGACATGTCGGCGAAATTGACGAAGTTGGTGTAGGTCCCCTGGCGGGAGTTGACGACGACAGGCTCGGCAGCAAGTTCTGCGAACGTCGGGTTCAAAGGAGCGGTTGGAACAATGAAACCGTCGATTCCGGCAAATTGCTTCTGAATCGCACGCTCTAGGTCCTTGCGGAGATATTCGTAATTGAAGAGATCGGCCGCTGTGAACTTCTCCGCCTGTTTAACGATACCGAGGACGACGGGATCAATAGCCTCGGGGTTAGTCTTGATCAAGTCTGCAATGACTGTGTATCGCTCTCCCACCCAAGGACCTTCATACAAGCACGCCGCAAGCTTGTACAAGACAGAAAAATCCTGGGGAACTATCTCGACCCCGAGATCGGCAAACTTCTCAAGAGCCTGAGCGTAAAGAACAGGATTCTTGGTCTCGTCGTAGAAGATTGGTTTGTCTGGAACTGCGAACCGAGGCTTTGGGCCGAAGGACGTGAGCAGATTCGACGGGAGAGGGCGAGAATAGGCATCCTCATCGTCGTACTGGGCAGCGATTGAGAATACAAGCTGCGCATCAGGAACTGTCATCGAGAATATGGACACACAATCCAGAGTTCGGCAAGCCGGGACAACGCCGGTGGCCGAGAATGCACCACGAGTCGGCTTGAGACCAATGGCATTGTTCAACATGGCCGGCACTCGGCCAGAACCGGCTGTATCAGTCCCAAGCGAGAATGGAACGATACCTCTGCCAACGACGTTTCCAGAGCCGGCGGACGATCCTCCAGACACGTGCTCGTCAGAGAATGCCGATGGTGTCTTTCCGTAGGGCGATCGAGCACCAACCAAACCAGTGGCAAACTGATCGAGGTTGGTCTTTCCAACAACAATAGCACCGGCAGCCTTGAGGATGGCGACGATAGTGGCATCCTTCTCGGGCTGGTAGAGATATGCCGGGCAGGCAGCGGTGGTTGGGAATGTGGCGGCGTCGATGTTGTCCTTGGGAGCAAATGGGACTCCAAACAACGGAAGATCCTGTAGAGGAACGTTAGCGTCTGAATTCACGTAGTAGATGACCACAATTGGAGTCAAGACTGATCAAACTAGTTGAAATGGGCCGTTTTGCCAAGGCGGGGAATTCTGCTTGGTCTCGCCTCTCGCTCACCAAGCGCTTTGTGCCGACCATTGATCAAACCGCCCTTTCACGCGAAAGCATACACAAACGACCCAATTGACCAATTGACCTCCAGACGGAGAATAAAACAATACAGACCTTAGGAACCGTGCCCGACTGGGCAAGCGTGTCGAACTGCGCTTTGATCTGTTCCGGAGTCGCAATGGTGATCCAGGCAGGGTCTGATTTGTCAAAATATGCAACGAGGTCAATAACACGCTTGACTGCCTCTTCTTGGGTGGAAGCAACCTGAGCCTCGCGCCACTGCGAGATGGTCCAACCGATAGTGGGTGGGGCCATTAGTTGCTGCGTAGCAGAGCGGGCTAATTGAGCTTGAGAATTTGATTATGCAGAGCGAGTAGCAATGCCAGAGATTGAGAAAGGACAAGGCGATTCTTCTGAGCAAAAGGAGAGCTCTTGAAGTAGGAGTCGGTCGAATGTGCTGGCCGAGAAGTGCTGCATGAAGAAGAAATTTCCTATAAGCGGAGTTGGAGCACAGATTGAATCGTTGACGGGTTTGACCGATGGTTAGGACCGGGTCAGACTGAACAGACCCATGGCCGCGATAAGTGTTGCGATAGTGCGCGGCGCTTGGACCCGACCCGAGCCTGGCTTAGTTCGCCACTTCGCCGCCGCCAACTTGCCCGCGGCCGCCGACGGACTGGAATGGGGTTTGAACAAAGAAACCTAAGCCGGACCCCCGGCCAATCTACAGGCGGACCCGGAAATTGTAAACTGGGTCCGCTAGTCGGGCTACCAATCCAGTTCCGGGTCAACACGCAGCTCAGGGATGGACCCCGCATATGCCCGCAATCATACACGAGTCCCGCATTAAGTCTTTCATACAATGTCTATAAGGACCTGACTAAAAAGGAGATAGTAAGTTAATTACTAAAGTTTTTAATTAATTACAGCAAGCCCAATACGAAAATAATAATTATTATTATTATTATTATTAACTAACTTATTAAGTTATTAACCATTATTATTTGGTTAAGTTATTGCAATAACCCCCTTGTTGAAGGATTGAAGGGCTAGACGGATTGGCCAGCGCACAGGCTGTGTGGATGGTTTGTCCAATTCTCTTTGTGTTAAAGCTTTTTTACTTAATTATCTTGAGGAGTCCATATACACAGGACAGGACATATATAAGAAGACAATTCTTCCATCCACCAGCAAGAAGCCCTGACAAATCTGTCTCATAGTTGTCATCTGAATTGATATGGAGTAAAAACTGTCGTACGTCTGATATAGATACTGTACTGCATTAGTATAACTGTTACGGGAGCTAGTCAAGCTCTACTTTCTCGTCCTTCCCACGCTTAAATACTGAGCCCAGTTGTTGACATTGGGAAAATATAAGAAGTTCATATTTAGATTCGGAAGTAATATTTAGCAAGATGCTCAGATGATTGTCGAAAATTCTTTCTGTTCATTTAAGCATTAATCCCGCTGGTTTCACTGAAGACCGTAGCGCTGCTGTTTGTATTTCAGATTGCACAATAGTAGTGACACACCTCGGTCGGTTTGGCGAATCGTGCTGTGCTCGGATCCGAGCACGGACAACAATACCTTGTGATATCCCTACTTTGTTGGTATTGACACTTTTTAGTATTTAGAGGCGTCGGATCCCTGCATGATCCAGGAACAAATCTGCCATCCTGATGTCGGATGTGCGGCTGAGTTGTAAGAGAATGTTCTAACGTTCTGGCGCGCAATCGCTTCTCGACTTCACGACGCAATCCACGACTGGAGCATCCAGCTCAATGACCATTAGTTAACTTTTGGCTAGGCTAGTTCTACATTAGATAGGTGTTTATTGGGTTGAGAGTGACAAGGGTGATCGATGTTGCTTGATTAAATTGCACAGACTAGATCATGTGTTGACTGTAAGCGGGCCGTTATCTGTTCCATTTCCAACGATTCAAAGCTTGAAACAGAATAACTTCAGTTAATAGGATTATATCCATTTCGCTATAGTTTACATGCTCGGAGTATGGTGAAGTGAATATGTGTGTGTGTGAGATATCTTGGTAAGCGAGAATTCGACACCACGAAGCCCAATTGCGTCATTTCTGTTTACCGCACGACAATGGCTGCAACCACAGTGTTCAACACCGATAGCACGGCTCGCCACTCAGCAATCCTCGTGTATCGGCGATTAGGGCCGAAATGATGTTATGACGCTAATGGATATCACTGGAATGCTCGCTTGCGTCATCCGACCGTCTGACACGTCCCGGCCGTTTATAAACTAGGCACCTGCTATCTGTCCCGCATCTGTTTAGTTTGCTCGATCGTTCTTTCTGTTGACAATTTAAATCATTCTTTGGCCGAGGATTGATAGAACTAAGGCTGATGACGAATCCGAGTCTGTACGAGGAAGAAGCGTTACTACGGAGAGTGCACGATATGAATGACGACAACGATGAGTCGCTGAACACAACAACTTCTCTTCTCGGCGACAAAAACGAACATTACGGATCGTTAACGGATGGCTCAGTATGGAATAGTGACATTGATTTTGATCATGACGCGGAAATTGAAAAATTGATATCCGAGGGAAGGTGAGTTTGCTGGTGGATGCTCTGCATCAGGAGATCGTTAACATGTGCCTTTAGGCCTGCCTGGAATCCAGAAGAGGAAGATGTCATTCGACGAAAATTGGATTATCGCGTGATGATTTGGGCGTGTACGATGTTCTTCTCACTTCAGCTTGTGCGAAACAACATTCAGAATGCAATTTCAGCGGATTTTCTGATAGATGCTAGTACTATCCCGTCTCTATTGCTTTAAGCTCCATATGAGGCTATGCTAACAACTGTTAGATATTCCACAAAACACGTACAATCTCGGGCAGACCCTGTTCCTTTTATTCTTCCTTCTCTGTGAGATTCCGTCACAGACGTTCGTTCGGCGATTTGGAGCTGAGATCTGGCTGCCAATTCTCATGACGCTTTGGGCTATCGTTTCTATGTTCCAAATTTTCGTCAAAGAATCTTCGTTTTTCCTATTCACGAGAGCTATCATCGGTGCTTGCGAAGGCGGATTCGTTCCCGGCCTCACCTTCTACCTCTCTTCGTTCTACAAAGCAAACGAACTGTCAATGCGCTATTCTTGGATTTGGGCTACGCAGTCTGGCACCAACGTTATAGGTGCACTCCTGGCTTCGGGATTTATTCAGATGGGAGGGCCGCTCCGTGGATGGCAGTGGCTGTTTCTGCTAGAAGGCGCCTTAACTACTGTAATCGGACTTTCGTCGTTCTTCGTAATGCCGTCGCTTCGTCGCAAAGTTGTCTCCCGCGTGTTTACAGCTCGAGAGACTGCTATACTCAAAGCCCGAGTTATTCAGGATGACCCTTCCAAACGCAGTCAACAGGAGCGTGTGAAGCTTGGAAGCAGCAGTCTGCTTAAGAGCGTAACGGCTGTGATCGAGACGTTGACCGACAGGTTTTTGTTCCCGATTTTCATTCTCGGATTTGTTGCTTTTGTCCCATCCCAGACTGCGAACTATTATCTCACTATTACACTCCGTCAACTGGGTTTCACGGAGATCGTCACGAACTTGCTTACGATTCCATACGCGATTATCAATATATCTATGACGATTGGTTTTTCCAGGTTGTCCGACAAATTTGGCGTCAAATGGGTATTCTGTCTCCTATCTGCGATCTGGGTGTTCACTCCGCAGTTGCTACTCGAAATCATTCCGGACGGGTCATCCCGCTGGCTTCGATTCGCCCTCATCACACTAATTCTCGGCTACCCGTACTACCACCCGATCCTAATCTCCTGGATTTCGTCGAACGCGAACAACCCGGACCGCCGCTCGCTCGCGTTTGCAGTTTACAACATCTCTGTCCAGTGCGGAAATATTCTGGCCGCGAATGTGTACCGCGAAAGCGATGCGCCGTATTACCATCGTGGCAACGGAATTTTGATCGGTTTGAATGTGTTGTCGATGGTTATCATATTGGCGATTCGACAGTATTATGTTATCGAGAATCGACTGAAGGAAAGGCTGTGGGGTCAGCTGGACGACGAGGAGAAAGACGAGTATGTCAAGGTGTCCAAGGGTTTGGGCAATCGGCAATTATTTTTTAAGTTGAAGGTCTAGTTCCACTGTTAGAGTGAATGATTTCCTTTTTGGCTTGGGTAGAAGGCGCTAGTGTGGGTTTGGAATTGGAGCTTCATATGAAACTTGATTTAACGATTTTTATGGTTTCATATTATTATGGCGACTGATCCTGCAAGATACAACGACGGGCTCTCCTAGAGAATTTTGGAATAGAGATCTGAATGTTTTAAATTAATGAATCTCATGATTGTATAGCAACTTCCTTCGTCGCCGTCTACTGATGTATGAGACTTGATGTTCGATAAAGAATCCGAGCTCGAATGACGACAGCTATACATCTGCAGCCTGATGATGCAAGGTGGAATCTGTTCGGAAATCGCATGCGGCCGGCCGCTAGCTTGTTTCTCCACTTTGCCGGACCTGCATGGCCTGAACCATAGTGGCCTAAGCTGGCACGTGTCACCTGAGGTATGTCATATATTCCTGTCCAACTAAAACTATTGTGGAATAAGCGTAAACTTAATGCGGTTACTACAAGAGTAACTATCCGTAGTACTTCCAGGGTAAGGGTTCAGCAGTTTTCCTTAAAGTTTTTACACCAAAATAAGGAAAAATGGTATGACGATGCGCGATCGGCTTTAGCGTTCTTAGATTAGGGCGATTTACGTGAGGGTTAGGCAATAATGTGATACGATTTGACGATGATGTCGCAGTATCGAACGACTGCGGTGCACGGAGACCTGCGCACTTGATAGCGTCGGTATCAGCGGTCACGCTGCCGCAGAATCGTGAGAATTCGTAGCCTAACAAGTTGTCTAGGATAGCTGTCGGGCGTCGAGAAAGACCAGAGACTAGAGGCGGGAAGTGGTATCGACGGACTCCTAATCGAATCTCGATTATGGCATAGCCGAGACCGAATACGAACGCCACCTGCTGAAAAAAGCTGGCAAAGCCTAATTTTGCCACATGCAAGCCGCTTTACGAGTCATCCGCTGACTCTCTCAACTTGACAGGTTCGGGTGAATCATAATCATGCCGCCAGGCATTCGTGCCAGCGGCTATGTCGGTGGTTATTTCATAGAATGGACTTTCTGTGCTCTCTATGGCCTACTCAACGAAAGTGGGCTATCATATCTACCCGGTCCGAGCTCAATACGAGGCGTAGCGTGTTGTCAAAGGCAGCAAGTCCAGGTGACCTTGTGCAAAGAGATCGAGATGCAGCCATGCGGGTACCATCAATCATGCTGGGTGACAAACAAAGTTAGCCGGGAAATTAGGCCAGGTTGGTTGCTGATATCACCCTTGACTTCGGCGTTGACGCACAAAATCGTTGTTTTGATTCGTGTCAATTCTGTACACGAAATTCATTGGCAAAGGCATCCTTACCGAGGGATTCTCTTGATGCTCCTGCGCTGAATGCGGAATCTTATGAATGGCTATTATTTACGTGGTATCGCGGTCAACAGAAAATATGCCTTGGAGTTTGGCTCGACCGTCGATGCTGACTGCTGACGCGAGTCGCCCAACGTGACCTTTTTGCCGGGTTGGCGTTGACAACTAATGATGAATCTATATTATAACAGTTGAGGATACCAACCAAACTATGATAGTACACTATATTTTCATGCCTCGGACCTATAGCACGAGAAGGTTAGGGTTATCCAATTTAGCCGTCAGGAAATGCACACTTACTTGTATTAGGCGGCCGACCAGACATACAAAGTGAGCAAGAAATACAACAAAAATGTCTGGTGGTTACACCCTGCCATGGGTTACAAGCAACAACGGCCAGCCCCCAGAAGCCGTTGACGTACGGTAACAACGCCTCCCGACAGATTCTGAACTTAGAGCAACCACCGCTGAGATTTGCCCAGTCGGAAGGGCGGTGGCGCCGTTGCCAGTCTCAGCCTCTCAGGCTGACCTAGCCGCCTGGGCAGGGGCACTGTCAAGCAAACGGGACAAGGCGGCTGCGATTGCTGCCCTTGCCCTAGAGGATTCCACCGTAAGTAGCTCTTACGTTCCGCCCTGATTGGAGTAGCACTGTAGCAGTCGCGAGTTTTTACTGTGACATAATTGTGGCAGATACTCATAGGCAGATTAGGTCTATTTCGTTAGCTCGAAATCTGAACGCACACGCGATATTTTGCCCCAACTCTATCAAAAAGGGTAACACGATGCTCGGGCTCGAAAACCTTGTGTTCAGGACAAGCTAAGTTTGGTTTGACTCGCGCCCGATCTCGGCGCGCAGAGCCGCTTATCTGACTCAAAATATCTACGGAAGTAGCTGATACCGACTGCAATGCTCTACCGTTGTGACATCCCTA
The DNA here is from genome assembly GCF_029532465.1 of Lipomyces tetrasporus. Classification (NCBI taxonomy): domain Eukaryota; kingdom Fungi; phylum Ascomycota; class Lipomycetes; order Lipomycetales; family Lipomycetaceae; genus Lipomyces; species Lipomyces tetrasporus. Next base: position 977,616 of record NW_026611604.1, read on the forward strand.
TCAGAGTCGCGTAGTTGCCCATCTCGCGCGCGTATCAACTCTCAGTCTTCTTGATCGTTGACTGCCAAACAAGCTTGTAAACTAATGCACGAATACGCTGAATTAGCCGACATTTGGGTCTCGAAGGTGTGGACCCACATGTCTTAGTTCTTTCCTCGTACCGCGTACATTATCGGCTCGTGGCTGGTTGGCTGGGCCACTGTCTCCACGATTTTCTGCTTGTTATTGTACTTCGCTAATCAAGAGTATTCTTATCTTTACCAGATCGTTGCGTCAGCGACAGTCGGACACATATCCTCTGCATACACCGACCGATTGGCTGCAGTTCAGACGCCACCAGAACCATAAATGACGACATAAAATGCTGCCCTTTCCCCGCGCTCCCGTGGTTCTCTGCTTCCTTTACCATTCAGGGCTTTAGCCTCTCGACTTTTGTTCCAGTTCTGAGTAGTGACGGCATAATGGTCAAGGACGTTAACTACGAGATCCAAGAGATGCCAGCAGGGGACGCTACTGCCACTGGCTTCGAGTCTTCACCTGGCGGTGGCTTCTGGTCTCGTATTCACCAGCGGATCTTGATTGAAGGAGGAGAGGAACGTCGTAGCAATGTTGGTATGTGTTTCTCGATCGTACAGTCAAGTTGCCTGACTAACTTTCGCAGATATGGATCCTGTGCCCGCAGAAAAAAGAACCTGGTCTGCTATGGACTACATCACTTACTGGATTTCCGACAACTTCTCCCCTTCCGGCTGGCGAAAGGCTGCCTCTCAGTATCCTCATCTCTGACTATTACTTGGTGCACAACCGCAAGTACAACATCTGGGAACTGTACGACCAGAATGGTATTTACCGGTACAACAAATATGGAACCAACTGGCGTGCGGCAGCAGCTTTTACTATCGGCTGGGTCCCGCTCCTGCCAGGCTTCCTGCCCAAAGTCAACAGCAGCATCCACGTTATCCAGGGCATGACGAACTTGTACTACTGCGGCTACTTCTACGGCTTCGGCTCTTCAATGTTGACGTATTGGATTTTCTGCAAGCTGTGGCCGGCTAAAGAGACGATGCTCGATTATCCAGTCTATGTCGACGACGAGGTTCTTACTGGCCGTGACGTCGAAGAAGGCGTCGTTGCGGACTCCGAGTCGTTGGGAGAAAAGTCTGGGTCGGAGAATGAGAAGATGAAGTAGATAGCATGAGATTTCCGATATACTTCAGGATTTAAGCATTTATTTTGTAGATATGTGATTTTGTAGTTTCTTGGCATCTGGGTGTGTTTATTAAAATCGTGTTATATCGACGGATGGGACTTGTGGGTATTTCTATGTATGACATAGAATTAAATAGAATTGGACATTGTGAGCACAAGATCTAAACCTGATCTTGTCGCTTCAGGAGAATATTTCGGTATCAACTTCGAGCTTGACTTACTACGACCGACTGTCCATCTACCACATGACCTTGCGGCGCTTGTGGCACTATTTGCATGTCAGGAAAGACGAGAACGTGCGGCTAAAACGGTGTAGGTGCTACACGCGATTATTGTAGACTTGCGGAAACTGGACTTTGCCAACAGCCGGTTATGTCGGGAATATATTGGAGCTAATTAATTGCCTTACGTTTTGTGCAATGACATTCATATGGTTGAAACGGCTACGACAGTGAATGCACTCGTTGTTTAACAACCATGCACCCTACCGACGACTAACCTCTGAAGATGAAACGACTGTCGGCAAACCCGAAAGTTCAATTTTCTTCGCGGCATAGCTTCCTTCGTTTGCATTCGTATGTGCCGTATCCTACCACGAGCAGTTGGCTGATGCGGTGCCATTCTGCTTAAACATGACAATGACATTTATTACCTGCAGGTCGTACTAAAATTCGGATAACGTAAATGTATAACGAGCGGCGCATCCAAACGAGCGGCGCACTTTCCACGCGACACACACCCCCCCCCCCCCCCCCCCCCCCTTCCACACTTTACCCTTTTTCCCTCCACATCAAAACATGGAATCTTCTTCTAATGAAAGCAAGATTATCCTTACCATCGAAGCACTCCCACAGGTCCAAAAAACTAAGCGTTAGAACTGCAGCAAAGATATATGGTATTAGTGAAACGACCCTACGTCACCGACGTGCCGGCCGACAACCACGACGCGATGTTCCAGCCAATTTGCGGAAATTGACCGACCTAGAAGAATCAGTCCTTGTTCAATACATCCTCGACTTAGCTGCCAAAGGATTTTCTCCTGGGCTGTTTGTTGTGGGAGATATAGCAAATCGACTTCTCGCGACACGCGACGTGCCAAGCGTCGGGACGCGTTGGGCTTCGAACTTCGTCAAGCGCAGCCCAGAGCTCCGGACGCGTTTCCAGCGGAAGTACGACTACCAGAGGGCCAAATGCGAAGATCCAGTGATTATTCGTAGCTGGCTTGAGCTTGTACGCAATATAATCGCGAAGTATGGCATCCAGGATACGGATATCTATAACTTCGACGAGACTGGGTTTATGATGGGCGTTATCTCAACCGCAACGGTTGTGACAAGCTCAGACGGGCGTACAAAGGCAAAAAAGGTACAGCCTGGCAATCGGGAATGGGTTACGGTAATCCAGGGCGTTCAATTCCCAGGGCTGGACGGTGCCGCCGTTCGTCATTGTCGCAGCGAAAAACCACCTCGCGTCTTGGTATCAAAACAGCGGATTTCCACCCGACTGGGTAATCGCTGTTACTGAGAACGGTTGGACGACGAATGAGAAAGGCATGGATTGGATTCGGCAATTTGAGAAGCATACCAAGTCCCGAACTGTGGGTGGTTACTGTTAATCCTCGACGGCCACGAGAGCCACCACTCTGATGAGTTCGAGGAATACTGTAAGGAAAACAACATCATCACCCTCTGTATGCCTCCTCATTCCTCTCACACGCTCCAGCCACTCGATGTTGGGTGTTTTAGCCCGCTAAAGAAGGCATATGGTCGGCAAATTGAGGATATGATGCTGGCTCACATCACCCACATTACCAAGGACGACTTCTTTCCTGCCTTCCGCGTTGCGTTTTTCGCTGCAATGACGGAAAAAAACATCCAAGGAGGTTTCCGAGGTGCTGGACTTCTTCCATTCGATCCCGAGAGTGTGATTTCTATGCTCGATCTCAAGGTAGAGACGCCAACGCCTCCAAACTCCCGCCCTAGTACCACAACCGAAGCCTCATCGCAGAGTACTTTCATTAAGAATCGACTTGCCCGTCATCAACATAGCTCCCCAACCTCAATCTACGAAGCTGTTGACCAGTTTGCCAAGGGTACGTCGAAAATGATGCACCAATTGGCAGTGTTGAAAAGAGAGAACCAGATCCTTCGGCAAGGAATGGAGGAGCTTAGCAAACGCCGGAGGGCTAAAAAACACGTCTACAGCAAGGAGGATCACTTAGTCAACAGGAAGCACAAGATTTACAAGACGAAAGGGACATTGCGCAACAGGTAAAGCAGGAAAAACAGGCAAGTAGTGGTCGGAAGCCAAGGGAAGAAACGCGCGCGCGGCGCTGTGGCAACTGCGGCGAGACCGGACACAACGCGCGCACCTGTCAGGTTGTAATAGAGACGTCTGAGGAAGAGGATTCCGAGTAGTTTCAATTGATTTTAAGCGTTTTGGTGGAATTGTCGCGATGTTTTATAACGTGGGTGTGGGTAAGTGCGCCGCTCGTTTGGATGCGCCGCTCGTTATACATGTACGTTACCTTTTCTATTGCGTCAATTAACAGTCTAATCACGTGCCTCTCTTTCCGCTCTACCCGGCTCTATTTGATCGCCAGCGTGCCTGGATTTCGACGGTTCCAGTGCGCCAGCTGGCTGAAGGCGATTTGATTAAACATCTGGAGCGTGCTCTGAAAGTATGCTGTTATTAGCACGGGAGCACCAGCAAAACAATTAGTCACCCAAAAATATAAGGTTGAGACGATTACCTGTGTCCACCTATTGCTTCCTATATGCCTAGGAGAGTATCGGAACAGTTTCGTGCGCGCGGATGTTTGTAACCGTCGTCATTGGTCCTAACCCTAACCCTAACCCTGAAGACATGATAGCTGAGGCTCGAGATCTGACCTTTGGTCGGCAAATTCACACACGGATCCCTTGACCAACAACACCATCGCGATGGAACTGCCGTCACACCACACTCGCGCTCGTAATTTTGGCTCAACTATGACGACCGTCTCAACCACAGCTGCGGCGGCTCTGCCGAATTGTCACATATACCATTATGACGCCCCGCCATCAGCGTCTGTACATAAGCTGTGAACTCGCGTCTTAAGAGCACAACGTATCCCGACTAGAACACCTCACTTCCGACACTTGCTTGCGCACGGCTTAGCCATGGTCAATGCGACTACTGCTATCACTCGCGGCGTCCACGTCCCGTCGCTAACTTTCTTCAAGGACGACGAAATGCAGGAAATTAATTGGGACGTCCAGGAGCGCCATGCCATTTCCGGTTCCTGATCGAGTCCGGCGTACACGGCAGTAAGTACGAGTCGCTGAATGGTCGTCATCTTCGCAGATTTCTTAGTCGTTATCGCTGGCACCAATGGGGAGGCCGTCTCGCTCACTCTCGAAGGAAAACCAACCTCACAAACTTTGCAGCAAAGTCCGCGGCGATCTCGGCGCGACAGCGAAAGCGGTCAACATCGCCATCGGTGCATCCGGCCAAACCGGGACCATTCTCTTACCGGCCCCAAAACAATTGTCAACTTGACTACCTGTACACATCCGGCAAGCACGAAGAGGCATTACGCTTCAGCGCGAGATTGCAGAGTGCGAGGTCGCGTTCGCAGACTACTGCCGGCTATTAGACCGGAGTCCAAAAAGTCGTTCATGCACGAGAGGATGAAGATTTTGACGAAGTACGAGAATAAGATTTTGAGAGAATGCGTCGAGTCTGAATATTTATGGAGCATTCTGCACGACAATTATGCTCATCCCGGCTGAGCCAGGTGGGACCGGTTCTCAAGGATAGTTTAGCCCGTAGCTAGCCACAGTAGGGCATTTTGCTGCATGACGACGCCATATGATACCATCCAAAGATAAGACTGAGACAATCACAAAACACGGCGGCAGTCAGGGAGTCTTCTGTCGGTATTTGTGGTGAGGTAATTGGCTACTACTTGCTGCGATGGCTGAAATTGTGATCTTAAAATTATTGCAAATAATTGCGTAGTAGCCTTGCAGATTGGTCACATGGCGTAATAGCTTTTTCTCACGTCTTTGCCACATATTGACTAAAACTGAAATGTCATAAGCAAAATATGGTTGCCCGGCGACCATGTATCCATATACCGCTTTCTGTTAACACGGCGATCATAAAACTAAGTCAGAAAATAATCTAAGTATAATGGGTGACGTTCAATTTTCAGTAAGCCAGGAACGAATGAGCCCCCACTTCTGGGGCACATAAGGTTGTGCGGCTCAGGGAATCATGCAAGGGCCACGTAATAAACTCGCAAATAGAGTACCCTGCACTATGCAATTAGAGTAATCCTGCACTAGTGTGGTTATCTCATCTCAAAAGATTCTAGCGTTCGGTATAAGCTGCATCCGGGCCGCTATGTCAAAGTCTTTCAAGTCAGCCTCCGTACGCTCTTTTTTCTAACGGCGCATCCTTCGTATGCTCTTTTTGTGCTCGCCTCAATGCTTCCCACAAGACGAACCCTAATCTCGTCGCGGGCTTAATCGATCTTGGGCGCCACCGAGAGTATATCATCGGAAATGAGCAGGCCGACTTTCCCAAGACCGGGACAGACCGGGTAGGCCTGGCAATTAAAGTTGGCATTACTAATGCAGTGCACTCTCTGTCCTTATGCACGGTACCTACAACGATAGGATTATTTCGCCATAGAGTAGAAAGATTGCGATATGCCAAGTACTGTTGCTGATAAGAATGGTCGGGGAGGCCCGATGACGCTCCATCGGGAAAGTGTGGCTCGTGTTGCTGCCATCTGCTCGATAGCAGCACGGACTTCTCGCAGGGGCCGCCGGCAAATGCGCAGAGGCCACGCTGTCGGCGCGAAATAGAAAGCAGCACGGGCCTGGGACAGTAGGACCGCTGCTGTTATCTGACGTTGATGCCAGTATTCTGTAGCGTGTATCTTTAAGTGGGTCCACTAATCTAAGTGCTAGATAGGCGGTTTAGCGCAACTGCAAGCCACTCGATAAGAGAGTTTCGCCAGGCCCCGGAAATTGCCACTTTTCGATCCTGCTGACGCAAATCTGTACTTGAACGATTCGGAGGGGTTTTTATGCCACTGACGATTCACAAAGATTTAATCCTTATATGATTACGTATGAACGCGTCACTTCGTGAGATTATGAGGAGTGAGAAAGGCCGAGTCTATCTTGACTGCTATCGCAGGCTTTGCTGACGGTGCCGTCAGTGCCAAGAGAGCCGTTCAAGATACCAATTGGCCAAGCGAACCCAGTTCTCGAGCTTGCCCTCAACCGGCAATCTTATCCTCTCACACACGAAGGACTAATGTCCTCTGGTCCTGCCCGACAGTCTGTGAAGCTGCTACAATTGGCCGACAATCATTAGATAGTTTCTGTCAATCATTCTATTGAGACTGTCGAGCGCATAATCGCCAGCCATCTGACAAGTCAGAGTAGGTGGGGACTGGACTTATCACAAAAGAAGAACTTTACCGATAGTCTGAGATATGACTTGAACACTGTGTAGTCTTCCTCGGCCCATATCTGTTCACCTCGCATGCCTTGTCCTATCCGCAGCTTGGCAATTGCTGCGGCCGATTCAGATTCAGTTTCGCTTGCACATATAAAGCATGGAACGATGCAGCCAGATATATGCTAACCGCCCGGCGTCCAATTTATTTCCATTTTCCTATCATTTGTACGGTTGCCACTCTAGTTAGTACAATTCTTGATCCGGTATGTTATTCAATGTTGTTCCCGGTCATTCAGTTTTTAATTCTTGTATAGGAATGGCGAAAGACGATGTCTACGTCAATGAGAAGGAGGCCGACTTCAACGTCGCCGTCCACGGGCTAGAGAAGGAGTCTTCTAATGAGAGTATCGACAACGTGACACGCGACAAAATTGTCAACCGTATCAAAGTTATGAATAAGACGGGCGACACTGGTGACGAAGATCCACTGAATGACCGAGCCTCGGAGTTTCTCTATGAGAAGCTTTTGATAACCAGTATTGAACAGAGTCTTGAAATCCTCCGGAAGGCTCTGGTAGAGCACTACGGCGATGTCAACTTTGATAACGAGACGTACGACAATATCCAGCGTATGGTTGATGGACAGGAGGCATATGGACAAGATATCGACACTTATGAGCTCGATTGTCGACTCGAGGCGGTCGTCATCAAGTATCATTCGCCATATCCGGAGGTCCGCGCTGTAACAGATCCGTTTGATGATTCTGAAATGCCTGTCGAGACTATTCGCGCGTACATTCTTGGCGCTCTTTGGGTCGCGATTGGAAGTTTCATTAACGAGTTTTTCACGTTCCGCCAACCGGCTCTCAGTCTTAGGTCGACAGTTATCCAGCTTTTCCTCTTCCCATGTGGTAAGCTTACGCAGCTATTGCCTAATTGGGGATTTATCTTTATGGGAACTCGTTACAGCATTAATCCCGGCCCGTGGTCGATCAAGGAGCAGATGTTGGCCACTATCATGGTCAATGCTGGCGCCCAGACTTCCAACTGGATGTCAATGACGGTCACTCTACGTCATAAACTGTTCTTTGGATACGAATGGGTGGATTTCGGATTCATCTGGCTTATGAACTTTGCGAGCTTGTTCTTCGGCTATGGTCTTGCCGGAATGATGCGAAAGCTTGTCATCTTCCCAGTTAAGGCTGTGTTTCCGAACGTGTTGCCAACACTCGCGCTCAGCCGAGCTTTGGTTGTCAAAGAGACGAAGACTTCCGTTAATGGATGGACAATCACCCGCCAGAAGTTTTTCTTCTTGACTTTCGGCCTTTCGTTCCTTTATTTCTTTGTGCCGAACTTTCTCTTCAGGGCTCTCAGTACATTCAACTGGATGACTTGGATCGCCCCCAAGAATGTTACGTTAGCAATGGTCACTGGGTCGTTTATTGGTTTCGGCGTTAATCCTGTTCCCTCCTTTGACTGGGCAGTTATCAATTACGGAAATCCTCTTGTGTACCCGTTCTTTGCGTTTATGAATAGGTTTCTTGGCATTCTTATTTCCGGATTCGTTATGGTCATCATTTACTGGACAAATCATAAGTGGACCGCTTACCTTCCTTTGAATGTGAACGATGTCTACGACAGATATGGAGATGAGTACAATGTCTCCAGGATCGTGGTTGATAACGAGTTTAGACCGGACTTGTACAAGGACTACTCTCCGCCATATATGTCAGCTGGAAATTTAGTTGGCACGGGCGGTCTCTGGGCGGTCTACACCTGCACGTTCGTGTACGTGGTGATCAGCGAGTACAAATTACTTTGGGAAACGTTGAAGATGATGGGTACTTCCATCCGACACCCGTTCCGAACGTCGCTGGAAGAATTTGATGACCCACATTCTCGCATGATGTCACGTTACCCAGAGGTTCCGGACTGGTGGTACGTTATCGTATTTGTGGTCGGCGCCGGTACCGGATTGGCCTCTATCTTGGCGTGGCCGACGACCGTGCCTATATGGACGGTTATTATGATCTTCCTATTCAACATTGCTATGCTTATGCCTACTCTGGTCGTTATGTCGCGAACTGGCTATTCAATGGGCTTTGGTGCATTTTCAGTCATTCTTGCCGGTTTCATGGATCCCGGTAACCCCGTGACCAATGTCGTTATTCGAATGTGGGGTTACAACATTGACGATCAAGCCGAAAGCTTCATTGGTGACCAGAAGCTAGCACATTACGCCAAGATCCCTCAGCGAGCAACATTCCGGGCTCAGATTCTTGCGACTCTCATTCAATGCTGTTGCACGGCTGGAGCAGTTGAGGCCTTGTTTTCGTCTGTTAAGGACTTTTGCAGCGTTACTCAGGTCGACAGGTTTGTTTGCGCTTTCCCGAGAACTGTTTACGCGGATGCGATCATGTTTGGTATTATCAACCCCAATCGTGTTCTCGATACCATCTACCCGGCATTGAAACACGCATTCTGGATCGGCGCCGTGGTCGCCGTTCCGTTCGGTTTCGCACAGCTCAGGTGGCCCCAGCGCCTGAAGGCCTTTAACCCGGCCCTTATCGGCTACGGAACCATTTTCTGGGGTTCTACCTACAACTTGACCTACTATATTCCTGGTGTTTACATGTCGTTCTTCTTCATGTATTTGCTCCGACGAAGATACACCGGCTGGTGGACAAAGTACAACTATATCCTCACGTCAGGAATGTCGGCCGGAGTTGCGTTTTCTGGTGTCGTTATTTTTGCTGCCTTATCGTACACGCAGGTAAAGCTTCCGTGGTGGGGAAACCAGGTATATGCGGCCGGTGTGGACTACGCGCGCAAGGCTTCGTTGGTTGAGATTCCGGAGGAAGGATTTGGTCTCAAGCTCGGCGAGTTCAGTTGATTGGTTTTTTTTTTGGCAATATTTTGATGTTCAAAAGAGTCTGGGATTGATTTAAACTCTGTGTCTATTTATGAAGCTCAAGAATGTTATCTGATATGCTCATGCACACTCACTATCACAAGCACGAACACTGCGCTAGGAGGATTTTCACCGTGACTGGCGTACATTATATGTATTCTGCCCTGATTTCTGTTTCAGAAAGCAGCACGGCAACACCAATGCATGTAAATTTGAGCGTTACGGGCAAAGCTCAAACTGTGTAATTAACCAGCCAGGTTTAACTAACCGCTGAGCGTGGGCAAAGATCTCTATCATTTGGTGCGGGCGTGGTCGTCACACTGACTCACACATGATCCATAAGGCAATATCAAGCATTGTCATATCGTTCTAGTGATTATGAGAACACGTATTTGGCTTGCAGAAAAAAAGGCTGAATATGTTTTTGGATATAAACAGACAAACAACCAACAGAAGAACACGCCAGCAACCACACAACCAACGAAGGACACGCAAACAACCATACAAGCAACCGCACACGACGCACGATTCTCCTCGACGAGGTCAGCCTTCAGCCGTACACTCCATCGCCACAACGTTCATGCTGCTTGGTCCGCTTGACGATTATCGACAGGGTCACCAAATGAACGTGTTGACGACTTCTGTGGCTCGCCTACTAACCAGTTAGCAATACCGACACTGAAATTAAATTGAAATCTATAATATCTTGCCATGCACAAGAGCTGGGCCCTTGACCGACGCAATAAAGACACAGTCAAGCGTCGATCTGAGGCGGGCAAAGGCCTCCCAGGAAGTACGGCAGACAAACACGACAGAGTTTGATTCGTAAGCCTTTTCAATGCTGATTTTGAATTCCCCCGGAAGCGTCTTCGCAATTTGCTGGAATTCACTCAGAATCACATCATTGGGCTCGCCGGCCAACGAGATCTTGAACAATACGGTTGTTTCGTGGCCGCGAGGTACTGAATGCCTGAGAGTGCTCGGAGATCGATATTTCAAGGGCAAAACCAGAGGGCGCGCACTGCCAATGATTTTGTGGACGGCATCTGGAGCTGTAGGCGGCTTGAGGCGTTGCAATTCACCGAAAAGGGCCTCAACACTGACCAGTAAGGTTCCAGCGTTCTGAAGTGCATACGCCGCCCGGCGAAAACGTTGTGTGAAAGTCACACCATCTTTCCGCGAGCGAACTGTACTACGCTCGTCGCAAGCGGCGAGCAGCTGGACGGACCTGTTCCCGCCTGCACGAACTGCGGAGCCAGCATAGCAACAATCAAGCACGGCTAAGACATCCAGATTTTGGAGATAATCATCCGCAGATGCTAGAAAGTGTTCATGGATTGGGCTCCAAGGCATCTTCTGACTTCCGTTCTCCGAAAGAAGCTGTAATCTGTTTGATTCCATGTCAATGATGCCATGACCGATATAGGCGATGATCAGTAGGGATTTGGCACGTAAAAGCCGCTTAACGTTAGCCGTGATCCGTTCGTGGACATCAAGTTCAGCACATATGGAGGACTTTTCGATAACAAAGTCCTCAACGTCATCGATCCCAAACACGTCCTGCATACAGCCGCGAAAAGTGTTAGCATCTTGGTCAGCACCAGTGGCATCATCCTGAAATCTAAAAATGAAGACTTTGATATTTTGATAGTTTGCACCGCGCGCTTCGACTGCTTCTTGGAGCTTTGCACGAAACTCCTGAATGGGAATGCTGCCCGAGGTTGGAGCAGTTGACATTATATTTGTTAGTGTACCGTTTTGTCGATATTATCTCGAGGGCGAGTGGTATGAAAGAGACCGAAAGTCACGACTTGCATCGCAAATTTCTAAACGTTTGTTTTCTGTCAGGCAACAAGGAAGATGTGGTTAGGGTAAAACTGCGCAGGCGAAGAAGTCGATCACAGGCTGTCGTTTCGTGGATAGGTACTGATATGAATACGGGAAAACAAGCCTGGTTATTATTCATGCCGATCTCCAGGGCTGTGGCGGATGCGCATATCCGCCAAATTTTCCCATATCCGCATCCGCCATCCGCCTTTTTGAAATTGGCGGATATTTATCCGCCTTTTTATCCGCTTTTCGACAGCATGGCGGATATCCGCCAAATCCGCCATCCGCCTTTAAAAATTTGCAAAATTCATTACTAGTTATTATATATCTAATATCTTCAGAAATTTCGCAAAGTTCTCTAACATGATATTTGAATTTTCTAAATGGACTCGCTGTAGCGGACGCAACTTATATGGTCGGTGATCCCCGCTACATGTGAGCCGGTACGACAGTGCTAGCATAACCTCTTGTCGGACTACGCAAGTTAAGGGTTAGGGCTAACTGTGACCCTAACCCTTCTCGGTTTTGACCTTTTATTCAATTTAATTAAGAATATACGGATTATCCGCCAAATCCGCCTATCCGCCTATCCGCCTACAGCCCTGCCCAATATGGTTGTAAGATACATCTTGCGACCGTATCCATTCGTGCAGACATTATTATGTGTGGCAATCGATGGACACAATAGAGCCCTGCTGTGATAGATCACCCCTGAGCCCTAGCCCTAATATAGTATTGTTATGCATGGCGTACGGTTGGACGTGTGTGAGCTCATATATCGGGGGTAACGTTTGTGAGCTCAGGTTTACGATTGTTCTCGTCCCCGCTGCCCGTACACGGTTGGCAGCAGGTCTGGCGGAACATAAAAGGAGGGTTTTGTCCTCGCCGCTAGACCATGGGAAAAGAACTTGTCTTCTTGTCTTCTTGTTCCAGTTCCTTGCTTCCTTGTATTGCTCCGCGAATACATTTAAACCACAATCTCTTTGTTCAATACTTCTAGTTACAGAAATAACGGCAAAATTTGTGACAAAACCCTAGCCGTATGAATAAATCCGGATAACTTAGAGCTTTAATGCTTATCATAGCAATTGATAGGTCGTAGGCGGATGCTTATGCAGTAAACTCACTCTAAAGCCGCGACTTTGCACATATATGCGCACGTTATGCTCAGTCTTCGATTGGGAGATGTGGTACTTATGCCTACAAGAACCCTTGACCCTGGCATCACCTAATTCGGTTGATGATTTTCAACAGAACTCACGCATGCAGGGTCAGTTGATATTTGCGAGCTCTACTCAGAGCATTCGGCGCATGCCAAACCAGCAAGCCGATGTAGACGAAGGGGCAGTTATCGAGGTCGACGCGTACGATGTCATTCATGAGCCAGCTATCTTGTTTTAGCTCTTTTCTATAATATTTATGTAAATAACCTTTACAGGAAGGCTTCCCGTGAAGTATTATTCTTGCGTGTTTAGTATCGATATTAATTAACTATAAAGCAAAAGTAGGTGATACAGGTCTCTAATGTTTGGGTACGAAGAGTGCTCATTGTTTCTTGATACAGTCATCGCTCAAATCAAACACCAATCCTTCATTCGGTCCAAATTCACCTTGGCACAGCTTCTCCGATGCCTTTGCCCAATCACCCATCCCCTCTCCCCATACCAACCGGAGGCCATTCACTACACCCTTTTCCTTGCACAAATCCCACTCCTTCCTGAAGTCCTCAAAGTAGCTCCTCTCCCCCATTATTGTCATAGCCTGGGACCTCATTTCAGATGCATTCACTTGCGTTCCCAACTTCGCCGTATTCTTCAGGCTGCTCAGAAACTTTTCAGTTGTCTTTTCCGGACTATCCGCGATAACCTCTCCTCCTACACCTAAATGGATAACATTCTTGTGGCTCTTTCTCAATTCTTCGGCCCATCTATAGCCTGCTCCACCCCTGGATCCGAAATCCACGATAATTATTTTGGAGTTCGCATCCAAGGAAAGCTTAGCATCTAAGTCTCGAGCATCATGGTCATATTCTAGCACAAGATCGTAGAGACCCGTCTCTTGTGTGAAAGTTTTTGATGAGTTGGATCCGATGCCAACTATTGCATGAGGTGTCTTGCCAGCTGGACGTCGACGCTTTAAGAAATAGGTGAATCCAAGCGCCGTCTTTCCACTCGCTGAGAAGACTAACACGGTAGTATTATCTCCCACTTCTGCATCCACTAAAGTCCATTTCTTTGCATCATTTGATACATGAGGGCCATCCGAACCGTCCGATGGAAGTACCACTAGGTCCGGCTCCCATGCAAAAACGAATCGATTTATCAAGTACCCGGTTTCAAAAAGAACTCGGAAGAGGGAATCATAGCCGTGGCTTTGCTTCTCCTTAGCTTTCTCTCTTGCAGTAACAGCAGGAGCGTAGGCCATGTAAACGGTTGTAAATCGTCATCAGCTTCTCTCTCCCTTTGCTGATTTCCAAAAGCTGTCCAACAATGTTTGGCGCAACTTGAACTTCCAAGTCGACAGGGAGTGTTCCGATAGGTAAATAGCCATATATTTGTGCTCCTACCTCAACTCCCGAGACATTACTCTCTGCCACTACTCCATACCCCCAAGCTGAGATTCGTCCGTACTTTGTCGGGTCGCAAAATTCAGCTGGGATGGATGGCGGTAGGGGATGAACATCCCACCATCCGACGAGATGGCCCAGTCGCGCGTAAGTGAAATTGTTGGTAGTTAAAGAGAGAATGTTTGGGCGTACACGGATCGCAGAGTGGGCCAGTGGTGGCAATGGGATGGCGCTGGGAAGAGAGACAATATATTGCTCCTCGTAGTTGTTCTTAGAGAGAACTTGGATTGCGGGTACAGTGGTCGCCATTTAGTGAATAGATGTGTTTCATGCAGTGGCGCAAAAAGCTATTTCACGGTTCAAAGTTGAAGAAATGTCAGAATATTCGTGGAAAAACTTTGGGCATTTATAAGGTTAATGGGCTCCAAAACGCTCTACCCTTCAGGATGTGGCGATACACTCCTTTATATCCCTTGAATCCTTCGTTTGAATGTGTATTTAGCAACATATCAGCCGAAGCAGGCATATTTCAGCGATTTTCAGGCCTCTTTTTTATCCGCATTGCCTGACAAACTGTTGAACAAGGTTAGGGTTTTACCTAGCCGCTTGCAATGTCGGTTGCTGAAAAAAATTGATAGCGCTATAGTGTAAGGCACAGTGAAAGGTAAGTTCGACTAGAACTTATTTGAAAATGGTTGTTGGATATCCGTAGTTTTGATTGCTTAATCAACTATCGTATCCAAGGTAATTAGGGCTGTTGACGATATTCGAATAGACGAATATTATTCGACCGATTATCGGCGTCGGATACGATATCGGCCAATCCCCCGGCGTCGAATACGAATATCGAATATTATTCGAAGCATTCTTCGACCATCGAATCGAATATTTGACATATCGTGCCGATATTCGATATTCGACATAGTATTACATAATCAACCGTAGAGAAATGAATACAGTGGGATTTCAAGCTCGAGAAGCCCTAATCCTGACCCTAACCCTGAACTAGCCTGTAATAGGAAATGCTCTAACTTATTTAATTAATATCACGTGATTTGGACCGATATTCGATCGAATACGAATATTCGAGCCGATATTATTCGACCTAAACCTTATTTGTCGAATACGAAAATATCGAATATTATTCGAATGCCTTTCAAGAGTCGAATATCGAATACGAATATTGGGAAAAACCGCCGATATTCGTATTCGCAACAGTCCTAAAGGTAATTATGATCTCTATATATACACATGAATACTGTGTAAACGTATGATTTGTGTCTAATCCTCAACACGAAGTGATACTTCACGTACATGAGGTTACTCTCAAATCTCTCATGTGAAGATAGTCTACTCAACTTAGGTAAATCCCTCAGACTATTCTTCTTTTAGGAGGATCAGCTCATATGTCATACGTAATTGTGAGACAATCTCAAAAGAAAATTGCTCATGTGTCGTACGACAACCCTTGATGAAGTAACGTGAGCAGGACTATAACGTCAAGTTTCTCGTTGGGTACGGGCTATTATCCTTAGTAACGATAATTATTATCAAGTAACATGTACTATTTTATATTTTTGCCCTAAGTGAGGCAACGTTCAGCTTCTTCGTTATCAGTGGAGGATAGATAAGGATTTTTGTTTTATATAAGGGGTTGAGACTAGAAACGGAATAAAAGGACAGTAATTGTAAGGATCTAGTGGGTGAGTTCCTACGAATCTTAGGGCCTCGCGCTGGGGCGGTACCAACTTGGCCAAAAGACCACGATAATCAATCTTAGAATTGATTATGGCCCACTGCGCATAGTATAGTGACCGCCACCAAGGCTGCCGACCGACCTCCGCCACGCCATCTTGACAGTTCACATCGTGTGGACTGCCTATCTTAGGCGGCGCCGGTCTCCCCGGGCTCCCCGTCCCCACCCCCCGACTTTTGGGTGCGGCTTGTCTCTCGGGTACTCACCACGCGCCATTTTCTGGCCCCGTGGGAGTGACTTTTCTTTTTTGCGGACGTGGTTGCGTTCGTTTTCTCCTTTTTGTGGTCGGGGTTCCTTCTCTTTTGTGGCGTGGTTCCGTTTTTCGGTTTGTGGTCGTGGCTTCGGGGTTGGTTTTTTTTTTTTTTGATTTGCTATCGTGCTTCTGTCTTTCGCCTTTTGTTCGCTTTGTCCTTTTCCTCAGGCGGCTTCACGAGTTGTCTGCTGGGTCACCCTTCGCGCTTTGCTACCTTCCTTGCCTCCCCTGCCTAGCCTGAGCGGACAGCGCCGTGGATCCTCTGGCTTTGTCCCCCAAGGATCCACCTGCGTTGAGGTCTCTGGTTTGATCACCCAGTTACCCCTCTCTCCTGCATCACTCGCGCTGGGTGCTAGCTTGCCCGGTTTGTCTCCCCGGGTCGGTTTCCCCCATCTCTCTCTTTACTTGTCCGTCCTCGCTCCGGACGTGATGGTCCTCTCGGCTGGCGGGCTGGCTGGTTTGGGTGTCCTTGCCTACGGGCCCTGGCAGGCAGCTGGTGTTGTCGCCTTTGGTTTCCTTTAGCGTTTTCTCCTTCCTTTCTTCGTTGTCTGTTTCGTTTTCCTCTTTTGTATATTTATCCGGTTCGTTTTTTTCGTTCCTTTGTTTTTCGCCTGTACATGTCTGTAAATAGCTTGTAAAATAAACTGGCTTTTCAACCAAAAAAAAAAAAAAAAAAAAAAAAAAATAGGGTCCTGACAGGCTCTAAGGGCCCGAATTGACTTCTGTGACTAGTGGAGGAAGCACAATGATGAATATCCGCAGATGGCTAGGGCAGCAAGCCACTTCTTAGCTGTTCCCGCGTCTTATGTCTCTGTACCTACCATTCACAGAAGAATGTTTCCAGCAAAATCCGATAGTATTACTATGCTATATTTACATCATGACCAGTACGTACATTTGTTACTACCAAACGAACCCAACCGCAAGAGCGGGTCATAACCAATTGAATGCTTACTTGGCAAAGAACTCAGAAATCTCCTTGTTGATGAAAACGTTATCAGCGGGAGTGCCAACTCCACCGCCAGCGATGTGGCCCCACACGGTCTCGATAATGGCAAGCTTGCCCTTCTTGAGATACTTGACCTCCTCGACAGACTCCTCCCATCTGAAGTACTGGTCGGTTCTGGAGGGCATGACCAGTGCTTCGGCCTTGATTGCACCGAGAGCTTTAGCGTAGTCATTGTCGTGGTAAATGGCAATGTCGCCCTCCTGCCAGGTGACCGCCATCTGGAGCAAGTCCCTGGCGTCCCAGGTGTTCAAACGTTTTTCCCAGTCGGAAAGGACGTAATCCTCAGACGACTTGTATCCAGCCGCCTCCCAGGCCTTGGTTTTGAACCACTCGTAGGAAAGCGCCCAGTTGGAGTAGACCCGGCCGAAAGCGGTCGTGCCAATCATGACAGGCTCGGTGTAGGCGCCGGCCATGAAGTCCGACGAGGCTTTGACCGTCGACTTGACACCCTCCAAGAAGTTCCAGTTGAAGCCCGAGGTCTGAGCCGACGACGCCAGGGGAATGATCTTCTGGACATGGTCGGGATACAAGGTAGCGAAGTGATATGCCTGCTGACCACCCATGGAGTAGCCCATGTAGCAGAAGAGCTTCTCGACTCCGAGATGCTGCATGAGCTTGAACTGGGCGTGGATGTTGTCCTCGTAGATGGTCTTGGGGAAGTTGGGGCCATCGAATGGTGCCGGCTGGTTGCTGGGAGAGGACGACTCAGAGCCGCCGAGAAGACCAACGATGATGACGAAGTACTTCTTTGGCGAGACTGCATCGTCATCGCCGATGAAAGCATTCATGGTGCCGGCGATGCGACCGGTGTAACAAGTCGGGATCATTACCGCCGGGTTCTTGGGGTCACCGAGGGTCTTGTAGGTGAGAAAGGCAGGCAGAGTGACACCGCACTTGAGGGGGAGCTCGAGCTCGAACTTCTCGTAGGCCATTGTTTATAGCTATTGATCGAAAGAAAGAGGTTAAACTATGTTGTTGCGAGTCAATTGACACGATTGAGCTGAGAAACGAGCCGTGAGGGGTGAAGAAGAGACGAGAACTACTTCGGAGGGCAATATGAAGCTTCTCCGACGAAAAGAGGTGGAGCAGACCCGCCAATCGCCTGGGAGGCTCCGTGCATTTGAGTGTGTAGATACAATCAGGTTCGGCGCCCGATAAGCTACCAAGTTGCCCAAACCCTACTACACAAACTCTAAGATCCCGATAACGATGACTCGTGAGTCGCTTTTTCGATCCTCACGTCCATGTCCATTCATGGATATTCAGGCGACGCGGTGGTGTGATCTGGTATGCTAGAAACAAATATATTTGGAGCAGCTAGGCCTGTTCAAGGCAGGTGTCGGTAGGAGACGATGTTAGTGCTGAGTTATGAAACAAGACATCCATTAGTTCGAGCTGCGCGGTTTTGGCCTCGTCGATGGCCTACATGTGTGCGCATCGGTTACCTAACGACAAAGTCGTCAGCTTGTCAACGATGTGTCGATTTGCTTAGCACTGCAGTGACCTGAATGAGCGGTAGAATTTAAGGGCAGCAGTGAAAATTACGTGCAAGCTCATTCGGACACCGGCGAATCTGGGCCATGCTATGGACGGTCGCCACCACGTCTTCAAGGGACGAACGAGCGTCACGGCAACCGCTACGCGAATAGTCTGAGTCGACGTGAGATTCAGCGGTTTCCACCATAGACATGCAAATCTCGAAAGCAGGCTCAAGGCTCTCAGCGATCGACTTGACATTTTATTGCCTGCACTAAATATGACTATGCTCCACTTATTCTGAAGATCGTCGATTCTGCACCGTGGGCAATTCTATCAGCTTTGACGTGAGCAGCCTGATGCAGTTGTCGAACTATGTATCCAGACGGCTTCTTGAACGCAGGCAATGGCTTGGTGGAGTATCGACAGGCTACGTCCTGGCAAGACTGCCATCTACTCATGATGTAGCGTGCAAAGAAATACAGTCGAATTGGAGTTAGCTGGCAATGGTCAGTCTATTGCTCGACGTAATCTGTCACCTGTATTTTGGAGAGATTTTTTTTAGCTCTGCAAATGTGCCGAGGTTTAGATGTAGGACATAATTCCTAACTGCGCATCTGCATGTTTGAAAATAAACGTATCTTAGATAGTTGATATGAGAAAACAAAGTTTTGAACTCTTTTGACGCAACAATGGAAGCCGAGCCATTTTACCCTTCTTAAGGTGGAGCGTGAAGCAGGGCGTTCTTGCTGTCAAAAGTAATTGCATTCAACACTGGACGCAAAGAAGTCCCGGAAGTCCCATCTTGCATGTGGATATATCGGAATTCAGAAGACGGGTGGCCGATATCCTCTGAACCCGGGGCGAACCAATTCTGATCACGGCCGTTAGACGTACGCGTTTCATATCGCATCGGGCCCCGGTATTTATTGAGAATTAAACGGAATAAGGCACGATTAAATGCGGAACAAAAAATTCTTGGAGTTTGAGAAGGGTAACACGTGCTATGGCTGAAGACCTCGCTTAGCCTATCTGTTTCAAGGGCCCGCGACACCTGATTGATCACATCCGATCCTCACCAGTCAGACGAAGTCAAATCCCACATTCGCTTGGCTTGGCCTGGCCTGCGGCTATACGCTGCCTATAAATCTACAAAGCTAAAAAAATGCCGAGGTGGATTATGAATTCAGGGTAGTTACCCTATTTATTCTAATATTTTACACGCACAGATTAGTTTAAACTACCAAACTGTACACAATCTTTATAAAGCAAACCAACCCTATATATCCTTCTAAGCACCAGGACACCTAGCCAGATCACTTCTCATTCGCCGACGACGACTCCATATCTTCGAAACTAGCACTATCCTCAGCCATGTACACGGGCACTTCCAAGTACGTCTCCTTTGCCGGGAAGAAATAGCAAATAACATAGTACGACAAGCAGGCGGCGCCGAATCCGTAGAAAAAGCCCAGGTTGTACAAATGGACCATGCCTGGCACCGACTTAATGCTGGACACGGTAGGGATGAAACCGGGAAGCAACGGAACCCAGCCGATGGTGAATGCAAGGAATGCACGCCAGTTGAAGCCGAACTTGTAGCGGTACATGCCGTGGAAATTATACAACTCGTACACATTGTACTTTTGCTTGTGGACAAAGTAGAAATCGCTCACAAGTATGCCGCAAAGGGGTCCTAGCCACACGGAGTACCCCGACATGAAGTTCAAGAATGCGGGGGCAGATGTAAGAATATTCCACGGAGTCAACGCCCATGATCCCAGGAAAGACGCGATGAACTGACCACGGCGAATGTTGATATATCGAGGGAAAAGACAGTTCATATCGTTCGCTGCGGCTAGAGAGTTGGCCGCGATGTTGAGACCAAGCTGCGACAGGAAGAAGCTGAACGCGCAAAAGAACGCAGCTGCCCGACCACCACGTGACGTCCAGTGGTCAATGATCAATAGAGGATCCCAAAGGATCTGTCCGAACAGGATCTTGGATCCAGACGCCGCAATAACACCGATAATTGTGATGACAGTTGCAGTGAAAGGAACAGCAACGGCGGTCGTGTAATGTGAATACTTAGTGGCGGAATATCGGCTGTAATCCGGAGCATTGACCATCAAGGTAACACCGCTGCCGATATTGGAATACAAACTGCCCATGAATGCCCACCCCAGTGCAGACCCTTGCTTCGTGTTTCCTTGATCAAACAGCGAATTCTGTCCGACGCCCGCCTTGGCTACAATCCAGCCCATAATTGCAAACGCAGCAATAGGAGTGGTAATGCTCTTGAGGAGGAAGAGCCACTTGACCTTGTGGACACCAACGTAGTGGAGGGGCAGACAAAACAAGAAGTAGATAACATACGCAGTCATAAACTGAGTAGTAATGTGGGCCGACGCCGGGAGGTGGTTCTTGACGTTATGGAATGATGGCCAAATCGCAAAAATCATAGATTCTTTGATCATTAGTAAATGCACTAGCTAACTTTAAGAGGATGGCACATACGAACACACTCGGCTCCGGTATAGGCCTGGATACCGTACCAGAAAATAGCGACAATCATACGCATGGCAATCATAAGATAGGCCAGGTAGGGTCCAAACGAAGCGCGAGCTTGTATACTGAAGGGAATATGGTACTTGGCGCCAACGACACCGTTGAGCACGATGAAAACACCCTGAATGATGTTCGCCAACGCAATACACAGAAGAGCCAACCTCCAGGACAAACCGACGGCCATAACAGAGGCAGCTGAACGGAAGCCAGAGACTGAAAGATGATCCGAAATCCAAAACAGTGCGTCTAAGAACAGGGTTAAATTACAATCCTTGACATTTTGTGATAAAGAGACGCTTACAGTGACGGGCATTCCATGTTCGCATCTCTGGACGAACAGGGTCCAGATCTTGAAGAGAGCCGTTAGTAAATCGCACACCAAAAGGAACATATATACCAAAACATACCTTCGTTACTATACCGCTCACTAGAAGCCGAATCGAGCAAAAGGAACTTGTTTATTCTATGCAGAACTCCACCCCGACCGGTGTCGACGGCAGTAGTGTCACCGACGGCGTAATCGACCGCCCCGCCTGTAGAGAGGGTGTAGTTCTCCTTTGATTCAGTCATACTTGTGGCGACCTGTCGAGCGAGTTGAAACAGTACCGGGAATCCGAACACAATTGTTGCCCGGGAAGATGGGGGCGTTTTATACTCTCCATACGCGAGTCATCGTGACAGCGAAGTTTAGCTTATCAGTCCCACTTTAATCGTTCACGGCGACTAGCCGGCACTGACATGGGAACCAGAGAGCCAAATGACCTCGTGCTGACAGGATAAGCCGCGTAACAATTAGCGGACGCCACTCACTCACCAATCACGGGTGATTTCGGCGCATTGGTCGAGTTTGGAGCTGGGCGAGGAACTTATGGTTAGCTCTGGCCCCTTGGTAGTTAGGGGCAAAGATAAGCACACCTCGGCCGGGCCATCCCTATCTCTCAGCGCGTGCCCCGCTCTTATCTATCGAGGATAGGTGCAGTCAGTGCGCTGCCGAGTAATCTCTCAGTTGATTTCCGCATCACTTTATATTAGGACACTTATTTGTTCAAACGAATGCGAAAGGCATTGATCTATAACCTGAACTTAAGGTCTGCAAACTTCGTATGAGTCAGGATCGCCCAGGTGGATGTTAAGCCCGCAGGGCGGCGCGTGGCGTCCTCGGCCGCCGCGGCGCCACGCCGCCACGATTATTATTGGCTTAACGGTTCTCTTGGTGAGTCGCGCGATAACGTACAGTCAAACCTCGCTACTGTCGTCACGGTTTCGACTTCCAGTGAAAAGATGCTTAACCAATTGCAAATTGCCATTAGCCCTGTCCGAATCGGGCAGTTGCTGCCTACACACGAGTATGCATATTATATGTTTTGCGCGAAACTTTTTGCTCGCAACTAGCCGTGCAGGCAGGCTCCACAAACTGGAACTGCTCAGGAACATCTTCGGCATTGACTTTATGCAAGCTACCAAGTCTGACTGATAATATGATTGTCAGTAGATGTCGTAGTCCACAACATCATCATCGAGTTATTTTCTCTTGCCGGATAAAGCATGGCGCAGTTTGAAAGTTTTTTCTTCCTGCCCTGTGCTGCCTTGGGTAGCAAGTTTGATAGCGTAAAGGTGATAAGGTTAAATACTTAGGTTCAGGGTGGTCACATCACGCCAGAATGGGCGGCGTTTCAGGTTTTGCTGTATGATGTCATACCCGGTTTAATCATGGATTCGACTTGTGTTGAATCGTATGCAGCTGGCGATTGCGTGACCACTGAGAGACATAACATTGTATATATGATAGCTGTTACTATATCACAACGAAAGGGTTTATGGGCTTCCTCCACACTGTGTCTGAGATTGGGTCTTAATATTGTAAATGCCACACTGATTAACCTGGCACGAATTCTATTAGATGGCTTCCAACGCCTGCCCAGTATTATCTGCGATATAATGACAACCTCCAGAAGACTGCATAATTGTCCTCCTGTATCGAACAGAACAATAAGAATACAGCTAACTAAAGCGCGGACCTCGATCTTCGTGCGCGGCCCCTATAGTAAGTACTGCAACTAATCAAATGAACGTCAGGTTGCAAAACAAATACACTAACAGGAAATGGTATGATTATCTCGCTTCCGAGCCAATCTTATCCAGCTCTAGTCTCTGGACCATTGTATGCCATGACTTCATTCCCCTCTCGGCAAAGTCTTGAGGAACCGACGGAGACGGATCATAGAGGTCGCGATGATACAGTTCATAACTCATCCATCCCCGATATCCCCAGTCATTGACCCAAGAACGGACAATTTTCTCGATTGGAAAGTAGCTATTGCGATCAGCTTCATAAGGGAACACGCGAGCATTGCGACTCCAGATCATATCAGGAGGGTAATCTGAACTGTACCACTCATGACCAGCATCAAGCGGTTTATGGAGACGTTCCGCGTCGCTTAATTGGACGAGAAAGACTTTATCGAGTGGCACCTCGGCAGCACACTCTTTAAGATCTGCAGCTAAGGCCTTGTTTGCATTCGGCCGTACGCCTGACTCACGAGTAACGTCAGCCCAGGTTCGCGCAACAATATGGAAGGTATCGAGGCAAAGACCAAGATTCGGACGATTGGCTTTCTTAACAATCTTCCACGTCTGTTGCCACGTATTCTTGCGAGCGCCCCATGAAATAGCTTCATATGCAATCCTGACCGGCGGGTTTTCCTTCTCTCCGAGCTCGACAATTTCCAACAAGTCCTCGACAATCTGATCGTCGTCCCCGGTTGTTCCCTCACTGAAGAAATTAGACGTCACGAGAATCAGATCTGTGCCAACTACATTGGCAATCTTGAACCAGAGTTTGATCTTGTCAATCTGCTGAGCATGTTCGGCGGGATCCAAAAGACCGTCGTAGTTAGTGAATGGCTGCAGGACAAGGACTTTTAGATTGCATTCGTCGCACAGATCCTTGAAAGCCTGCGCCGACTTGAGTATATTTTCTTCAAATGAACCATCGCTAGACTTCTTCGCATGTAACTCAATATCCTCGTAGTACAGTTCTATTCCTTGGAATCCCGCAGCAGATGCAGCGTGTATCTTTTCGGCTAGGTCATGATGCCGCGCACGGCCAAGCGATAATGACGCGATGCTGATCGGAAATTGTGGTGCGATGGCAGGACCCATACAGCGACGTGGACTGAGTCGTAGGCCGAACTTCCGCTGCTTCTCGCACCTAAGGACGGTTCTTGAGAGCCTTGACGCGAGCAGTTTGTCAGAAAGAGAGTTTAGATTGTCGCCAGTGATATCAACCATGACAACCCTAACCCAGTCCATTCAAAGTTGCTTTCTGTAACATCGTGGGATCCTGACCCAGCAATGATTATGCCATGCGTCTGCAAGACCGGATCGGCAATATCCTCTCCGCTTCCGTTTTGATGGCAACAAGTGTAACAATCAGTATTGCTCCGAGAGAAGCTCCGCAGTGGACTACTTGCATCGCGTGCGCAAAACTCAAAATCAGATAGAATTAGGAAGGCTTTAACGTGGTCGATAAGCAAATCCAAATTCGAATGGGCTTGTGTGTGCATGTGCCAACTATTAATATATGGTTATTAATGGGCGAAATTAGGTCCGCGTTATAATTTGCAATATATCCCAATGGTCCTCCGTTGTGTAGAGCTCACCTTCAACTAGCTTACAAGATGAATAGGAAACCGACCATCATGCGCCTGTCTGTTCTCTGTCTAGTCACTAGTTGCTCTCATATCTCCGGTGTCACAGCTGTTTTCTTGCTCCCTATGTCTTCCACGAACGCCCTCGCAATTAAATGAAGCTCGGTGATCAGATGTCTGAGGAATTCCGATTGCAACAAGCGCGTGAGATTACATGTGGCTACGGCATTGACAAGGAAGTCTGGATCATGCTTAGCTATGACGCGCATGAACAATTGAAGGCAGAGTTTGTGGAGATGAGGAAGACGATGTGTCGCTTTGTCTCTCAGCTGGTAACCCGCGACTATTTTACTATGGAACACACGTTACAATCGTGACAGACACCAGGTGCCCTTCAAACACCCAACATGCGCATTGATCTCAGCCGCATGTGATCGAGCTAGATCTGTTTTGCAGCACGAAGGCAGCCACAATATAGCGCGTAACCTGAGGTTGACTGTGAGCCCTCGTATATATCTTCCGGGGTGTCTTGGATATAGCGTGGTCAATTTATGTCTGCAAGGGTCTGGTTATCGAGTACAGATTTATTCTGTAGTCAGTGTTTCGCGGTCGCATGCGACAATTTGGCTCACTAAAGCTACCCGCACGGTCGTGATTCTGTTCAATGAGAGGAGACCATATTCACGGCCGCGTCTATTCCCGACTTTGACAGAGGAGCAGCGACAACAGGAAACAGTACGTCTAAAGCGGTTGTGGAGTTCGCCTGATAGTGCACGGATAGGCCAGCTAGAAGATAACTGATTGCACAAGGTTCGATGTTCTTGAAGAAGCCTTTATTGAATCTTTCAGGCTTGGTAATGATGGAAATCTGTTGATTATTCGTCATGTAAGTTTATTTCCATTCGTATCCGTAGCTTGGCGTTGTTGAACTGTGTTGTAGGATCTTGTTAACGACACTGTTACCTTTTGTTTCCTGGTGCCCCCGTTTTTGGTTTTGTTTTCCTCTTGTGTTCTCTTTGCAGTTTTGTAGTGTTCAAGAGCTTCTTTGTTGCAAAAGGCCCACTGTTACGAGGCAATCGAATATGCTTTGTACCAAAATTGTTTGTCACACACGAGCAAAATGCACTGAGTGACCGAGTTGATGTCGTCCTGACTGCTTAATATTCCCAATCATTACCTTGTGCTGGATCAGATAGTTTTCTAGCTTAGTACACCTGCATAGTCTTAAAATCTACTTAGAGGTTACTCGGTAATAAATTATATAGTTAACTTTGTAATATTTTCTTTTCTATGCTAGATACGTGGTAACGCTGTAGAATCTCTTAGAGAGATGGATAAACTTCACTCGTTTTTGACACGAGTCATGCAACTCGGAAGACCGAGAAGGAGCGAGCCTCAACGCGCGCCACAGCAATTACAAAGTAAACGTGTGGCGGCTCTTAAAGTGCAGGGTGCTGCACAGGATGTAGACCATTCACACGATCGTCGTTCATGTGTAGATATTTGTCTACTGTCCGATCTACTGTCATGCAACGCACCAGAATATTCCGCGCACCATTGACATCGCGGTCGCACTCAAAGCGACATTCTTTGCAAGAGTACTTTTTACTACTCCCAACGTCGTTGCGTTTTCCGCATCTTCCGCATGTCTTACTGGTGTATTCTTCAGAGACCAAAACGACTTTGCACGATTTATATTCTCGCGCTTTGTCGAGAAGCCGTTGTTGGAATCTGTAATGCGACCAAGTGGCCATAGCTCGTGCCGTCTTTGACCTGATCCGCCGCTGTCCGCCCTTGCGCATCACCATTTGTTGAACTGGGAAGCTTGGTAGGATGACAAGGTTGAATGTTGTGCACAAATACTTTGCAATGCGACAGTGCATATCGCTGACCAAGTTTTGTATCCGACGTCTTAATTTCCCTGCAGCTTTTTTCATGCGCCACCTCTTTGCACGGGAAATGTCTTTCACGGAATATTTGCTGTGCAGCTCGTCCAGCCAGTGACAAAGCCTATAGATATGGCCAATGTCATTTTTGCCGAGCTCGATCGCTTCGCCGTCCGGGCTATAGCCTGTCAAGAATGTTCGCACGCCTGGGTCCAGAGATATTAATCGACCAGAAGACGGCCCGTCGAGAACCCGCAAAGGCATTGGTACGCAAAGGTAGTAGTGACCGGTAGTCCTTTGGTAGACAAGCCTGCTGTCGTAATTCAGGTCGTGTGGGAGTGGTTCAGCGCTTTTCATTTTGCGAAGAAACGCGTACTTCCCCTTCACTCTGGACCAGTGTTTATGATGTATCACAATGCTCTCCTGGCGAGACTTTCTGCGAGATCGGTGCTTAATCTTGAACACCTTCTTGTCATTTGTGTACCTGGCATGTGCGGAATCATATGCATTGAGAAGGTCTTGCATGGCGGCGTTCCTAATGTCGTATGGGGTTTCCAACACCCACGGCTTGCCCATGTTGTCAATTGCATCCTTGTTAAGGAACGCCGCTCTTAGGTCCTTCTTGTTTTTTGCAACCTCCTTCTTTTCCACGGCATCCAAACATCGGTTGTATGTCCAGCGTGCGGTGCCGAACCAGTTTCGAAGGATCGCTTTCTGCTCTGTGGTTGGATATAGCCTGAAACGTCTGACCTTCTCTGCTTGTTGTTTCTCTGTTTGTTCTTCCTCTCTCTTTCTGCGTTTTGCTGCTCTTTCTTTCTTATCGACTGTCGCGCATTCCGCAGTTGATGCCGATAGACAATCAGTGATTGGCTGGTCGGATGCAGATCGTACACAGGTTCCCCAGCCTTCGGTTACGAGTTCGCCAGTCCATTCGCGTTCGATCAGATTAAGAGAAGGCAGCCACAATGTGCTACTGATTCGAGCGGAATCTTCATTCCAAAATGGCTTGGGAACAATTTTCATATTCGGAGTATTCTGTTCGCTGACTGCAACGCAACGGCAAGGAGGACCTTGAGGCTTATCTATACAGCAAGTAAGTTATTTGAATGCTAAATCAGTGGTCCGGATACTTCAACTTACCCATTCCGCAAGCGGTCTCCATGTCAAGCTGTCAGAAAAAAGACAGTAGTGGTGCCAGCAGGGGAGATGGGTATATAGTTGAGCGGCGAATGGCAGCAGAGGCGGAGGGGACAGAAGGGGAATATTTATAATTAGATGAGAGGCACAGGTACCGGAAATATGATTGCTTGCCTAGTGCCATTTTTCTGCGAGTGATTTTTTTACTGCTGGGCTCGTGTCACCTAGCGTTTTCTTTCTACCTTTATTCGATGATCTCACAATCTGTACTACCTCACGCTACAGGCGTGAATCGCAGCCCAAATATAGTATCTGTTAAGAAGATCACTACTTTATCATTAGGACGATTTAGAGTGTGTATTCATGAAATATGGACCAGTCGCACGGGTCTCGCTCGACGATCGGACTTGCGCCAGTCAGGGCATTGCACATTGCATCTGCATGACCCACTTATACTTTCACCGATTCTATTGGGGTAGATAAACATAAGTAATAAGGAGCAAACCAATTAATGAATGCAATTAATGAAACTGCATATTAACCTACTGGACTATACTACTACTCCCCGTAATGACTGTTATCAGCTCTATTAGGAACCTACAAACCTAGTTAAGCATCTATTGAATCTACACTATTCTGAAATCTACTCCTAGCAACAATTCAGTCAACAATAATGGATTTTTCAAGCTTCTCGTAGTTATTGAAGTACGCCGCGAACAAAGAACAGGCATGCTCAACATCCGCAGAACACCAGTCTCACGGATGGAATGCATGCTGAGCTGAGGATTGCCGAGATCCAAAGTACGAGTACCGAGCAGAGAAACATGAGCAGGTCCAATTGTAGAGCCACAGGAAGAATCATTACGAACAACGAACAGCTGCAGTGGAGTCTTACTGATCTTGGCGGCCTCCTCAACCATTCCTGGAGAGTTGGTGGAGTACCGCTGGTTGGCATTGATTTTTATAACAGGTCCTTTATTTATCTGGGGTTTGTGGGTAGAGTCGTACTGACCAGAATAGTTGGGATGGACGGCATGAGCCATGTCAGCAGAAATCAAGAACGATTTGATGGCCGTCTCCTGATAATGCTACTGGCATCAATGGCCGCTCCGCCAGTGTCGATATCTGGGACTGCGGATAAACTAGAGAGTCTCTTGACACTGTAAAATCATCCTCGTTAGCACACAGCCAACTCAAAACGACTGTCAATATCTCACATAGCTGGTAGAAAGTTCGATCGGCACCTTGGGCACTTTCAGAGCCGATCTCGTCGTTCAATTTTGGCAGTGACACAAGCCCCAATGTGATGATGGCGACGCACTTCAGTCGGCCCCGCCTGACGTTGCCCACAGCCTCACGAATTTTATCTTAGTGTGCAACTCGCTCTCGAAACGGAATTTGGATGGGACACTCGATCCCGACTTTGGAGGTGTTCGCGACTAATTACTTTTCTAGAGTTAATGATACCCTTCAGATAAGTAAGTACGTTTTCATTGAACAGTGGAAAGTTGATCGCTAATTGCCAATGAAGCTACTTACAATTTGATTGATCGCCTGACCGGCTATGGCCTCTAAAGGATTCCGATACTACGCCGGGGGCGCCAGCAAATTCGTACGCGCACTAGCAGCCGTTCATCTGCTTCATACATACGTTTTTGAGTTCGCAATTACCGGCGGTCTCTCAATGCTGCCAACCCTCCACACAGTCGGCGACCATGTTTTTCTAGATAAATACAACCACCGACTCGGCCGCGACATCAAAGTAGGAGATGTCGTTGTAATCAACAAACCTACAGAAGAGCACACACGCATATGTAAACGGATAGCTGGGCTGCCAGGTGATATTATCCACTGCGATGCCATGCCAAAGGCGCCGATGCCTGTGAGGGGTATGCCCGACGATCTGGTAGGGTTGTCGACAGGCATGACAAACGAGCGGACTGGGAAATATATTAAAGTCCCTGAAGGTCACATATGGATTCTTGGCGATAATGCCATGGCGTCGCTGGATTCAAGAGAATATGGACCAGTACCGAAGGCGTTGGTGGTCGGCAAGGTGTTGTGGGCTGCGTATTGGGGCCCGTTTGATTGGCTTCCTAGTTGGCCACGACAAATCGGATCAAATATAGAAGCTACAGATCTAAGTATTGCTGATTTTCTTCCAGCCGCTCACCAGAGAAGATAATCTTGCCGGACTAACGTAGTAGGTTGTGGTCATTATACTATAGATTGCGGGTGATTGGTATGCCTGCTCACAATGTACATAGACAAATATTGCAGTAAGACCAAATTGTTCATGACATGTACAGTATTTACTAATATCTACAAGTCGTTATATGAAACCACTTATTCACGATAATCTTCGTAATGCTGGAACCGTTTATGCGTGTAAACATTGCCTGGACCCAAGCCAAACTTCTCGCGCACACCCTCCGTCTTCGAATCGTAGCCGTTCCTCCAAAAATGCGCGCCAACTGCCTTCAATCCATGTGCGGACCTGAATAACCGTATATCAAATCTCTCTCTCTCAAGCAAGCTATCGACATTTACTGGATCTTTTCCTTCACGTTGCTGGACTGCCAATCGTTCACCATCTGGCTGTTCGAACACCCAGACAGCGTATCGATGATACCCACTGTTCTTCTCCGGATGAGGCGGGAGATATGGGACTAGTTCTCGAGCAATGGCCTTGTCGACTAGTGGCTCATTACCCGAAATCCTAACGTCAGCCAATATATAGTGAAGTGTGGTCTTGTAAGAATCGGATTCGAGGTCGGGCGTATCTGGGTCGACAATGACGATAGTGTACAGCTTCGTTGCATCCTCGAATATCTGGATCGAAAATTCTGGAGCCTGAGCGGTGACACCTGTACTCATAATTCTACCCGGATCGATCCAGTGTGTTGTCTTTCCCGGGAATCGGAGTTTCATATCCACCCGCGGGTACAACGTTGGCAGCGTATCAGGGATAACCTTCATATTTTCCAACCGATCCATAAGCAAGAGCCGGTCGTTCTTTTCCCACCTTTGTCGCGCCAAAAATCTGTAGACCGGGAACTTCATATCGAAATTTCCGGAGTTGAATTGGTGAATAACTTCGGGATTGCTGATTTCAGCATTAATACGCAGCTTCTCGATCTCGACGGATGCCAAGTACGCATCAGCTCGTGACTTTTGGTCCCGGATGTCCTCGACTGTGGTAACGTTGTAATGTTGTAGAATGGTGTCTATCCGGTCTTGCATCTTGAGTGCCTTGCCGTACTTTTGCTGTCTATCGTGCTCGAGAATGCCGAGTGCTTCCCTGAAAGCCTGGTCGAGTCCAATCGGGTGACGATACGCCAGTTTCGATTTCCGTGATTTTAAACTTGCCGGAGGCATTCTGACTCGCCAGTCAATGAACCGAGTGCGTTTGTATGGGGGGATTGTGAGCGGCTTGGCAGTGATATATGGTGTGGAAGTTTCGGACGGATCGCGTAAGTTGGGGTACGCGATGAGGTCCTCGACAGCGCAGCCCATTGCTCGGGAGATTCTTACCAAATCATCGTGCGGAGCAGCTGTTATCGGGTCAATTGAATCAGCGAAACTGGGATTCGCAGCATCGACTCCTGTTGATGGCGAGTTCGAGGACGAGGCCGCGCGGAAGCCAGGTCGCAGGACTTCTTTGGTCGCCGTCACGACACGAGAAATAGTGGTGCCGGGAATTCGAGGCATTTGCGGTGACCTGGAGGCTCGTTTTCCCGCAATTGCGGATGCCCTGATGAGTTTGTGGTTGAGGACGTGGACCGACGTGTAAGTGTAAAATGCTTCTGTGGGTGTTGGCGGGATTCCTCGAGACCCATCCCGAAAAGTTTTCTGGCGCGACGAGTTGGGTGTAACTGGCCCTCGTACAATCACCACCAGAAAAAATTCAACACTCGTAGCATTATCCACCGCGAACGGCTTCTCGCCCCCACCAACACCACAATTAATATTAAAATTGGCCGGCTAGGCGAGTACAACGAGGTGAACCACTGCCGAAGTCGTTACCGGAAGATATACTGGAAGTCGGGGCGTTTTTCACACTGTCCCCGCACTGCACACGTGCGACGCAGTATTCGCAGCAATGGTCCAGCCACGGTTACTGCTGTTATTCAATAATCTCTCTCGGAGTGCGCCGGCTTTTGCATCTCAGTCCTTAAAAGTACGTGTCAGAACTATTTGGACGATTTCTGTGGTGGAATGGTTCTAACGCAGTACAGACAATCCGGAGTTGTCGAACTCGAGGGACGGCCACGGTCGCATCTACAACCGAATCCAGCTCAACTATTTCTCCACTTACCCCATTTGAACCAATACGGTCATTAAATGACGCGGTTTTGTCAACCTCAGAATCAGTCCAGAACGATGCTGGTTACACCGAGCCGAATGCTAGTTCCGAGACGGCAGACGATCAGGTTACGCAACATGGCCTGACCTGGGCTCCAGCGAAGTCAGAGAACGCAGCAGCCCTTCCTTTCGCCGCCCGTACGTTTCGTTATTGTTGAACATTTTTATGACGGAAGATTAATTCGAAACAGGACCGCCATCCGCCGTTTTGACCCTTCTACACAGCTTCCCTTCTCTCGAGCCCACTTCATTCGCCGCCATCCCCACTTCGCTGTTAGCCCTCCCATTTCGTCGAGACATCCTTTGGCAAGCCGTTGTGTACGAAAATGACACCCTCCATGATCGCCGCAGTCTCTTTGCCCCTAACCGTGCCGAACTCGGCTACTCCAAGAAGAAAATGGCACCCCAGAAGGGTCGGGGAATGGCACGTGTTGGTAAAGCTGGCTCACCGATTTTCAATCACGGCGGCAAGCCATTCGGCCCACGCCATCCTGACGACCGGACACTGCTGAATCGAAGGGTTTACAATCTTGCGTTGCGGACTGCCTTTTCATACGCTTATCAACGGGGAAATTTGGTTGTTTTGGACGGCCCCGCGGAGTTGGTGACGTACAAGTCCAAGGCAGCGCAGGCTATTTGGGAGGTGCACGCGTGGAGTAATCTAGCTGTGCTTGTGATTGTGGCCGGTGAGAGGAAAAACCTGAACTTGTCGCTGCGGAAATCGGAGCCGAATACGCAGGTTGTGTATATGAAAGATCTAGACGTCCGCACCCTGCTAAAGGCTAAGAAGATAGTCGTCGAGAGAGAGGCGTTGGCTTACATTGAAGAGAACACGCAAGGAAAGAAGTACTTGGATGAAGAGACAATGGGCAAGAACTTTGACGTCGTTGCGAAGCGGGTAAAGGAGGCTACAGCGAGAGCTAAAAAGGCCAAAAAAGCACAAGCTAAGAAGTAATTTTATTGTAAATATATTACGAATGTATTTTTTGAATACAGTACATATAGATAATGGCATTCTATTCTATCCAACCGAGAGCCCATCCCAAATATTTACATACCCAGATACTCATCATCATCAGCCTTTCACCCAGGCCGACACCCATCCACTTATTGTCTCCACACTCTCACCAAGCAAGGTACTATATCCTGAATTTCTCCCTTCTTCAAACATGTTCATGTGTGCTTCAATCTCCCCGGTCGCATTCTTGTTCTCCGCCGGAACGAAAAAATCCGAATACGGCGCCTCCTTGGGAATATTGCAAAATGTCCTCTTTCCATCACCTTCACCGCTCACTAACTTGCCGAGGCCCTTGACCACTTGCGTAGGATCCTGGGTGTTGGCTGGTTGCACCTTCTCCTTCGGTTCAATGACGGTGTAGTAGTTGACCAAGCTGACTCGCTCGCGCGCTTGATACAACGTCCATAGTCTGCTCTTTAGCACCTGCGGTTTCTGGAATATTGCGCCAACAAAAATAAGATGATCTTTTGCCCAGTTGACGTCCACATTCTGGCTCTTCAAATACCACATCGTTCCGGCTGCCGCAGCGGCGGTAGTTGCCACACCTGCTGCAGTCAAGCCCGCAATTTTGCCCCAGTTCGGTGACGACTTTTGCTTTTGATCCTGGGAAGGTGCGTCGGTTGCTGTGTGCCGGACTGGCTGCTCGCTGCTTTTCTTCGCAAATAAATATGACGCTACAGAGGCCACCGGAACAGTCGCTCCGAGGGCTTTAAGCTCGTTGAATTTAGCGGCGCCGCGATGCACAACGTCTTGTGCAAACACAGACGAATGCAGTCCCAGGAACGGCGAGTCAAAACATAATAATCCGATGACTTTGGGAAACATAAGTGTAGGATCTCGCGCCAATATCTGCACGGTTGTATCCGAGATAACCAGTCCTCCCATGCTATGCGCCACGAGAATCACGCCGACGGCAGGCGAGACAACCGGTGATGCCGTACCATTCGCAACTTCGAGGTCGATGACTTTACTTTCGATAAATGAGAGGAACGCGCTGATAGCGACACTGAGATCGCCTTTTGTTTCGTATGGCGGGTAGACGACGGACACGATGCTAGTTGATGGGTAGATCTGCTTGAGACGCTGTTCGACATGCTGCGGAAACTGGAGAAAGGTCGTCCCATCGCCCTTGAAGCCGTGGACGTAAACGATCAGGAGGGTTTTCATTGTAATTGTGACTGCTGCCTACCAGAAGTCGAATTGAAGAAGACCCCACTGCTAACTGTATTATAGCGGCTACTTTTCGCCGGTCTAAACACCTACGCGGCGCTTATAGCAATTGGGTTAGGGCTGCCATTGGACAGCCAAGACTCAACTACATTTGTTCTGGACATCAACTTTTGATCCCGTATCGGTACGTATCCAAGTAAAATATCTATATCCCGTCTCCGTATCTCCGTATCCATATCCAGGTATATTGGCTTTATCCCCTTGGGGTGTCCAAATGGTTCCTGCCATATTCTTGTTCTTTGTAGTTTATCTACAGCAAACTTCTTACTGCCTCCAACTTCAAATTCCCCTTACTCCTCTCCACTAGTCTTGCAGCTAACTTTCTTCTGAACCCTCGACCATCCTGGATTTCAGGGGTAGAATTGTTAGTTCCCAACCATACTCATGCAGTATCCAAATTACATGTGGCCGCCTGTCTAAAACCCTAACCACTTTCGTGCTACTACCCTACTACTTTGGTCCCGGTAACTGATCGGGCCCTGTTGTTTTGACAATTTATTATTATTATACGCATCGTCTTCTGTATATTATCTCGTTCACTACGGGGTATATAGATTAATGTCACTATCGTCACTGAAATTATAAAAAGCTTGGCCATTCAAGAAATCGGTAATTCATGGCTGGTATTAGAGCTTTTTTACCTCTTGTCAGAGGTTGATATGGCTATCGGTGGACTGAAGTTGAATTCATCAATAACGGAGAAGGTCTTTCTCTCTATGCTCGACATCCTCATTGTTGCATCTGGTCCGTATAGAGTCACATTGCGCAGCACCGGAGTTGACCTGATGCGAACGGATAATGCTCTCAAGCCAGGCCATTACGACATAAGACCTTATTCTCGCGGAAGTAAAATATTTTCTTATAAGTCCTTGCATGTAGCAACTACTCAGATGTACATAGGCACAATATTTATCACCCACGAGCCGTGCGTTACCCGAATCCTTTCAAGAACTACGACGGGCAGAGATGATTTTTTCCGAGCTAGGGTCCGTGAGAGAGATGGGAAGTGCGTGATAACTGGCACTGTCAACACCGAGGCTGACGTTAATCAATGGAGGGGTTTTCATGCCGCTCATATCTTCCCACTTTCCAGCGAAGAGTACTGGGTGCAGAACGGATTTTCTCGGTGGATTACGAATAGAATGGGAGACCATGACACGGGGATTACCTCATGCCAGAACGGCCTGCTTATGCTGTCCAGTATCCACGAGAAATTTGATGGTTTTGATTTCTCAGTCAACCCAGATGATGGCTACAAAATAATCTGTTTCGACAGAGATCCTTTCAAGATAGGAGGGAGTATACTTGACCCTATTTGTCGAGATCCCAGCGGTGAAGGGGCCGTAAGGGTTGAACTCCTACGGTGGCACTTTCGTCAAGCAGTGTTGGCCAATATGAGAGGAGCTGGAGAACCGAGTTTTGAGATGGACTCCCAAAGATAATCTCGAAAATTGTTTAGTTTGGACTTTTGCGCGCGTTTAACTACACGACTAGGACTGCTGCCGTACAGTAGGAGTAGATTAGTGACCAGAAAATACTTTTAGGAAGGAATTTTCTTTTTCATTAGTGACCTCAATATATTTCTTAGTGACCGCAAACATTTATCTCCAGTGGACACAAATATCTTTGTTCGCGGACTCGGAATTTCCATTATTAGCGCCCTGAATATTTTTCTACGTCAACGGGATTTTTTGTTGGGACATTGAAATGCCAAAACTATTTAAATCTTCAGTCCAGACAAGTTCAGATCCTGCTTTAAGAAATTTCACGTGAATTCACCGACATATCCACAGACACACACAGAGACTCCATTAACTGAAGTACATATCAGACAGACATGGGTGATTCTAATTCATTCGTCGATAGCGCAGGCACGCTACTGTCAATAATTCCACCCGCCGTCGCTGCACTGCTTCCCGGCATATGCACCTAACTTACTATTCTAGGACCAGACAGTGCAACTGTTGTTAGCCTGGTGAGTTTTCCGGTCTTGAGTGAAACTAATCGACATGATCACGCCTACTTCACTATATTCTATAGCAGTTGGACTATATCTTAGACTAGGCATCAACGGAAGTAAAATGCAACTATCATCGCAGTCAAATGCAACATTTGATCGAGATCACAGACAGCAATTCATCAAAGGTTCTAGCTACAGTTAACAGTGATGCACATAAGCCTGACCGAATTGCGCTCATGAAAACCAGCTCATTAATTCATTATTCATATCACCACGTCAGTACGAAACTTGGATGTTGGGAGTCTAAACTGAGGCCATCTCATAGAAATGGCTACACTACAAGGACAAATTGAGCCAAGAATGGTTTGAACAATGGGAATATATATTACACAGTCACAGATAATGAATTAATAATAGTATAGGATTAGGCGGTCCAATTAGTTGATTTAGTGTACGGGACATCCCAAGAACGCCAAAAGCTTGCGTTTCATATCAAGCTCGTCCTCTTGCTCAATTCCAATTTCAAATCCATAGAATCCAAGCATTGCGACAATTTCATCATCTGGACAAATTAGCAAAGGTCAGCATGCCGTCGATAGACTCAACTTACACTTCAAGCGTTTAGCATCGAGCATTGTTTTGGGATAGATAGGCGGACATTCACCATCCCAACGTCGAAGAATGCAGAGGTTGTCTTTACCTGTCCCGGTGAATCCATTTTTCAGTTGTGTATTGAATTCGCGCGCGACGGCGTTAGAGTCGCTTAAGAGCTGTTAGCCAGATTTTTGCAACGTAGTATCGACTTACACGACGTTAATAGAGTTTCGGACACACTGAATATCAATTTTGATCTCGTTGATTGCCCGCCGGAAGTTGTAGAGTGTCAACTGCACTGAGTCCAATTCTTCACTAGGCTCGTCACTGAGGTCACTAACAGGTTTGTCCTTTTCGATACCACGCTTATCTTTCTGACCAACAGGCTTGGTGCTCTGCAAAATGGCAACAGTTCTCTTTATATCCTGAAGCTCGAGTGCAAGATTATTCAAAGACGCACAGATGTGTCTTATCGTCGGAGATATGTGCCCGACCGCATATTCAGAGACGTCGCTTGAAGTTCCATAAGCGAAATGTGAGCTACAAGGATCTTCGCCTGTCTGGGTTGAAGAATGACACGAGTTGACCTTGTGAACTGCTTTCGCATGAAAATCATGGGCAATGGAGGCTTGAACTGTTGGCGTCTTATCAACCGGTGGGTCCTTCGTTCCCTTCACTGCATGTCTTGCAGTGGATAGCAAAAGAAACTTGTGCGACAAGTGGTCAAGATCTGCTGTCGTACTAAGTTCAGGCAGTCCATCAGTCTTTAGAGGTGTGCAATCTGACTCCGCGTCGGAGTCCAACGAATCTGCAGAGTTTGAACTGGATTCACCTTCTCCTACCAGTTCAGTCACCTTCTGATTCTCCAACGCCGCGCATCCTGCTTTTACTGTTGGCACGATAGGTGTTACGATAACGAAACCATCAGTATCGCTAAGTTCATCAAGAGGGGTGGGGCATTGCGCAATGTCCACGAGTTCATCCTGCCCGCCACAGCTATCAAGAACTGTCATGAATTGCAAGAAGTCCACCAGACAATATGTCGACTCGCTATTGTAAGTGTCGCCCACAGAATCTTCAAGAACTCGGTTGAAATGCTGAAAATCCTCGAGATCGTAGATTTTCGTTCCTGATTTGACAGATTTATCTACCTGCAGCTCCTTCACGCTCGTGAACACTTCCAATTCTTTCTTGACGGGTATATCTGACATTATTGCCTTCTGGACCTGGTTTTCTGATTTTATTTCCATCTCATGAGCCCAGCTCATTGTCGGCGTATTAACAGTCTGGCTACTAATCTCAATCGTATCGTCAAACATAGTAGTCCCAGTGGAATTATCAGACATCTTGATCAGCTTATACTAAGCGGCATACAATACTGGAAGACAAGAGCTCGCGCGGTGAGCTTGCGCTAAGTATATAGATTTTCACGCCGCTAAAGGAGGATTACTAGAATGGGAGTTGGAAATATTCCGCGTTTGTTTACATTTGGCGCGTCAGTCAGATTCTTGGGAATCGGCCTGGTTAACCCGTGGTTGAGAGTTTGGACTTAAATTGTACGACATCAATTATTATGGTTCCACTAATTGAGGATATTCCCCGAACCCTATGCGATTCAAGTTTAGGTTGGACTGTTCAAACTTGTGGATACTTGGACCTGTCACGCAATCAGAATTACCTAGTTCACCCTAGTAGCAACAAAGCGCCAATCGTCTTTGGGATCGTTCTTTGTCGGCGAATGCCAGGTTAAAGAGTTTGGTCAGTCACCCTCGTAGAGAAGCTGATGATTGTCTTGAAGTCAACGGAGCAAATGCAATTGACTGATCAAAGCATAATGGTCACAGATATCCAGGAAGACGACTCCGAGTTGCTTTACCAAGGGCTTGGGTCAAGCTCCGTCCATTGCTTCCGTTGGTGAAGCGGTGTTCCAAGCGGACGTGTTGTGAATGTGCGATTCAGATGTTGTATTTGTTCGGCATATGTATTAACTGCGGGTCCAGGCGCCACGACACCACGAAGTTGGAAATGTGGCTTAAGGAGTAATCGATTGGTCTACTATCCTAAGCAGAGTATCACGGTATAGTCGGTAACCTATGAATGTTATGACAGTACTAAGAGCTGTGACACTTACGACAAACAAAGGTCAGACGAAAGGAAGATATCGCCACGATGGTATTCGTCAGGTAAGGACATTGATAGAAATGCCAAAAGCGTATATATTGAAATGACTGGGATACATGCATTCTACATTTTTCTAAAACGTCATCTCCGCAAATACGCGACAAACTCGTCAAAAATTGACGGCCAGGCCCCCTCGGCGTCATAACTATCCAGCCCATTGTCAGATCCAAGGACATTAACTACGAAATCCAAGAGCATATTCCACGTATCCTTCGGCACCGCCTTTTTGTGTTCTTCTGTCACGAATGTAATCCATTTGCAGAAGAGGTCTTGACTGGGAAACTTATCTTCTAATAGTAGTTTCCAGTACTCAACTGCTGTATCGAGTGGCAGGATACGCTGACCGTGTGGCCGCACGAAACCGAATGTGAATTTGTAGACTTGCTTGAAAAACGCCGGGTCGTTGGCCAGATCCGTACTGAGTGACTCAACCGCTTTTTTCATCTTTGGAATCGTATCCGCACTATACAATTAGCTTCTTATTTTCAATAAACTCGCATGGACCGCTCACTTCATTGATTGCCATCCTTTGATAAACCCTTGCTTTGTGAATTGACCCATCGTCGGCGCCTCGAGCTTGCATGCTAGCGCGAGCACAACGGGGTCTTCTAACGCGACCCCGAGATCTTGGATGTAATTTATCGTCCCATCGATTCCAATTGTCGACGGATCCTCTGGATCTATTTCTGTTACCAGTATGTCCCATAATACATGAACAAAATGAAGATCACCTTTATATGTCTCGAAAAGCTCGAGGACGGCTTTTGATTCCTTCTTTCTATATTCCGGTCAGTGCATGTTATCACACTTCTCGTGAAGAAAGACGCACGGAGTAGCGGTAGCGCCAGAGTCGTAGTACTCGTCAACTGCGCGTTCGACATTCCATGCGTTGTTGCGGAGGTACGTTGTTGCGGACCTGGTGGAAGCACCCGTCGCGGCAGCAAATTGGTTGACTGCGTTGCGCTGAGCAGATGTAAGTGAGCTCTGTTAATTCTTAGTATTATTGGTGGCAGACGTCGTTGAGGAAAACGTACCATTTCTATGGGAGGTTGGTTCACGATCGTGTGATGTGCGCGACCGAGACCGAATCTACGATGTACCTCAACGACTCGGAGAGCTGCGGCGCGGTCTCAATCGCGCATATTGTAACTTTATAAAATCGCAGTCCCTGCCGCAATTGACAACTAGTGTTTACTCAATATGGTCACACTGGACATAGATCCACCTAGGATTAACTGTCATGAATATATACTCGGTAACTGTCTGCGCAGTTTCGAGTTTCGACGTCGGAGGAACAATTGGATTCTTTCAAGATGAATGCTATTAAACATAAGAATTAAAGGATAATGATGGTAGTTGTCAAACTATTATTTTTAGTACCAAGAGCATGTCAGTGTTTCATGCTAGCGAAGATATCAAGGATATCTGGCTTGCAGCGGTTATTGTCGCACTTGATACGGGAGGAGTAGAAGCGGTATTGTCGTATTGAAACGGCCACCCAAAGCTCTATCGGCTTGCAGGCTTCAACCTTGATCTCCTCGCATGTCAAAAGTCATACAATTCATGCCGGGGAGAGTTTACGACGTTGACAAGTAGAGGCATCAGTCGTACTACGACATATCTAGATCAATATCATAGTATTGGCATTGCGCAAGCTGCAAAAGCGTATCCTGAAGCTGTGCATGAAAGTGGAAGTGTGCTCTACTTTGTTCGTGACAGTTTCCAGCACAGGCAATGCGCGGCGTCTTGAGATGACATGAGCTTGTTTGTGTCTTTCGGGATGAGTGACATTGCTTTTTATTTTGCGCGGTCGTATTTACTCTAGTTCTGTTTTCTTTGGCTGCATCAATCATACCTTTCAGTTATGACGACAAGGGGCCTGAGAACTTGTTTAGGATCCATATACTACATCCGCAAGATTATGGTACTGTGGACCGAGACCGGAACCCGTGTCATTTGTTCTAGTTTCCCCCAAAGTAACTGGATGTTTCATAACCCTAACCCGTAAGGATCCAAGCAAGGCTTGTTCGCGACCCAATTAGCACTTACAGTTACACTTAGCATACTCTCGACTCAATTCGTATTAACCCATGATATAACTATCCATTAGCGAAATGGCCCGCACTAAATCCACTGCCCGACATATACCAGGTCCATCCTCACCAACTCCACCGACAGCAATCGCACATCCGCCAACGGCACATCTCCCAGAACATGTCATTACCTCGACAGCACTACTTGCGTTTCCAATCGGCACCGTCGTGCTGTCGTCGCTGCTTCCCTCTGATCCCATAAAGGTGTTGAGTTATTCTTTACCGGCAATTGCACTACTTCAGTCGCTGAACATCCTCCTTACCAGCCCCTCGCCGGCACCGGTCGCAAAGTCGACTGCGGGCAAGAAGAAGAAGCAAGCAAATAGCACCGTGTCGGTATGTCTTCTTCTCATGCTAGAAGAGTTGGCAACTGTGGAGGAAAGAAGAAACTAACAAACAGACCACGATTCTCGGCCTCGTTCTTACGGCTCTTCTGACACCGGCCATCCACATTATCTACATCCTTTTCGGCGCCCCAGTCACCGTGTCCATCCTCGCGACATTTCTCTTATCCGCACATACCGCGATTCTCGCCCTGTTCCCGCTTCTTTGCACAGTTCCGCTCGACGGAGCGACGTGGATAGACATCGTTGCGCTGCAAGCGCCCGTCACGCCGGCGTACACGGCCGCATTGGGCACAATTGCGGGAGCATGGCTCGGTGCAGTGCCGATTCCGTTGGACTGGGACCGGGAGTGGCAGACGTGGCCTGTTACGGTTGTGTTTGGCGTGTACGTGGGAAACGCAGTCGGCCGCGTCATCGGTGCGGTTCGTGGTGGCAAGAAGAAGAAGGTGTAAGCTAATGATCTGTATGTAAATAACGCGATCACGAGATATTGTATAATACACGAACTATCTACAAATTGTGTTTATGTGTCAATATGAACACGATGCTCCTCCTGTCGTCCTACCCGCTCATTCTGCTCAAACTCGCTTATGGCCTGCTTGACATCCCCGCCCAACCCGACCACCGGCAACCGCTTATGCGCAACCCGCCCATCCCACATTTCATCTTTGCCCTTAAACCAGTCATGCAGCCAAAACACTGTGGTCTCGCCCTTTGGTCGCCGAACGTCCATCGGTTGCGTGAGCTCTTTCTTCCGGAACGGCACGCGAACAGGGGACTCGTCGCCGGGCTGCTTATACAGGTACTCCAACGCGTTCGCCAGGTCGGACACGGCTTCGAACGTGCCGGCGTGGCGTTTGGGGAACTTGAACCTGAACCATTCGTGCGCGAGGGCTTTATTTTGCTCGTATAATCGCTCGCGCTTCCGTCGGAGCTCGTGGACGTAGAATTTTAGTGCAAACGCGGAATACTCGTCCGGCGTTCGTGTCACGCAGAGTAAGCTCCAGTCGTGCACTCTGGACGCTTTCGGAACCCGTGTGGCCGGGAGTTGTTTTCGTATTAATTTGTCCTTGGACAACATTAGCAAGACCACTTCCCCCCATGTTTAGCCAGCAATAAAACGTACGGTAACCTCATTCGTCTCGTTGATGATTACAGGGCCATTGCGGTGTCGTAGAAGAAACAAGTACCCTGGCTTTTGTTTCGCAGCAATATTCGCTACAGTCTTGACAGACCCCATGTCGCTCAATTGCGGATTATAAATTGATTGTTGTATTTGTCTTCGAAAATTTCCCACCCACTGGAGTTTGAGTTGCCCGTGGGAGTTGCGGTGAAATCGCTGTAGCACATATGGCATACCCGTCACATCTTGTGTACAGGTCCATACAATTTAAGTATTACTTACTGCCTTGTCTTTGCAATTTAGCATTTGGAAATGCCATTCTAAATTATCCAATAGTTCATATTTACAATTACATATTAAACAATACCTAATGCGACCCGATACCCGAAAGCCACCGACCAATATAAAGTACATATGTACAACCCAAACACCTTCTCTGCTGTAAAAACAAGATGTGTCATTCTACAATACGTTCGTTCTAATATCGTGCACGTAGCATTCACGTTCGCCAGTATTGATGGGAATCTTAATCCGGCCGTTCGTAGCGGACTCGAGCACGATGGAGGATTCGACGGACGAGACGGAGTAGAGGTCACTCATGTCGTCGCTGTCATGAACGTCATAGAGAGGCCATTTCGTCTCCTCTTCAATAACGTCTTTCTCGACAGCAACAAAGTCGACAGTGGGTTCTCGCTCGTAAAATAGCAAGACGACGTTGCCGTGTGAAAGCACGTCGTCCATACTCACCGGCTGGACATCCCCGTCGGAAACTCTGACCCAGGAGGATCCATCAACGCGCCGGTATGCGATATAGTGCCCAAACGAATGAGAACCGAAATGCACGACAGTACTCGATAGTCGATACCACGTTTCGTCGCCGCCTTCGATCTGGTCGCTGGCGTACTTGCCAAACTGAATCCGTTCTGAGAACTCCACGCGGGTATTACTTTTGCGTGCGATACCGAGTTGAGCGTCGTATTCTGATCTGTTGACATGCAGTACGAGCATGCTCGGGGCCCGGGATATGGCCACCTGCTTCACTTTTGTGGACGACACCAAACGTGGAGGTTTCAGTTTCTCGAAGTCGGCGTCTTGAATTGTAGGCTTCTCGAGAGCAGAAACAATCATGCTGCGGCGGGCACGAAGAATAGGCGCAATGTCTGGCTTCGGTTTCGTCTCCAGCTCAGGTTCGGGTGATGGTGATCGGGACGACGGCGGCGAGGCGTGTGCGATGAGACGTTGTAGATGGGCTTCGGCCGCAACGAGCGAGCACCGTTGGCAGTACACCTCGAGTTTCTCAGGCGCGACCACGTTTGCGAGCATAGAATCGAGCGTGACCGAGTCTCGGCTGAAAAGCGGCGACGACGATGATGATGATGACGACGGGACGGACAATTCGAGGGACGAGAATGGGATCTGCTTCAATGTTTGCTCTTCGCCGCACTTTTGACACACGACCCGCGAGGACAGTAGGCCGTCTAAAGGCAGGATGGTGTTGTCGCTATTGGCACGCTCGGTTCGTAAAGCGTCGAGAAGAGACAGGAGAAACTCGTGCGCGTCCTGCTGCTCGGAGTCGTCCATCCAACGGTTGGATTTGAGTTCCTTGAGTAACGGCACAGTTGTATGGGTGTGCTGAGCTGGCAGGCGCGTGTTGAGGTGACTGATGAGCGTTCTGAGCTCGTGTGCGAGTGGAAGCGAAGCTGACAGCGGCGAGTCGAGAAAGGTTGTTAAGCTTTCTGACGAGGCCATAGCCTGAATTTGTTAGGCATCTTCACTCAAAATTGTATATAGATACGTACCTGAAGAACAGAATTGAGGAAGCAGGCGTTTCCAGGGTTGACGAGGCCACCAAGGACACTGTCGGCCACTGCTGGTGTTGCTGATGGCTGCACATTCGGAGGTGCTGAGTGGTCAGCGCAGCTCCGATCCCAGCGGTGAGAATCCGACAGGAAGAGCGGCGAGCTCGATGTCCACAGATTGAGGAAGTCTGGCGCGATCTTTGCGGCCGCCATGCCCTACTACCGATGGTA
Source organism: Lipomyces tetrasporus (assembly GCF_029532465.1). NCBI lineage: Eukaryota > Fungi > Ascomycota > Lipomycetes > Lipomycetales > Lipomycetaceae > Lipomyces > Lipomyces tetrasporus. The sequence goes on from NW_026611604.1 coordinate 1,022,265, forward strand.
TTGGTATGTGCTGAAGTGCAGAGAAATAGAAATGGAAATGGAAATGGAGGTGGAGTGGAGATATGAATATGGGGCACCGAATAGAAGGCCTAACGAAGAAAAGGCTTGCGTAAGGCGGTGTGGTAATCCTCGTGCCACCACAAATTTCGAGCTATTCTGAATACGGTCTAGTGTTATTATAATAAACTCTATATAGCACGGCTGGCACGCTAACTTGACGTGAGCTAGCTGTAAACGGTAAGGTGTCCTGCAGGTACATTTGCGGATATCCGAGCGCGGTTTTGCATACTTTAGCGAGTATGACGCGGCCTGACTGGGATCCACAAAAGTCAACGCGGCAAGCGCGAACTGACGCAAATTTATTTATTGAATAATAATAATTGCCAGCTCGTCTGACAGCGCTTACGCCGCCTTGGTACTTTGTATTCTCGCCGAAAACTGCTCGGTATTACTTAGCATACTTAGCCTGATTACGTAAATACGACGCGCAATCATCTTTGTCAACACCCTAACCACAAATAGATGGCGGCAGCAGGGTAACGCTGTGCGGCTTAGAATTTGTATGTATGTATCTGATCTAATTTTTTCGCTGAATGTTCTTCTGTGTGAATATAACCGATACGGCAACATGGCTAAGAAGAAAAGTGAGCCGAAAAGAGACACACTTAGACTCAATCTTGGTACTAATAAATTGCGCAGCGAACAGATCAAACAAGCGCGTCGCCCGCCGCGAAATGCCGTCTCCGCCACCAGAACCGGTAATCCACGACGGCGCAAGAGCCGACCAGAGTCACGACAAGTTCAAACAAGATCCGTCCGGCCATAGGAAGAAAAAGGCTAAACTGCCGGCTGCACTCAGCATTTCAAAAAGGCAGCAAAATAGAATATTCAAGGCCGAGAGCAGGAACGAGGCGCTGCAGCATAAAATCACCGTCAAGATAGAAAAATACAAATCCAAGGCAGCACAGCGAAGAACAGAGAATGAGATTGACTTGGACATCTACTCCGGCAATCATGGTCCCGCTGTCGGCCGAAAGAAGATAGACAATCTTAAGGGCGCGGACTTTTTGAATCTCGCTCGAAAGATCAAAGTTGGCGATATGGTTGCCGATTCCGACAGCGAAAGCGACGAATGGGAAGACGAGCTAAATGGCATCGACGAAGAAATGAGAGATACTGCTAAGGATCCAACAGATCGGGAACGCGCTGTGCAACCACAAGTGCATGTGCAAGATATAGAAGTGCCATTTTAAATACAGCATTAGTGTCCAATACATGCTTTGATGTGCAATACCATACGACCAACTGTATATTTATCATTAAATCAATCAAATCAAGTCGAATCAAGCGACAACCGTGACAATAGATAAGCGCGAATTATTTTCCCTTACTACAAACGCAATCAAACAGATATTAAATGTAACAACGAACGAGCCGAGTCCCAAAATTACATTGAAAGCACAAAATAGGTGAAAACACTATCTGTAAACATAATTCGTTATAATTACTTTTTGTACTAATGTGACATACTGGAAAGCCTAACGAGCGTACGACGAGTACCCGCCCCGGCTCTCCAATCCCGCATTACGTCCTCCTAATCCAAACCCCGACGCGCCAGCTCCTGCCGCGCCGCTCGCACCAAACTGCGGGTAGTACTGGTTGTAGTTACCGCTGTATCCGTTCATGCCACCACTGGCCTGCCCTCCGCGTGGGCCAACAGGTCCAACGCTAGAGGGTGAGGGCCCAAGTCCCATCGCCGCCGCGGCTACGGGCGACCGGTCCTTGCCCCAGCTGCATCGGACAGGGCGGCCGTTGATTTGCACGCCCGAAAGCTGGCAGATCGCAAGCGCGGCCGCCTCGTGCGAGTCCATTCGCACAAACGCATATCCCCGGTCGGACTGTATTCGCACATCCACTACAAATCCAAAGTTCTGAAACATCGGGATGAGGTCGTTCTGGTTGGTGTACGGCGAGAGGTTTCCGACATACACTGTGGTCTGCCACGATGGCGACTGGTTGACGACTACGTCGTAGTTCTGCTGCATGCCACTATTTGCACCACCAAATCCAGACCCGTGTCCGGCCACGTACCCGCTATTGAACAGCACATTCGGCATGTGATGACTGTTGGGTTGCTGCTGCTGTAGTCCGGTCGCGTTAGCGCCCCGCTGGTTCGCCCAGTTGCATCGGATCGTGCGCGACCCCAACCATTCGCCATCCATCGTCGTCTTCGCCTTTTCCGCGTCGCTGCGTTCGCGGAACGACACAAATCCATACCCTCGTGACCGTCCTGTCTTGAGATCCCACATCACTCGCGCCTCCGACATCGTCGGGAATACAGAGAATGCTTTTGCCAGCAGCTCGTCGTCAACTTCGTTCGACAGGTCTCCGACAAATATATGAAAGTGTTCTATCAAGCGCCGTGTTAGCCTGGTATATGTAGGATAGGCGACTACAGTGAACTTACGTGAAGTGTCCTCCTTCTGTCCGGCATTGTGCGACTGATAGGCCCAGTTGATCTTAATTTCTGACTGATGAATGGTGCGGCCGTTCAGCGTCTGCATAGCCGTCTGGGCCGCGTTCGGATCGTCGTACTCAACAAATCCATAATTATACCCCTTGTGGTTACGGTCCGGAATGATCTTGACGCTCTGCACATGTCCCGCGACTTCGAAAATGTCACGCAGCATGTCTTCCAGCACGCGAGGGTCCAGCCCGCCTACATAGAGAACCCGCTTGTTGATTTCGCCTTTGCGCCCCGCCACACCCGTCGATGGTTCGCTTGCACTCGAGGTATTCGTCGTAGGCGGGGCAGATATGGTTGCGGACGGAGCCGCGACTTTGGGTGCGGCCGAGATAGTCACCGAGCTCGTTGGCAGGGACGTAGAGGACGTTGGAAGTATGTGGCTCATATCGATCGTAAGAAGTGATGTCGAATCGGACCAGCTAATGAATGACAAATGCAACTGTTTGCGGGATAAAAGAAATGTCTATCTCGCCTTTTTCGATCTGTGGATCACTCGGGCGTAATGCCAATTCCGAGTAGTGGCACTTACGTGAAGATCGAACAAAGCCGCAGGCCAAACGCTGCTATCCGAACCGCCAAATATATCCAGTAGTATATTCTATCGACACCAAAAGAACAACGACTCTGGCGGAGGATGCCCGTGAAGGTAGAATGAAGAATGAAAGTTGGGAGATGGTGGAGGTTTTTTTTCTTGGTTTGGGATCTAGCAAACGAAAAAAAAGTTCGCGACTAAGGAAACAGCACAGATGCATGTGTAGCGGTGTGGTTGAGTCATCAAACGCGACGCGCCTGTGCAGATGCGTAAGAGTCTACGCGTTGACTGCCATCACGAAATGCTGTGATGTAATCCGTCAAAACATTACTGAATGTCACTATTCTGATAACTTCACAGCATGTCCGACGCAGACAAAATAAAGGAGGCGTTTAATGTATGTAGTGTATTGACTATTCTAACGCTATCAAACGGCTAATATATCAGTCTGTCCTTGTCGCGACTGCCCAGCTCGCGCGCAATCTTCAGGAATCAGCCAGCCCCAAGTACGTTCACAAGTATCTCCCGGTCGCGGTTCATACAGGCTAACTGTTATACAGCGTATATCCGCCAGTCCTCGGAGAAGCTCGTGTAGCACTCGACAAGTCGCTGAAGTCTTTTCACACCGCACTTGACATGACCGAAATAACTCTCGTAAGCAGGTTCACGTCTGTTCGGTGAAAATTGAAGCTAATCGAATGCAGAAACAAGCACGGGACACGCTCCAGCGCGATCTCAATAAGTTGCAGAAGTCCAAACAGCAGAATAGCTCGGCACAGCCGCAGCCGTTCACAATCGACATCGAATAGTTTGCACTCTTGCGGGTGCTTGACGGGAATCGCCACATCGTCAACATTCGCCTTGCGAAAGTAATCGGACTTGCGGTTGCGAATTGGATATCTCACGACGGATAGCACCGAATATATGACTGCCAATCTCAATCGCGGGGCGTCCGCAGAGCGCGGCTGGGCTAACGGAAGTATTTTGCTACCGTGCAACCATGGTAGCAGTAATATTGGATATGATGGCGCCTATTACATGACAACATACAGCCAAGCGATCAAAACGGGTGAAGAATAACAAGCTAGCCTAGCCTAACCGCAAGAGATGAGAGCACTATCAACAAAAACGCAAAAAAAATGACACATAGATCATTTAATAGCAAAACCCAATTGCAACCCTATAGTTACGCAATTAATTAACCAAATTTCAATAAACCATTAACCAAATTATATCCTGTAACAAAGGAGCATAGTCTATTTGACAGACAAACTTTCGACGCGTTTCGCCGTCCGAGCGGCCTCGTCTTCCTCGATCTTATCAGACGCAACTGGGGTTTCGCTCCCAATCGTTTCTACATCGGGCGTCGAGTGGTTCTTTCGGATCAGCTCCGCCATTTTATCGTCGAATCGGACGACCATGCATGTCAGATTATCCATGCTGAAATGCGTCAGGGCGTAATCAATCAATATCCGGCTCGCTATCTGAGGATCTTTGACATCACGAATGATATCAACAGCATCCTGATCCGAGCAAACGTCCCATAGTCCGTCGCACGCTAATATCACAAACTCGTCTTCGGGCATCAGATAAGTTTCCGTAGTGTATGGGCGGCTAGTGACCAATTTCTTGATGTAAGAGTCGCCAAGAGCGCGCGTCACCGCTAGGATGCCATTAACACGCCCGTTAAGGACAACGCCACCGCTGTTTTTTATACGTTGAGCTTCCATCGGATCGGTCCCTTTGTGATCGTACGATAGTCGTAATGCTTTTCCTTTCCGGCTATACGAACAGTTAGATTTTGTAATCAATATTCCAAACTAACTTACCACAAAACTATTCGTGCGTCGCCAGCATTGGCGGTATATAGCATTCGCTCTTTAATTGTATGCTGAGGTTGACTCACTCTGACCTGCTCGTTGCTCTTCCGGCGATGATGATGTAGGAAATGGTAATGACGATACAAATGATGTGGATTTAAATCATTTGGCTGAGGATCGTTACTCCGCTGCGAGTCGGCCTCGGGTGAATGCCCATTTGTTGACTTTGGCGAGTATGGCATCGCTGCCATCTCTTCCCATCGCAGCAAGGCGACCACAGCAGTGCATCCTGCATTTTTAAGGGACTGCTTGCTAAGCTGGATATCAGCCTCGGTAAACGTCCGATCAAATACTTCTGGTATTGATCCATGTGGATCTTTCCTTAGCTGCTCTTCCAGCAGAACATGCAGCCTCTGTCCGCACCAGTCGGCGACGGCCTTGCCAGCATGGCCATCGAATACGGCGAAATAGCCCGCATCGTTTGAAATATGCGCGCTGCTGTTGCCGGTTGCGGTATTTGGAGCGTTCGCCACACTAAAATTCGATCCTGCCGGTGATGTCGCTGTGTTGCTTCCGTGTTTCGACTTTGTTAATGCAGAAAAAGGACCGCCCGATGTCGTTATTTGGGGAGACGACGCTCCGCCACTTGCCACCGCGCCAAAATCGTAGATAACAGTATGCGTATCCTCCATCGCGTTGCGACACTTCAAGTTCTCATCCTCGGATACTCCGACAGTGAAGGTGCCATTGAACTCGGAAGGCCTGGCGGCGTGAATTGTCGGTGACGGCGACTTTGATTTGCCGTGCAAGACCTTGAACGATCGCTCAGGCTCTTTACTTGATCCGCTGGTAAACCTCGCAAAGAAAGACGTCGGCGAGTTGCCGCCGCTCGTGTCGGCGTCCCTTGTTGATGCTGAAGCCGTCGAGGACGAGCTCCCCCTACGGCGATGATCTGTACTGGTAGCGGGCGCTGAAGCGCCTAGGTGGAGTTCTGCAGACGCAGCTGAAGACGGCGGGGTCATATTGATAATTGTGCGTGTGGTTTATAGTAGACGTGAACGAGATCATGCAAATATGCCACAGATAATTGAATGTACTGGTACACCAGATTTAGCAAATCGCTTATGAAGTGTTAAGGACACCGAATGCCGAGCGTGACGCAGTTGTCCAAAACACGCGACATGACAGTCTGAGGGCTTAGTACCGCGCCGCGCCCTCTTCTTCAATGACTGTGGAAGACATGCTATCTCGATTACATATTATTTAATCTCGGCAATAGATTATGCTACAAAATCGGTCGTCATATCCGTCGCAGCAGAGCGCAATTGCGCCGTCGCAGGCAAGTTCGTCAGAAAAGTCCATCCCGACCAGTCTCACACCATCCGCCATCCGTGCTTCCATAACAACACCGCGTAAAGTCACAATCTATGATCGGAATCTGAATCGTCGAGCGCCTGAATTGTCGCTTGCTTCATTCGCGTTTTTGTTCAGTGAACTTGTGCAGTATTCGCAGAAAAATGTTAAAGGCATTCAAGAGATGGAGACTAAGTATGCCCTTCCTCAGTCAAGATATCGGAGATGTGTGCTAACGGGAGCCGCTAGATTGAGTGACTATGGATATCACGTAGGACAGCGCGTGTTAGAGCTGGCAGTCATTCGGGAAATAAAAACCGCAAAGCGGGAGACTCGTGTGCTTGGGCTCCTACAGTTCATCAATACCGGCATCTGGAAATCGGTTTTTGGCAAGCCAGCAGATGCGCTAGAAAAGTCAAAGGATCAGGAGGATGAATGTACGTAGATTTACTACGCTCTTATGTAACTGCTCTGACGACTGTAGATATGATCATCGACAACGACCCGATAGTCAACAAGTACATATCAGTCCCGAAGGAGATGTCGCAACTTAATTGTGCGGCTTTCCAGGCAGGAATAGTCGAGGCTGTAATGGACGGTTGCCAGTTTCCGGCGCGGGTGACCGCCCATTCGGTTCCAACTGACCTCTTCCCACTGAAAACGGTCTTCTTGGTGAAGCTGGATCCCGTCGTGGTAGAGCGGGAGCGATATATGCGATAGTATAGCCTGGGGAAAATGCGGGGACTTTGTTCGGCGTTTGTGCAATTGCATTTGTTCGTGATATTACATTGTTAGATATTTCCAAAGATACTGTACAAATTACTTCTGTCGCTTGCTTGGATACGCATCATGTAGTCCACCAAGCTTATCTTGAGCCCTCTTACTTATTCGATCCTTCCTAAACCACGGTGAATCGGTGTTTTGTGACGTGTCCTCGTTCAATAGATGTGTCCACTTTGACTGTCCCCGCTTTCCAAATTGGTCACCCCGGACCTGCATGATTTTTGGCAGTGAGGTCTTGTCTTTGACGTCGTCTTCCAAGGTCCCCGCACTGTAGTCTGTCCGCTTAAGAATATCCAGATCCTGGTAGAATGCGCCCTTGTGGTAGTACTTTTGCATGAACCCGATCTTCCCACGATTCTTAATCTTCTCTTCCTGCTGCTGTCGCACGCGTTGAAGATCCTCCTTCAACCGCTCATTCTCATCCATATTCCTCCGCAATTCGATCTCTTGTAACTCCCGCTCGCGCTGTTCAAGTTCGTCTCTCTCGCGTTTGATTCGTTTCAGCTCGCGCAGCTTCCACGTCGCGCGCTCCGCCAGTGGGTCAAGATCGTCAGTGTCGTCAATATCCTCTGCATTAGTGATTATGTTGGCCTCGTGTAAACTCGAAATTGCATGCGCGGCTGCTTCAGCACGAATTTGCTGCTCAATCATCGCTAGCGTTTCTTCCTTCTTTTTCCCCCTACGTACTTCGTCGTCTGCAGTCGTGTCATATGCAAACTGGGGCTTCCCCTCGCTCGTAGCTCTCTTGTTCCTAAATCATAAATTAGACCAGTCACGTCGGTGCAGTAGGTAGTCGACATACCTTGGAACAAACATAGGTCGTAGTAGAACCTTCTTCTCTTCCTCGCTTTCGCTCTCATCCTCACTTCCACTTTCACTTTCTTCTTCACTCTCGCTCTCATCTTCGGACTGCTCTTCCTCAGATTTGGCAGGCTCTTCTTTGACGGTTTTCTCTCTGAACCGCTCATTCAGATCAACCTTCTTCAAGCTCTGTACAACAGGCTTCGTGCCACTGACAGCTTGTGTTCTCGCAGACGTCTGCGTTTCACTTTCGTTTCCACTACTTTCGGCTTCACTAGCGCCCACACCTATCTCTAATATCGATTCAGTGACATCTTCGGTCTTCGCCAGCCGAGACTCATCTTCGTCGGGTGATCCTGATTCGTCGGACGATGAAGAAGGCGATGGCGAGCGTGAAGTCCTCTTGCCAGGAAAATATCGTGTTCGTTTTATTGGTTGGCTTAATTTGGGGGGCATCCTGATCGTGTGGTATAACGAATAGCCAGTGAGCGTGCCGTGGCGATTCATAAGTTCGAATCGACGAGTATTAACTTGAGCCGCGCCGAGCTTGATATCTTCGGCCACAATATACAATCCAGCATCAGATTATATCAAATTTGTATCTTGACAATATATTTATATATTTATTTGCAAATGTATTCTACTCTACTACTACTACAATTTACTGGAAAAGATCGCCATCCCGTCCTCAAGGAACTCAGCAATCATGCACCCTTGTTGGTCGTATAGACTGCCCGGAATATACAATCCTGCCGTCGCCGGACCTGCCCGTCCACGATTCCATCAAGCTCCATCCATCGTCCGCGGGAGCAACTGACTTGTTATCTAGAGAAGACGGTGGGAAGAAGACTATCACGTGCGTTAACGATGTCTAGTACGACATTAGTAGTGCCCAGGATGAGTCGAAGCTAATACCTACAACTTGCTCGATGCTGTCCGCTTTGCCTATTATCCGGGAAGCTACAAATAACGAATTTCTGTCAGACGCGTATATATGTGCGCTCCTACAATAGTCAGTACAGGGTTGAGGATAAGACGAGAGAGATGTTACAAGTGGAGATTCGGACTATCATCTAATTTAGTGACCGATTCGTAAAAGTGATACTGATATCAGTCAGAAATCTGTTCATAAAACATTAAGGAGAGTTACCATTTTTCTACTGGCGAATTCTTCCGCTTGCTTGGCATAAGTGTGCGGCAGCTTTCTGACGTCGATTGCATGCTGTATCTGCATGTATTGGTTAGAATCGTCGGATGCCCACTCGATCCACCTGTACAAGTTAGCTCCATGTCCAATAATGCTACAGGCACGCGCACTTTGGTATGTCTATATCCGGCGCAGAACTGCACTCCTCTGGCTTGATCGCAAGAACAGGGGCTGCCGGTCTGTGACTTCATTTCTCGACCCCTTCGTCTTCTCCATCTTTAACAATGACAATCTGTCCTGGCTCTTCGATTTTTTTGAATGACACCAACGCAGTGAATACTAATGTCGTTTTGTCCTCGCTTCTACCGCATGGCCGGCCGTTTCTTTTATGTGAAGAGATATACTGGAACACTCGCACCGACCGCACGAGATATCGCGATCCGTCACGGACCATTTCAATCAGGTAGTGGAATGGAACACTATCGGTATTGCCGTTCAAGAACTGAGCCTGCATATTCTACGCCCGCACTCGTTAGCTACTGTCCAGATAAACGTTGCCAATCGAAAACACGTTACAAATGTAGAGTCTTGGAACTGTCTTTGAAGCTACATAGAGACTTTGAGCGAGCAAATGGCCGCCAAACACGCCGCGTGCCACTGCGGGCTTGAACGGAGTTTTGAGAGATCGATAATGGTTGGCATTTATCTTCTCAAGCGACATGAGCGCTCCAAAGTCGGACGGAGGAAGTTGTACGTCGCTAGAAGATGAGGGTTTCGACACTCTGTCAACAAGTTTGTCCATCTGCTTTAAATATAGAATAATGAAAGTCTATCCGTGTAAATATCTGGTATAATGCAAGCATGAATTGAGTCAAGACCCTGCTGTGATTCGATCGCCCCGGAAACGCGGGGTCCAATAAGTTTGACCGGGGCCTCGTGCGGCGCGCCACAGCTCAGTAAAGGCACAAACTTTGTTGACGCTGCTGCAGATAAACCATAAAGCCTAATCCTATCTATCAGTTCGTTGTGGCTTCGCTTATTCCCAAATGCCGTCCGCAGTCGCCATGTCAGCTCCTTAGCTAAGGTTTGCTATTTGCTACTCCATATCATTCTCGTCTCAGGTACAACACTCAATAATCTTGGAGTGTGCGATTCGCGCCATTCAGCTTCCATTATTCATCATCAAGTTTTAGCGCCGACATTTGTCTCCGCTTGTTATTTCGCCTGTCTCCAATAAGCTGAATATTGTGAGATCTTCATTGTTGCGGACAGTGGGCGGCAGCAGCACCTTTCATCCATTCGAGAAGCAGGACAACAACAGCATATTGTGAGACAGATTAGTTCATATCATACAACATGCAGCCTTCGCAACCAAATGACAGTCGTAGCAGCAACAGTGGCGGCCGTGGGCGATCGTCTCGGAGGGCGCGGACTGTGATTTCCTGCAATGAATGCCACAGGCGCAAACAAAAGGTTTGGCCTTATTTGAATTATTGTAACATCAAATGGTTACTAACGAGGTTCAGTGCGATCGTCTACAACCGTGCAATCAGTGTATTGGGCGCAAGGTCGAGTCTCTCTGCCAGTACGCCGCCCGGTCGTCTTCCCCGAGATTGGCAACGACTACGCAGACAGGAACAAAGGCCACAGAAATCGGCTCGGCATCATCTAACAACTCCAGTCCCAGCACTTATGTGCACACCTCGTCTTCTATGACCGAATTGTCACCAAGCAATTACGACGAGGTATCGACTGCTGTCCCAGTCTCCCGAAAGCGACGCCCTGTGGCCGACAACAGCGAAGGCGAGAATAACAACGGCGATATGTCTGATTCAGATTCGCTTGTTGAAAGCGATATCGACTCCGAGGACGATGACGATGATTTTGACACTCTGGGGTACTTCAAATCTGGTGTCGCGAATATTGCCCACGACATCGCGGAGCTAAATCTATCGTGCAAAGGAGTCTCACCTGCAGGGTGTGAATCCTCCATCGCGGCCAAGCGAACCAAAACCGCGTCCCGTAACCGCAAGCTCGTTTCGCGGGTATTGCGCACTATGCCGCCTAGGCCATATGTCGAGCTGCTGGTCAGGATATTTTTCTCTGATGCCAATTTTTATCAGTCACTAAATCAGGTAGCATTCTGCGAAAGTCTGCGACAATGGTGGGAGCTGCCAGATAGGGTGAGTAATATTGCGAATCCGATGTTAACCTTTCGCTTGATGTCTATATCGATTCAGTTCGTGCCCAAGGAGCATCTTGCCACTGTGCAGCAGATCGATCATTCGCTTGGGACCCTGACGAAAGACTATTCCCAGGCAGCACGTGAGCTCTCTGCGTTATTGCCCGATTGCATAGACAAGGTGACAGAGAGCGTACTGTTTGCTGCATGGTTGAAATACGAGGCACGTATGAAAGAGAGCTGGTATTCCTTGGCGACTGCGATTCGTATGGCGCAGGAAATCAAGCTCGACGTTGAAGAGCCTGACACGCCCCCATCGTACGAGCGAGAGCAGCGCCGGCGACTGTGGTGGACTATCTATCACTGGGACAGATGCATGGGGCTTATTCTGGGCCGGCCGAGTATGATTAAGGACGAGCTGTGGGACGTACCTCTGCCATTGGATCTGCCGGATGAATGCTACTATCCTTCCATCACTCCTGCCGCGGCAGTCACTGAATTCACTGGTCGTGTACTTTCGTTCAAATTGGCGCCTTACATATCCGCACTCGACACTGATCCGCACAATCTCTACAAGGACTTAACCGTATACACAGCGTCACTGCCAGCATACTTTTCTATCCACGCTCCTGATACGTCCTTGGATGCACAGTACCCGTTCTTGATTGCCCAGCGTGAGTCAATGGCAACAACGATCTGTATGATTCTCTGCGCGTTGTACAGACGCAAAGTGCCGGTTCCGGATCCGCTATCTTTCTGTCTCCGGTTATTGACAGCCGCGGACCGGATGCTATCCTTGTCCGGAGAGCACCAGTACCGGCAGTTTATGATTGTGTACCAGAATTTGGAACCATCAGTCTTAATATGTCGAGAGATTTTGAAGATGAGTGGGAGTTTAGCGGAGTCAGGGTTTGTGATGTGTCGCGACCGGTCCGGGAATGCGATTGACTTATGGCAGTGCTTGAGAGCTGTCGAGAGCGCGCTGGCGAGGTTGAAGATTGTTAGGCCGAGGAATAAAGTTGCCGGCAAGGCATATCGAATATTGAAAGAGTTGTTCCGGCGGGTCAAGGCTCAGGTTGACCAGGAAAGAGTCCGGTATGCTCGGTTACACGATTTTCACAAGGGAGATTCGCCTCCGGAAGAGAACATGGTGGAAAGAAAGACCAAGAAGGTGCGAGTAGGGCAAGCTAAGCCAGTAGACGTCACGGCGAGTACGAACGGGACGTCAGTAGCTACGACAGCGGCGGCCAATGTGCCAAACAGCTTCTCAATTTCAGGTCCGCCGTCTGACTGGACCGATCAAGTTCGACTGGAGAACGCGGATTTGACTGATATTGAAGATTCAATGCCAGACGATTCAGTGATGAAGATCATGCAGCATTTTGACCTTTCAAACCTTGTTCGAGCATCGCCCAACGACACGGTGACGCCAACAACTTCACCCGAGACCTTGACGAACATGCCTCCAGATTTCACGGTCGATAAGCGTCCGAATCCGCAGTACCCGGGCCAGCTCCAGATGCAGCCGCACCAGCAACAGCAACAGCACCTGGCACCGCAGCAAATGCTGGACCAGGACAGGCAGATCGATAACGGTGATCAAATGTTGTTTTCGTGGGCGGATGACATTGATATTGAGAATTGGGACATGTCGGCTATTGGCGAGCAGATGGACTTTGGCATGCTTTAGAGAAACCGGATTTATTAAATGTCAGACAATTGGTTCGACATCCGATGTACAGCATCGAATCCTTTTTTATATTAGATCCTGCGTGTACGTGAAGTACATTGTAATGAGTGTAGTTATTGCGGCGCCAGAGAGCACTAATATAAATGGGATAATATCGATTGCAGTACATAAGAAAGCCTAACCCGTGACATTATGATCATGACGACAAACAAAAAAAAATTAACCCGACAAGCTGTTCTACAGAGTTTTCTCAACCATGTATAACTAAACCGACGACAGTCTAAGTACCTTATTGATAGCAGTCAACCTTTTACCAAAAAACAAATAACTAGCTGTTCCCACATCACTGCGGCCCTTGATATGGATAGACTAAAAATTTACAGACGCTTAATGATCTGCTCCGTGAAGTGCTTGGTACCGGCTGTGCCCTTCAAGTCTCGGGTGATGTTCTCCGGCCCGGAGGCAATGGTCTTGAGGACTGCGTTCTCGATCTTGTCAGCGTATTCGTTGAGTTTCATGTGACGGAGCATCATGACGGAGGAGAGGAGAAGAGCGGTCGGGTTGGCCAAGCCCTTGCCGGCGATGTCGGGAGCGGAGCCGTGGACGGCCTCGAATATGCTGACTTCGTCGCCCATGTTGCCGGACGGAGTGAGACCGAGACCACCGATCAAGCCGGAGCACATGTCGGACAAAATATCACCGTACAGATTCGGCATCACCATAACGACTGGCTTGTATGGCTCGGGGTCAGTGACAATCTTGAGGCAGGTGTTGTCAAGCAGCTCAGCGCCGAGCTCAATGTCAGGGTATTCCTTCGCGATCTCCCTCGCTGTGCTGAGGAAGAGACCGTCGGACATCTTCATGATTGTGGCCTTGTGAACGACGAGAACCTTAGGCATGCCGGTAGCACGGGCGTGCTGGAAAGCGTAGCGGATGACACGCTCACAGGCCGGTCGGGTAATGAGCTTGATGCTCTGGACGACACCGTCGACGACCACGTGCTCGATGCCAGAGTATTCGCCCTCGGTGTTCTCACGGATGAGGACAGTGTCGACGTTGTCATATGGAGTCTTGTAGCCGACGACCGAACGGCACGGTCGCAGGTTCGCAAATAGGTTGAACGTGCGGCGGAGAGTCAGATTGAGCGAGACGTGGCCCTTGCCTATGGGCGTGGCGAGCGGGCCCTTGAGGGCGACGAGATTTCGTTTCACGGACTCGATCGCGGCATCGGGGATCGCAGTTCGGCCGTCCTTCAGAATGGGAGTGACGTCCACGGGCTCCCAGATAATGGGGACCTTGGATACAACATTGTCAGTGGCGGCAGCATGGCGGCGGATACAATACGTACCTTGGCGGCAGCGTAGATGTCTTTGACAGCAGCAGAAATCTCAACACCGATACCTATACCCCGTTAGCTGTGTTTTCTGCAGATGCTGGGCCAAAGAAAGTAGTTCCAAGACTGGCTCACCATCACCCTCGATCATCGTGACCCTGTATTTGCCCTGCAGTCGAAAACAAATTAACACGCTGTCCGCCAACAACCATATCGGATGACCAAACTGCAGCACGTACATCAGCGTTCTTCGTTCCCTTGAACTCGGCGACCTGGGTGGAAGCGTGTCGTCGGACGGTCTGAAAGAAAGCAATTCGTTAGCCGGCGATCCAAAATAAACATTCCAAGCACCACAATCGGATGTCGTCGGCACAACGAGACAAGGATAGCACTTGTACTCTTAGCCCATACAAGTGGAGGTCGAGCAAGCAGAGACGATCCGAGCCGTCACAACTAGTGACAGCCAATTATCTCGGCAGCTCCGGGGCTACAGTCCGAAAGACGCCTATCCGAGAAGCTGCGGCTAATGAACAAACATACCTGGATCGAGAGGGAGCGGAGCGGGCGCACGAGTGCAGCCGAGCGGGCAAGAGGGCGAGAGAGCAGCATTGCTAGAGAGCCGAAGACAATTGAGTGAGCAGATAGAAGTGTCGAGGAGGAAGATGAGTTGCCGATGGTCGAGATGATTTCAGACTGCCTTCCAGGGACTCGGCGCAAAAAAATCGTTTTGCGGGTCCCGACGGCCAATCAGATTTGCGTTTCGCTGAGTCAGGAGTTATGTCAGCGGTCGTCTGCCCGGAGCATTCGCGGGATCCGACAACCAGACTGTCATCCCGTCAAGCAGTGGCACAAGCGTGTTGAAGTGGCAAAAGCGCCAGTTTCTACTCCGATTAGATGTAGATGACATGTGTGGCTATGGCACTCGCCGGGCAGCCACAGCAACGTCTCCAGCGACTCGATCGACAGGACAGCCTGCTAATTCCTACGGGGCGACAGTATTCGAATACGCTATCATGTGTTGGTTCGTGATGAGGTATTAGCCATCTATGAAGCCTGTAATGTGTATGCATTGTTCGGCACTCGTCTCCGGCGCGACAAGTGGCTGTCATCGAAACAACATCCGGGGCGCAATTTCAGGGGGATCAAGGGTTTTAAACTATTCGGCGGCTCCATCCACACGGATTTCGCCCATCGCTCATCACCTACGAATCATTATCGTCAGTCAAATCAGTCCCGTGCCGCAAATTTCAGGGTTGGTATGATCCAGAATCGAGTAAAATATTCTTGATTAACAACAGCTGCTTCAGCCACAGCCATTACAAATTATATGTTTTGTCAAAACTAACAACCAAAATAACCAAAACGTAAAGATTCCAAATAATTCAAAATATTCTGGTGGATCATATCAAGTCCACATTCAAAACCGGCCAACTCCCTTTGCTTCGCTATCTAGTATGCCAACCTCCAAGCCATTTCATCTTTACTCTTTATCTTCTCTCTCCCGAGCCCAGTCCTCTGTCGAGCGATCCACATCAGGATGACTGCTCTCCCGCTCTTCCTCGCCTTCCCTTTCTGGCTTGACTTCCTCCTCTGACTTCGACTCGTGTGACCCAGCTGCCGGCTCTTCTACCGTGCCGTTAGCTTTCTCGATGACTACCGGCGCAGCATTGGCGGACGATTCAGTGGGCTCCTCATCGAGAGCCTCCACGCCATCTGCTGGAGTAATAGGCTCAGTAACGGCTCCATCTTCAGGCGCAGACGGAATAATAGATTCGCGAGGCAAGACCGTGAACACCTCGGTGGGTTCTTCCTTCTCCTCGGGCGCGAACGGATCGATGCTGTTGGAAAGTATGTCGTCCAAGCCCTCACCGGTCCACCCTTTTCGTGCGATACCTTCAAAAATCTCCACTTCCGCGCGGACAATGCCAGTCGCCTGTTTCAGTATCTTGGCCGAGATATCCTGCGTGATATCCAGAGAATACTTGAAATACTCGTATTTTAGCGTCTCGAGTCCATCGACCTGCGAAGTCAAGTCCATCAACGCACTGCGATAGAGCGCCAAGTTTCGCTGTTTCTTCTTGCCCAGTTTGACATGTTGCTTCTCGGTCTTGCGCAATTGCTTCGTGCGTGAAATTGTTTCTTTCTGGAATTTCTCTTCGTGCTCTTTGGTCACCTTAGCATAAGTATCGACTTCAGTTCGCACTGGCAGCTCGAATCCTTTCGTGAAGCTCTCGGAGAGAATCCTATGGTGATTGGCGGCAAGATACTGCAGTCCAGCAGCACCAGACAGTCCATCCTCACTCTCACTGGCACCGCGGCACTTTGCGCACGCCTCAAGCGCCGAACCAAACTGGTTCTCTGCCTGGGCCACGGCCGCGAGCGCCGTCCGCAGCGTAGCCGCAGCGCTCAACAGGGTCTCATACGCCGCGACATTATTCTGGATATCGTCCTTACTGACTATGACTTTTGGAAGCGTAGGTGGTGCAGGAAATGTTATCGAGGCCAATGTCGGCGGGAACTTGGCAGTGCTGACGGTGCCGACCGGCGACAGCTCACCTGGTGCTGTGCCCGCTTCTGTCGCAGGTGGTGAGACCGGTGCCTCTGTTGCTGCTGTCGCCATTAATTTAATGGAGATAGATGCTTGACGCTGATAGAGTTATTGATAGTGACCGCAACTTGAGATGAGCGAGAAGCGGAATAAGAGAACGGAGAGTGGCTCGTTAGTGTCCCTAATGCGGAAAAGGCACGGCAATGGTCTTATCACGGTGCCTCTAATTACATGAACCCTAACATCCGCCATTTTCTACAGGCTAACAAAATGACAGGGTTAGGGCGTGAAAGCAATCAACGCACCAGGATAAAACCGAGTCAATATGCTCGATGACGCAAGAATTAATCTGTGAAACGACCTTCGCGTTCAACCAACCAATTCCAGCTACAATTATACTGTATACATAACATATGCACTACATAAAGTACAGATATACTCTACATAATCGTACACACTATCCCACAACTGCAAGCGCACTCCATCTGCAAAGACACATGCCTGGAGTTGAGTGAGCTTATTGGTGGCCTTATCGTTCGACTGCTTGGAAAGCTTATTTGATCTCTCTAAGACCCCGCCTCGACATGGCCGTCGCGATAAACCCCATCGCGTCGACCACGACAATAATATCAGAATCTAGACGCCGCCACGCTCATTCTATTCCCATCTGCAGGGTTTGCTCGTAACTGGCTGGAAGACGACGTGAGTCCATGTGGCGTGTTGCATAAACTCACGCGTTCGTTGATCAGGAACGGCGTGACACTAGCGGCCCCGTGCGAATTATGTCGCAGCCTGCTTTAGCTCTCGTCCTCGTCGTCTTCGTCGTCGTCGAAGATTTCATACTCATCCGCATCAGCAAATCCGCCCTCTGCGCCAATATATTAGCTAATAATCCTCTGGATGACAGAGCTGGCAACGAAATTGATAACAAACCTTCGCGTCCTTCTTCCTGGTGCAAAATACCTAACAGCTCGCGTAGTTTCTGACCTCCGTCCTCGCTAACCGCTGACACAGCGTGCAAGACTTCTTTCTCGCTCGACTCGGTATGTCCATCCTTTGTCGCGGCAGGACCTTCCTCGTCGTCTTCCCTCGCAGACTCCTCAGCAGCGGCCGCCGCAGCTGTGACTGCTTCATCATCACTAGCCTCCTCTAATATCTTTGCAACGTCCATTTGCTTAATTGCTTGTCCATTCCACAATGCCATGAGCTTGAGTCTAATAATTCTTCGAATCTTGGATATCGTAGTTGCCTTGTACCATCCGTCTTTCTCATCTGCGTCGTCCCTTAATCCGCCATTCTGAACCAAGTCGGCTAGCACGGGATCCGTAATGTCGCATAGCTGAAAGCTCCTGCCGGCCGGTAAATGAATGCCATCAAAAATATGGGTCGGCACATGCACATCTGCCCTTTTCTCGTCTTTGTCCTCCTCGTCCTTAAACCTGGCATATCTGCCAGGTTTCTTAGCTTCCTCCTCATCCTTTGGTGAAATCCTGAAATATTCGGTCTGATATTTCGCGTACAGTTTATCTTTGCGTGGATCAATGCCGTACTTTGTATATGTCGCCCTCCATGGCCCACTTTTCCACGTGAACGCAACATATGGCAATGCGAACTTGACATGAGAGGTCCACATATGGCGCAGCTCGTCATCTAATGCTTCTTCCTCCAATGCGCGTCTGGTCCAGATTGGCCGCTCGTCGAATTTCGCGCGCAGTAGCTCAATGATTTCCAACATGCGCGGATTCGATGCAGTCGCCTTCGCCACCGGCAGATTCTTGGCCGGATAGGACTCGTCCGGGACAGACGCGTCAGTCCACCGCACGACTTTGCTGAATAATCTCTGCACTATCGATTTGTTGACAAGACGGGTTGCGCCTGACGCATCGGTCACCGCGTGCACGGCCGGATTCTGGCGGTATGAATAGTCGAATGGGACCGTGATGCGGGAGAAGCGCGGTGGTGGTGGCATGTCGAAGTCTGTTGCTGACAGTTGTGTGTCTGAGAACGTGAGTTGCGAAATTGCATCCACTGACCTGTTAGCGTCGCTATAATGCAGTGAACTATGTACTCTACAACTTACAGTCTCCAGAGTATAATGACGATCTCATTTTAGTCACGAATGGGGAATTGAGAGTGTTGTACTGATAATCAGCCATCTCTATCCAGATCAGCGTTGACCTTCACTACGGTCGCGGTCAGCAAACAAACCTCTGAATCTGACAAAGCAGTTGACGACCGCACATGGTGCTACCGTGTATGAGTCGCGATGCACTTCCAAGGTCCTTCGCAGATCGCCGCCATGTTGGGCTAGATGGGCTTTCTTGACCTTGACTTTGAGCACGATTGAGTGACCGTGTGTTGTCGATCGCGATACAATCGGGTGCGAGAACCGGTCCTCAGGAGATAGCGTTAGCTCAAGTGGCGTCTGGCCGGCCGAATTAATTGTCTGCGCTCCAGTTAGAATGCTACGTGTGAAGAATATTACACGTCAACGGACCTTTCGCAGCGCGTCTTTCCCGCCCAGCGTCAAAATAGCTCTGTCGATGTCACGGACTGCGCCGGGATGCTCTACGCAGGTGATACGTGGGACTATATCCAACGACATTATATGCAGATTGGTGTTTGAACGGACATGACGAAGTGGTTGATCTATAACCAATTATTGTTTGCGACGAGTTCATTTTGGATCCCTAACGCGTATTGTCACGCAATTGAATTTCGATGACACATGTGGTCAATGTCAGATCCAGGAGTCGTTGCATGTCCCACACAAATCACACACCTCCTCATTTCGACAATAATCCCCAAACACTGCAAGTCCGCAGCCATTTGTCCGTCGACAGTCGGCATCATCATCTCGTTTCGAATTCGATCCATTATCGCCAGGATATAGCGCAGGACCGACTGGCGTCCTCGCCATGAAGGGTTTTAAACAGCGCGTGGTAAGTGCGTCATGATTCATTGGGGGGGTAGTATGCGATGTTTATTGCCGCTCCCTCGAGCTGACGGCCGTTCCGTCTAGTTATCCCGCTCGAGAAGTACACACGATCCGTCGCCGTCGTCCGCGTCATCTGCGTCGTCCGGATCTTCAGCACAGACTGGTCAGTCCGGGCCGGCGGCGAAATCAACAAACGTATTAGTCGGCAACCCTGGGTCAGGAGTACGGCCCAGCAAGAAGGATGCGTCCGTAAAGGAACAGTCATCGCGGACGAACTCAGATCAATCGCGAAGTTCATCCAACCAGATCAAATCAACGTCGTCTGCACCGACTGTCGTGGTCGGTACACCGCCTTCATCAATCATACCTGGCCCAACAACTGCTTCACAATCTTCGCCGTCGCCGCCCGCAACCTATCATGGATCTCCAGGAAGTGGAAGTGTTCAAGCCGGTGTGAATGCAGTCAATGGCTTGTCAGCAGTAGTGCGTGATTTGTTTGTTGGTGCGATGCAGTGAGTGATCACCGCTAACGATGTTCAGATCCATGTGCCTCCACCGGGAGCAACAGAAACGATGCCTGGCGATTTGACTGCCCCGCGACACGGCCAGCGGTCTCCGACGTTTGACAGACTAAAAACCGGCATCCCCGATGACATCGGGTCTCCTACTCGACGACATCACTCGTCACGGTTCGAGGTCTCAGCCAAACGCGAGCTAGAAAAATTGCCGGGATTTCACGAAGTGCCGGCAACAAATCGGCAGGATCTATTTTTCAAGAAGATTGAACAATGCAATGTGATTTTTGATTTTAGCGACCCGTCGTCAGATATGAAGTCGAAGGAAATCAAGCGGGTTGCTCTACATGAGCTCCTGGATTTCGTGTCGACCACGCGGATGACGTACACGGAGCAGATGTACGCAAGTGTCGTGGACATGTTTGGACGGAATTTGTTTCGACCGATCCCGCCGCCTGTGAATCCGGTCGGCGATATCTACGACCCCGACGAAGACGAGCCGGTGTTGGAGGTCGCGTGGCCACATATGCAGGTCGTGTACGAGTTTTTCCTCAAATTTGTAGAGTCGCCGGATTTCCAGCACAGTGTGGCGAAGGCTTATATAGATCATCACTTTGTACAGCAATTACTTGAATTATTTGACACCGAGGACCCGAGGGAGCGAGACTACTTAAAGACGACTCTCCACAGAATTTACGGCAAATTCCTCAATCTGCGATCATTTATTCGGCGGTGTATTAATAACGTTTTCTTCCAGTTTACCTACGAGACAGGTAGGTTCAACGGCATCGCTGAGCTGCTAGAGATTTTGGGTAGTATCATCAACGGATTTGCTCTACCGCTGAAAGAGGAACATAAAATATTTCTGGCACGAGTACTGATCCCGTTGCACAAAGCCAAGTCGTTAAGTTTATATCATCCGCAGCTGGCGTACTGCATTGTGCAATTTATCGAGAAGGACCCGAGCTTGACGGAAGAAGTAGTGCTTGGACTGCTACATTACTGGCCGAAAGTGAATAGTCCGAAAGAAGTGATGTTTCTGAATGAGATTGAGGATATTTTTGAGATCTTGGAGCCGTCAGAGTTCCTGAAGATTCAAGTGCCGCTCTTTCAGCAGCTTGCCAAGTGCGTGTCTAGTCAGCATTTTCAGGTGGCGGAACGGGCACTGTATTTGTGGAATAACGAGTACTTTGTTTCGTTGATGAGCGAGAATGTGGAGACGATTCTGCCGATAATGTTCTCTGCATTGTACCGAAACGCACGGGGACACTGGAACCGAACGATTCATACAATGGTGTGCAATGCGGTGAAGATGTTTATGGAACTGAATCCGTCACTATTTGAAGAATGCGCAGCGTTGTACCGGGAAACAGAGGAGCACGCCGAAGCCAAAGAAGAGCACCGACAGCTGTTGTGGAAACAGGTTGAAGAGAGTGCGAAGCACAATTCGACGAACACGATGGTGCAATGATACGCATATTTTGATTCGATTTTGTGTGTTTGACAATGATGATGATGTTGTTGTTGTTGTCGTTGTTATTGTTGATTGGTTTCTCCTGCATTGCATTTCGGTCATCTTACAATAAAGAAGACGGGTTGTTTTGTGATACGGTTTGGGTTTGCCTTTTTCATTGTCATTTTCAGTTGAGTGATTGTGCTAGTTGTCAGCGATGTATCGGGATCTAAGGTCAGTGTCTATTAGAGAGCATAAAAGTGATTTTGAATGCCAATCGCCGCAAACAGGTGAATCGAATTACGAAAAACCCAGTATATATGTGCTTACAGTATGTTTACATCTGAGTTTATCAATTGAAGCGTTTTTAATTGTTTTGATGCTTTGCGGGGACGAGTGATATTATCTATAAAGAAAGAGTGTCGAATAACATATTTTATGTATATTATATAGTGTCATGTGCTGTTCAGGAGGCGGGCCTAAACTATGACCTACGATGGCTGGTGGCTTGGGCGCACTGGGCAATTACTTAAAGTTAGCAATTGACCGAGAGAAATATCAACGCGCACACTAAACCTAATCATTGCTAGGAATTTGATATCCTGCACGGACTAGATGCTAGTTTGATCTTCTGGCATGGATTATCTGCAGTACTGTGGACGAAGTTGTCTCACCGGCATCGCACTCGCTTTCGACCTTCAGCTAACACCGCAATCACTCCGCCAGCCAGCAGACTCCCATCACGACATCAGTCCAAGCAAATGCCACCGTCGCCTGCCACGACGAGCAATGGCTGGGCCGGGCAGCCGCTGCCTGTTTCGCAGCAGCAGCATCAGCAGCAGCATCAGCAACAGCAGCCGCCGCCGCATCAACAAGCACCGCATCCCCAGTCGCTACAGCTGCAATCTGGATCGCAGCAGCTCCACCAAACGCTTCCCGTCTCGTCTGCTCCTCGAATACCGCAGCAGCAAAAACCGTCGATGGTGAATGTTACGCAGCAGCAAGCACAGCACCAGCAATTCCCACAGCAACCCGCGTTTCCCGTGCTCGCGCCGCTGGCCCACCAGATCCCTGCCACTCTCCCGCTCTCGTCTTCGCATCCCGGCATCTCTATGCCCGCACCGCCTGCAATGCTCAACTCCGGTCAAGTCCCACAGCCGGCTGGAGCCGTTCCGTCAGTTGTTTCCGTACAGGGTCCAACGCAAGCACTGCTGGGCCTCCAGCCCGGCCAGAAGTCAAGACCATGTGACTCCTGCCGACGGCGCAAATCACGGTGTTTTGTCCCCCCAAACGACGATTCGTGCGTTCTATGCCGATTCCGCAAACAGGAGTGCACTTTTCTAGAAGGACCTAAGCCCAGGCGCAAGAGAGACGCTCAGAGTACCGGCGAAGGAGCAAGTGTGCCCCCGCCCAAAGTCGCAAAGTACGTTTCGCTTATGCTGCCGCTTTCAATATATATGCTAATTCGATAATAAGGATCGATGGGTCGCCGCCAGCAACGTTCACTAACATGTCGCCGCCAGACGGCAGTGTAGCGTCCGGATCCTCAGCGCATTCGCAAGTTCCGATCCGCGAAACTCTCCCGATCGAAGACTATAGCACGATACGCGGCCATTCACTTCTCAAAAAAACCCTCGGCCTGCAGAATCCACGATGGTCGAACTACGTCGGCTCGTCGTCCACACTCGACTACGGCTTTCTTGAGCTCATCCCGTTCGATCGTCGTGACGAAGCGGAGCTAGCAAATGGGGTTAGTCTCCGCAAGGTCGCGCCTGATGCCATGTTTATTATGGAATATGATCGGTCCATCGACGGATACGAGGAGATGCTACAGACAGTCGACGATATTGAGCGCATCGTTGCTCCACATGGTCAAGCGCTTGT
Organism: Lipomyces tetrasporus; assembly: GCF_029532465.1. Taxonomy (NCBI): domain Eukaryota; kingdom Fungi; phylum Ascomycota; class Lipomycetes; order Lipomycetales; family Lipomycetaceae; genus Lipomyces; species Lipomyces tetrasporus. The sequence continues at coordinate 1,045,771 of NW_026611604.1, forward strand.
TGATTTGTACTTCCGCATTGTCCATCCGTCCTTCCCGGTGTTACACAAGAAAGTATTTCTGGAGAAGTACTCGCGCACACACAGAGAATTTGCTCCGCCTTTGCTCGCTGCAGTCTATTCGCTAGCTTTGAACTGGTGGTCGTACGATCCAGAGCTAGCGCCATTGCCAAAACCCGACGTCGACAAACTGGACAAGTTAGCCCACAAAACTTTTGCAGACGTCATCATGCGACCGAAATTGTCAACAGTCCAGGCCGGGTTACTTCTTCTCCAACGGCGGCACGATGGAGCCGGTGACTGGCCGCTGTGCTCGCATGTGGTTGCGCTTGCCGAAGAGCTCGGGCTCGGACTCGACTGTGAGAAATGGAGGATTCCGAAATGGGAGCGCGGTTTACGGCGACGGCTCGCATGGGCCGTCTGGTTGCAAGACAAATGGCATGCGCTCACTCAGTCACGGCCGTCTCATATTGATAAGCGCAATTGGCTTATCAAGCATGTCACGTCAGACGATTTCCCTGAGACCGCTGCGGATGAATCAAACGAAGATGGATCGGCCGAAGTAGAAAACGGACGGCGGTTATTCCAGGAGATGATATCGCTATCCGAGGTCGTACATGAGGTGCTCACAACACTATTTACGGTCTCTGCCGAACGCGAGTTGCGCGACATCGAGGACATTCTTGAGAAAGCTAAGCCGATACAGATCAAGCTCAAAGACTGGTACCAGGCCCTACCTGAAAGTCTACGTATGAATACGCAGCTTAAGACCCGAAAACTTTCCTCGAATGGGTCACTGCACCTGGCGTATTTCGCGACGGAAATCACGCTCCATCGACGTATCATCCACGCGCTCACGCCGTCTACGCCGAAAGAAATTGTACAAGTCTGTCGATCTGCCGCTAGGGTTCGTCTCCTTGCGGCCATGGATTTTGTGAAGAACTTGAAGCCAGAACACATTCAGGCTTTTTGGTATTCATCGTCGGCTACAAACTTCGCCCTGGTCGGGACATTCGCGGCGTTACTTTTTGCGACCGCAACTGAGGATGGTGAACGCAAGCTATTCAAGACGTGCTTGGATGAATACCGGTGGAGTCTGCGGGTCTCGTCGCGCGGTTTCGAGCAGATGTCACAAGCATTACGCAAGCTCGATTTGGCTATTGCTAGGATTCCAATATTCGAAATCGAGAAAAGGGCCATAAAATCTCGCGATGACGACGAGGACGAAGAAGAGGAGGACGAGAACGACTACGAGGAAGAGGACGAGTCCGGACAGCAAGGACGGCATAATCGCAGTGGCGAGGCCAGTGGTCCGTATGAGGATGACGAGCTGTATAATCTTAGCGCAATGAGGTACTGGAACGAGACTGGAATGAACATGGCCAACGACGTGGCGTTCTTGATGGCGCAGGGAGATATTGACGGAAATAGCAAATATCCACCACAGATGACATCTGGTGAGCTACGCGCGTTGTCGGCGAGCGGCAGCGCGCATTCGTCGCCCGAGCAGCAAATTCATCATCCGACTACTGAACGACAACTTCCGGATACACAACTACAGCACCAGCAACAATCACAGTCGCAACAGGACTGGATGTATCTCCCGTCTTATAGCACCGGCGTGCAAGGTCCACAAGACTGGCCACCGCAATGGCACGAAGGAAATCACAAGCCAACCGTCGACACAGCGACGAACAGCGCAATACGCGACGATGGCTATCAAGGTGACATGCATTTGTAACACATTATTTTTTATTATGTAACGGATAACTTATTTTTGATTTTTGATTTTAATTATGTACTGTATTCGTTCGGCTTGTTTCTGTTTTTGGTGTTGGGATACACGTTTACTGTTTGCCATTGATCTTGGTATCTTTTTGGCGAATTATGGACTATGGTGTTTGATTAGGTCGATCTAGGGGTGGGTACGATTACGGTACCGTCAACTTTGGAGATTATTCGTAAAGTTAATCGTAAAAATTAAGGTTTAGTCGTAAAGTAATCGTATAGTATAGATTGAAATCGTATAGTAATCGTATAGTAATCGTCTTCCTAATTAGGAAGTAGGGTTATAACCCCTGCCGGGAACCCCTTTTTGCCTCTTGTCCTCTGAAATATTATCAACAATTAGAGGAAGTTACTATTCATTACTGCATTGGCGCCTTCGACATGGAGCCTTCTACACGTTCTCGTCGCCAGCTGGCTATTATTGAATGATGGGTACGAAGGAGAGGAGCCGATGGAGAACGTCTCGCTCGCCAGCGGCCTACAGTCACCAATTGAGAGCTCCTTTGAGCTAGGGCCGGAGGATTCTATTAGCCAGATTGTCGATCGACCATTGTCGAGGAACTTGACTGAGGAAGCGCAAGGGATCTCACCAGTCATCACGGACGATGTGATTTCTTCTCAACCTACACGTGGGACTGCGAATCACTGGCTCTGGGAGCAGTTTGAAGTTACAACTCTAAGCCAACAGTGGAAGCCTAAGCGATCCAAAAAGCTTAGGAACGATCAGCTGATAACTTGCAAGCACTGTCGGAATTGGTCTATCAAGGACTCTGCTAGATCGAAATCTACAACTAACATGTCCTATCACGAACTCGTTGGAATCGGGGACTATGAGGACACTCACATTACTGGCAGATCAATACGCGAAGGAATCGGACATGTAATTAGGCATTTGTACTTCATTCTTCTTTAAACCTTATTAACCTTAGGTCACGTGCCTGACTATACGATTTTTTGCGAGCGACTCGGGTGATTGCTCGTATAGTTAATCGTAAACTTTTACAGCCAATCGTATAGTAATCGTATAGACTATACGATTGCGTGTTACGAGTTGCTCGCAAATCGTACCCACCCCTAGGTCGATCTGTCGTATGTTACATGTTAGATGGCAAATACACATCAGTAGTAAGCTCGCCGTTTCGTCGTCGTGCTCTCAAACTCGCCGATATATTCAGTTGTGTCTGCTGGACGAAGACATGGCGCAGGCAGGGTAAATTTGGCGTTGCGTTAAAAGTTGCCGCCATCGAAACAGACTACAGGTCGGAAATAAGACAAGCATAGCACTTGAGCTAATGTGTTAGACTTCAGTAACTACTACGGTAAATGTCTATTTTTGATCTCTCATGTACACCTGATGACACACGTCCCAGTTTTCTGTCATGTCCAATGCCGACAATCATGTTTTCTCTTTCCGGTAGGTTAGCGGTAAGCAAGCCGCCACACATAGACGATAATATAGGCAAGTGCTAGTAATTCGCCGTTGCCCCAGATTAAAATTGATACCTCTATGACGTGGCCCTTATATGAATACGGCAAGTAGGGCACGAGCAATGCTGCAGTCGTTGAATTGACTATGAGTGCAAATTGTTGGAGGTAATAAAACACCTGTAAGCTCTGTTGGGTTCTTTCTGTCATGCGTTACGAACCCATTGAACACGATGAACCACCCAACTGTAAGAGCGAGAGAAATGTCCAGCCAAAGCAAGACGTAGCACGGCCACACGGCTTGTATAACAAATATTTTGACAGTATCCATCAGCACAGACGAATATGCCGTAGGAATGCAGCCATAAAACGTAGATTGCCACGGATGTTGAAGAGTTCGTAGTAGTGTGCCACGGAACAAGACGAGGCGAAGGACTGTGAAAATTATGAACAACATGAACAGGAACAAGGCCACGCCCCAGTACGCGTACGCAAGTCGTGTGAGCCAGAAGATCTCAAAGTTGTAGTTGAGTAATATGCTAGAAGATATTCCTCATCCTATCTGTGAACATTCTATTTTCTGTTAGATATGTTCCGTTGTCTGCCACGATATTGTGTTACTTACGCAGGCGAGAAATTACGAATTCGAAACAGCAACATTGACATTGACCGTGAATCTCTCGACCTGGCATTACCATCAAGAACATTGTCCATTCTCTTCGCTAAGACGTCCTTTGGCAAGTGTCAACACCTGAACGTAATAATAACGGAAGACACAAACAAAAGACTTTGATACTAATGACAGCGAACCATGAACCGGACTGACGTGTCGGGTAATGCCAAGTCTTTCCAATCTTGGAAGTGAATCACAGTCAAGCGATTAGGTAAGTGTCGGCGCCGAACCCGGCACCTCACGACAGCCTCGATGCCATAGGCGTCAGAATGGCCGGCGACCGGCGAAGCAATAGTAATATCTGGGCCGTCCTCTTGGCGGCGCATGCTAATGCGAAAACTTGCCAGCGCCCGCGGAGCAGCCTTGGCTTTCAGCCGTTGTGAGACGCTAAGTAAGCCTTTAAGCTTCCCAAGACCGCCCGAGGCGGTCGTTCCGCCGCCCGCCGAGGATTTCTGTCAGTGAGCCAGAACGACACGGATTAGAATGCACTTCGCATCTGACCACATGGAATGTCGGAGTCGTTGACTTCCCCAATTACAGTGCTAACTAGGCTAGCAGATAGAACAGAAGTCAGCAATGTGACAGAGAGATATTGGTGTGCTCTCCCGAACCATATGTCCGAATACGTGGTCGCCGACACGACTTTAACATGTAGTCAATCGCATGACGCTTGGGTGGCAGCACTGCCTAACCATAACTAACGAAATAGATGCCATGCATAGCAGGATGAAACCTTTTAAGCGTATATCTCGCATATGCATCCATTTGCGCCTGCTGGTCGCGGCCGGGGCAAAGTAGGGTAATCAAGAGAAAGTATCGGAAGCGTTCCTTTGATTCGGACAATCTTGATGCACGGCCGATTGAGTTTAGCGTCTCATATAAAGCTCACCACTACTGCGTCATGCAATCGCAGATATCAAAAACATCCTCGGTTCTTATTCCTGCGCAGATTTTTCGTCCATTCCAATCCCAGTGTACTCTACGAGGCCAAAGACGTCACTGCTTGGTTGCTAGCTGGCCTAAGCGCTTTTTTTCCGACAGCTATATAAAAATACCCATAGGCTGTATTTCACCTAATATAATGGAAGACTCCAACCCAGAGGATGAAATGACAGAAGTTGGCGTCCCCAGCCGGACCACGTCTTTGAGAACCGTGGAAAATGAGGAAAAGCAATCTGCACGACCGGAGCCTGCGAAGCTGTCTCTAGAATTTGTTGAAACCCACAGCAGCTCAAGTAACGATGTCGAGACCACGAAAACCCCGGATACCGTGGATCTGGAAAAGCAGGACGAGCTCAACTACCCTACTGGCATTCCTCTGCTGATTATCGTCATCGGATTGTGTCTCGCAGTACTACTAATCACCTTGGTAGGTTCCAGACGCCGCCGCTCTCTGTGCTTGGCTGTACTAATTTGTCACTAGGACAATACGATTATGGCAACAGCCATTCCTAAAATCACAGATCACTTTCGAGCGCTTGATGATGTTGGCTGGTATGATTCGAGCTATCTTTTGACAACGTGTGCGTTTCAGCTCATTTTCGGCAAATTTTATACCTTCTTCCCTGTGAAATGGGTCTTTCTGATTGCCATCGTGGTGTTCGAGGTCGGATCTGCGATATGCGGGGCTGCGCCGACTTCTAACGCGTTGATCGTTGGCCGAGCAATCGCTGGTTTGGGATCTGCCGGAATCTTTTCCGGTGCCCTGGTCATCATTGCTTATTCAGTCCCGTTGGATAAGCGCCCAGTGTGTAAGCGATAAGCTAGGTCTTCAGCTTGATATGGATCGTTAACTAGCGTCAGACAACGGTCTCCTTGGATCCATGTATGGCATTGCCTCCGTCGCTGGCCCACTTATGGTATATGCAACTGAGATAAGGAACATTTCAAAAGTAAGATTAACACAGCGTTTAGGGAGGTGCATTCACAGACCATATTTCCTGGCGATGGTGTTTCTATGTCAATTTGCCGTTTGGAGCCGTTACGATTGCGGCGATTGTTTTCTTCTTGGAGTCGCCAAAACAGTCATTCACTGGCCCTACGTCCTGGAAGGAGAGGCTAAACCAGCTTGATATTGTTGGCACAATCGTTTTTGTGCCTGCCATTGTCTGTCTTCTTTTGGCTCTGCAATGGGGCTATGCGTGGTCTAATGCGCGCATAATTGCTCTCTTTGTCATATTCGGCGTCCTCATCATAATTTTCTTAGGAGTCCAGATTAGAAAAGGAAACTACGCGCTAGTTCCTCCTCGGATTGTGCGCCAACGCAGTATGGCGTTCTCGACAGCGTTCGCTTTTCTCTTTGGGGCATCCTTCTTCATCTTCGTACACTACATTCCGCTCTGGTTCCAGGGCATCAAGGGAGTCTATGCCACCAAGTCAGTGAGTATTCCAATGGTTTTGTCGCTTGTCGTATTTTCTCTGCTTCTTGGTGGCGCTGTCACGACTTTAGGCTACTATGTGCCAAGGTTCTACCTGTCAGCGGTCCTCAATGCTGTTGGGACTGGTTTGTTCAAGAGGTTCAAGACTACGACAGGCCGGATTGGCTACCAGGTCATCTACGGTGCAGGCATCGGCGCCGGGATGCAGATGCCCCTTATCGCGGCCCAGACCGTCCTCGATTTGGATGATGTACCAGTTGGCACGGCCTTGATAGTCTTTGCCCAGACACTAGGAGGAGCGCTGTTCGTCTCTGTTGCTCAGAACGTCATCAGCAACCGCATAGTGCAAGGTGTGGTAGCAGCTGCACCAGGCGTGGACCCCACGCAGATTAGAATACGAATATCGGGAGTTTTTCCCAATATTCGTTTTCGATATTCGACTCTTTGAAAGGCATTCGAATAATATTCGATATTCGTATTTGACAAATAAGGTTTAGGTCGAATAATATCGGCTCGAATATTCGTATTCGATCGAATGGCTATCAAGGTGACATGCATTTGTAACACATTATGTTTTTATTATGTAACGGATAACTTATTTTTGATTTTTGACTTTAATTATGTAGTGTATGAGTTCGGCTTTTTTCTTTTTTTTTTTGGTGTTGGGATACACGTTTACTGTTTGCCATTGATCTTGGTATCTTTTTGGCGAATTATGGACTATGGTGTTTGATTAGGTCGATCTGTCGTATGTTACATGTTAGATGGCAAATACACATCAGTAGTAAGCTCGTCGTTTCGTCTTCGTGCTCTCAAACTCGCCGATATATTCAGTTAAGGGCCTGATTCTTTTTTTTAATGGCCCTCCCATTTAAATTCGAAAAAAAATAAGAATCAGCCCTTCTAATGGTACTCCCATTATACACAAAAGAATCAGGTAACGTTAAATGGAGCTCCCATTTTACTAGCGTAAATGGAGTTCAAATGGAGGTCAGCCTTTTCCTATACAAAGCTAATGGAGGTCTGACCTCCATTTGAACTCCATTTACGCTAGTGAAACCTACCGAAACACCACCCTTCTGACCACTCCTCACAGTAGCACGCCTCTACAATGCGCTCCCAACAGAAGTTCAGAGGGAGAAAATTATTAGCCTGTAAAGCCTTTATTATAAATTACTGGAGTCGCGTTACGCGGTTGTAGGGTCGCCCCAAATTATTTTCTTTAACGCGTATATTTCGTGTCTGATCCGAGTCACGTGCGGATTTTTAAAGCGCCCTCTGACGCGAATCTAAATGGGACCTCCATTAGAAGGAAATAATGGCCCCACCCTAAATGGAGCTCCCATTTAAAAAAGTAAATGGAAGGACCATTTAAAAAAGAATCAGGCCGTAAGTGTCTGCCGGACGAAGCCGCGGCGCAAGCAGGGTAAATTTGGGGAATTAGCGTTGCGTTAAAAGTTGCCGCCATCGAAACAAACTACAGGTCGGAAATAAGACAAGCATAGCACTTAAGCTGATGTGTTAGGACTTCAGTAACGACTACGGTAAATGTCTATTTTTGATCTCTCATGTACACCTGATGACACATGTCCCAGTTTTCTGTCACGTCCAGTGCCGACTGCCCTGTCGGCGGCTGCAGCAGCTGGCCCTTGACCTCGACACCGCCCTTGACCCGGTACAGGTACCAAAACATCATGTTTGACCACATCACGCTGAGCGGGCCGTTAGCGACGTGCAGGCCGTCTCGGTAAAACTCGACAAACCCTTGCACGAGGCTGCCAAATTCCATGGTCTCGACATCTGTTTCGCGGCAAACGAACCGGGCCGCACGCACAAGACTGTGCATGCCGACGTTCTCGGCCTCGTCCTTGCGCGGCGACGTCACCCGGTACAAAAGCGGCACGGTGTCGCCGAACGTCTCGCGCAGGATGCCGACCACGCGGCGCACCCGTTGCATGTAGAACCGGAGTTCGCGCCAGTTCATGTCGCGGCCGTAGTCGGGCTCGGCCAGGTTCTGGTTGGCAGCGTGGCCGAGGATGAATGCTTTGTGGTCCCACAGGCCGGTCTGAAATGCGACGAGGTCGGGCGTCTGGCCGTTCATGCCGATTGTGAGGCTGCGGGCCGGCATGTAGATCTTCCTCCACCTGTCCTCGATGGACACCATTCCCATCGTGGGCAGCCACCACCAGGGCGGCAATGTCGTAAAAGTAGAAGTGATGGCCCAGTGCGAGATGGTGAAGTTCCAGTACGGGATGTGGCAGATGGAGATGGTGTGGGAGGTGGCGGATGACTTCATGCGCTGGTCAAACCGTTCGCAGAGGAAGTGGGCTTCGAACCGGTCGACCGAGTCGGACAGGAGAAGCATGCGTGTGTGCTTGATCCATGCCAGCCGGGACTCGAGCTCGTCGAGCTCGTCGCTCTCGGCAGCGCTTAGTACACGCTCCTCGAACGACCGGGCGGTGCGGTTGCCGAATCTGTCGATCAGGCCGGCTTTGCGTACGAGGGCGTGGTGACGTGCAAAGTCGCGCACCCATGGATATGGTGCCGTGTCGAACATCTCTTGGGGAGGCTGATCGTCGGGGAACGTGCGGTGGCCGGCGGCGGTCGGGTCGGTAGGAGACTCGTCATCATTCCAAATCTCAGCGTATGGCTCATCAAGCAGACCTGAGTAGAATGGGACCCAGGTTGTGTTGATAGCCCATGGCGTGTCGGCATCATTGGTGGGATCGAAATCCGCGGGCACTTCGGGATGCCAGACGAAGCCGCGCTGAGCGTAGGGGTTGAGGCAGCGCGAATCGGCATCATTTACAGGCAAGCGGTTGGTGAACAATTCGCGTGAATCGGCATCTTTTGCGGCCGAGGTGTTGGTACATAAGGTGGGCAAGAGGTCGGGGATGTCGGGCAGCTGGTGGCGGAAGAGCAGCGCGGCCACCGACGCGACAACAACGAGGGCCACGAGCGCTACGGCGCAGAAGGAGAATAGGAAGCGCGACGAGAACCCGGACCGCCGTACCATCATCATTAAACCACAATTATCAGGCAGCAACGCGGACGCAAGTAAGAGGAAAAATAGATAGACAAGGGAGGAGAATGGCAAGGGATGATACCCATTATTATTCAGCTGCAGCCAAAATGGCTGTGCTGCAGCACTTCTGGCAGCTGAAAGTTTGATGAGCACTACCGAAATAATTAGGTTAAGCATATTTTCAATTAGCGCGAGCGACAGCTGTAACCCTAACCCGCGATACGGGGGGGTTAACTATGGTGGAGTGATGATTGATGTAGTACTGGGGCAGGGTAATAGGAGGGTAATACTCGTCACAAAACACTATCTGAGGATCTGCGATATATTCGGTCCTATCTTCACCTGATACTACGTATTCTAGGCGTAAAATGTTTAGGGCTTATGCTTTAATCTTGTTGATGATTGCTCAGCGTGTTTGCAGAGAATCCCATGACACAGAGCACCGTTGACGTCTAAGAGCACCGTTGACGTCTACAATTATTTGAATATGGGCGATGTCGCAGCAGAGTTGCAGTCTGCCACGACTGCAGAATCGGCGTTTCTCAAACGAATAGTCAGTGGGCAGTGCGTGTGGAATAACCCTCGACCATGTCAGTCTCGATTGTTCGCAATCCTTATTAGATATGATACTGCATCCTGACGCTTATTATGGTGTGCATCCGGTGCAACATTTAATCGACGAATGTGCGAACCACGCAGATGAGACGACAAGTAGTATTAGCAACAGCTCATCTTACACGTTAGAGAGAAGATATAATGTGGCGTGCCATAGTAATCACGGAGCATATCGGTGTGATTGCACTGTTGAAGAGGACTGGATACATGGCCACCTGATGAACAGTTGTTCTATAAACACCCGAAAGAGCAGGTGGTGTGATAGTCATAGAAGTTGTGCTATTGTGGCGAATAACAGAGGCAGATCGAGAAGCACTTTGCTTATGGACGGGAAGTTTTGGCCAAGGCTATTCCCATTATCGATACATGTTGGAGCCAGTATCAATGCGATCAGTTAAAATGTGGTGTTATTCAAGTTGACAATACGTACCCTAAGGTGTGTGTTTGCGGCGTTAACACAGTGGGTAGCTGTTAAGTCAGCATGGTTGAACTTGGAGGAAATTATATGTGCAGTGTGTTAGATTTGTGCAGATTTTTGGATATGTTTTGGAAGAGTTCACCTATTTCAAGTCCTTTCTAGAATGCAACTCTACCGCAAGCTAAGGCACATGGTCTCTTGAATTTGTTGCTCTCTCATTGATCGCGTTCAGTTGCGAATAATCCAAATGAATTATAGAAATATCATACGTACACACTAGGTTATGAATGCAGTCACAGCACCAAAGGCCAGGCCACGCGGAATTCCACCAAACCCCCTTCTTTTGTCCACTCTCGATTAAGTAAACTGCTACGCGCTTAGCAAATAATGTGTAAATTACAAAGTTTGTTTTCCGCTACAAAAATTGTCAGGCAATGCCTTCCACATAAATCCGTTATCCGTACGTCATTCACGGTACACAACATCGTCAGCGGGATCGACGCGCTGCTTACGCTCATAGTATATCGAATATATTTATAGTTAACTTACAAGCAAACTGAGAAGGAGAGAAACGCAAACGCCTGCCCTACAAGAAAATTCCCAATGCGCAAAATCGGCTGAGCGACTCGCTTGACGTGAGACGGCTCCACCAAATTTTTGCCAATATATCTGGGTATAGATACGCATACGGATATAAGTATTTTACCTGGATACGGATACGGATATGGGTATGGAAAGATTGGCCTGAATATTATCCGTGCCGATCCCTATCTACTACTACATATTCTCGCTATTTGGTCAACTGTTATTCCTCTACTTGCAAATTTTGCCGACGCTTGGAGCTTTATTTCGGTCAGCATGCACATATAGCCAAACTCGCTGCCCAATAATCTTTGAGAAGCCAAAAAAAAGTCCTTGATGCTTCCGACCCTTGACAAGTGCTCGTGGCCTCGATAACTTTGTCGGTGAAAGATATGTCTTGCTTTCAACCAATTATCTTGCTTTCAATCATAGGTCACACTTATAAATTGCAACTTGAGAGTCCAGCTTGCAGGTCTAGAAATTCCAGGCGTCGAGGACTGTAGAGTCGTTGAAGCTTGACAGCGGCTGATGGTGCACTATGCGTTTTCCTCCTCTTCCAAAGTTTTCTGCTGTAATGTTCAGCCTATTAAACCGTGCATTCGGCCTAATAAGCCCTGGAAACGCGGAATCGAATCGATCGTAAATTTCTCTTGGCGTAAAGTAATTAGGACCCCTGCTCTCAATTTGTTTTTGCCAGAACGTGAGATATGAATAGCTGTGATTGAGATCTTGGCTTCCATCCAAGCCGGTGTTCGATAACGAGTGACCGGGAATGATGAGGGAAGGCTGAAGGCTTCTTATGAAGTCTAATGTGGCTATCCAAGACTCCGTTAGGGCCGGTGTAAGAAGGTCAGCCATCCAAATATGCAAGTCACGACTCCAGACAGTATCTGCAGCAATGAGGGTTTGAATGGAAGGAATCCAGAACATCGTTTCGTCGATCGTATCTCCGGTCAGATGCTCGAGGAGGTAGACTGGAGAATCTTCATCCCCTGGTAATGAGAAAAAGCTGTAATCGTACGTCAATGGAAGGCTGGCATTCTGCACGATGTTATCCTCGCCAAACACTTCGGACCATTCTTGAGTCTGGCAGTACGAAAGTTAGCAACCTATTGGCAAACAACAGTCGTGAATCGATGTACCTTCATTGGAGCATCAATTCGAATTTCGTTCGCAGAACGACTGTTAGCGTAATATAGAATTCCAGGAAATTCCTCAAAGAATGCGGCACCACCGAGGTAGTGATCGGGGTGATTGTGAGAAGTGAACGCGACGGCAAGAGGCTTATCGGTGGTGGCTTTGACCCAACTGGCCAGCTCCTTTGCCTTCCCGATCGTAATTGGCAAGTCAATGATCATGGCAGCCTCGTTACCAATGACTAAAGAGGACACCATATCAAGCGCCTGGTCCGTATTGACATATGTTTCCACGCGTAAAGGTTCCTTCTGGGTAGAATTGGAGACTTGCGCGAGTCCGTTGATTGCTAGGGCACATATGCATAGAAGCATGCTCACAAACTTGTTGAAAGGCATCGTGTTATAAAGGTAGTGTCCTTAGGACAAAGAATCCTGTACTGAGCTGAGCCTGCAATGTCAGGGGAAGAGATGTCGAATGAAGCGGTCTAGTTATACAAACCCGGCTGTCGATCCTGACCCTTTTTTTTGGCCTTTATCTTTCTTTAACAGGCAAGGATAGTCCTTTATCCCAAATACAAGGCTGTACTCATCATTGCAAACGCTAATTTGCCTGCGAGTGCTCATAGTGAGACTAGGACATTCTAATGTTGGCACACTCGATGGCAAAGCTTGATATCACAAAGTCATGCCGCATGGCTGCGGGTTAGGGCATTTCGAGCGCTCAGCCGCACAGAGCTAAATTACTAGGGGTTAGGCTGCTCGCCCACGAACCTTCCGGGTGCGGCTTAAGCTGCGGGCGGTGACACGCGGGATGGAAAAGTATACTTCACCGCTTTCACTGTAAGCAATGTGTGATACCACATACGAGGCGCAGCAGGAGCTGCAGGACAGCAATATTCGTAACGTGCTTAAAAAATGTGAAAGCTGTGATCACCGCCCGCAATAGTGGGTGACGCAGGATCTATAGTCTAATGTGTGAGTCAGTGCAAGTAATCTCTTTAGCGTTCAAGTTTCAGGGTTAGCTACCGTGCCATTTGTAAACTCCGGCTTTGCAAATGTTGTATGGGATCTATTGCGTTTTCTAGTACAACATGTTAGATTTGTAGTGAGATAGGGGACCTGGAGAGTGCCCTTGTTGACAGTGCCACAGACGCTGGCCATCAAGCTGATGCTTCCGGAAACACTCTTTCTTTTCATAATCTTCGACAAAAAAGGTGTCATGGCAATTCACATCGATTACCTTCCTGAAACGTCCCCGCCCCACCGAAACACGCATCGGCGATTTCTTCGTTCTCGCCAGGCATTGATTTTATGATGGCAATGATACCCAATATCCCTGCGTGATATTCTAATGTTGTGCCCAATCGCTTTGCGTACTTGGTGGATGCGGAGAGCTCTGCCGATGGGGCTTTGCTAAGTCGATGCAGTACCCCTTCGCACCAAGATAGCACAGCACGAGACCGATTCCACCGTTGCGGCCGGTGACAATAGCGACGTTGCATGGCAGAGCAAAATCGATGTTGGGTCAGCTTCGGCGACGAGCGCTGCTGGTACGCCGGGTGTCTTTGGTCCACGAGCAGCTTCTTTGAATGAAAGTGAAAGCGCACACCGTGCAAGTACGAAGCACGTTGGTCCAGCCAGTCAGGTTGCAGTGGAGAGTAGCGCTATGCTAGCTCCGCGTTGCTTGTTTCTATCTGCTGAGTTGTAGCAGGCATGGCTATGGTCAGTCTCACAGCACAAGTTCAATGATCAGTACAAATGAGTTCCCTTTTTATTACAATGTACTCTATTACTCGTGAATTATCTAAATCTCGAGCTCAGTCTCATTACAACTCTCAGAACATTTTTCAAAAGTCCGTCTGCAAGTAAGCGCAAAAACCGTACCAAACAATTAGACCAGATACAATCAAAGCCGGCTTTCACCTAGATGCCACGCCCCCCTGCAACTCGCGCACGCAAATGCACATCCCGAGTGCCTGATCTAGGTGAGAGTTTTGTGGAGAAATTCAAGTACTGCAGTGTTGAACTGGTCCGGTCGCTGCAGCGGTGCGAAATGACTCACCCCAAGGAGATTGATGAATTCGGCATTTGGAATTGTCCGCGAGAGATATTCGGCGTGCTCAGGCTTTATGAACTCGTCATGCTCACTTTGTACGATCGCAACAGGCACACGAATAGTTGCCAGTTGCTCCGCAGAATAATTCGGCTCGGTGTTCATCATAAGACCGATGGCGTCGGCAAACGCATCGAACTGGTCTGGCGTGGCCGAGAGCTGGGCATAGTCCTTGGCGTGCCTACTGAAGCATCGCTTGAGAATAGGAGTGAATTCGACTTCCTTTGTGCCGCTCGGATCCATGTTGCAGGCAAAGAAGAATACGGCTGCCACACGGTCAGGCGCACTCATACCAACGATCAAGGAAATGCACGCGCCATCGCTCCAGCCCACAAAGGATGCCCTCTCCAGGCGCAAGGCATCCATCACAGCTAGCACGTCGGATGCCATCAGCTCGTACTTATATGGCCGGTCATCACGCGTACTTCGACCATGACCGCGGCTGTCGATCACAATTGCCTGATAGCCACCCTTGACCAGCGCTGGAGCTTGATACCCCCAATTTCCACTGTGGCCAAGGCCACCATGCAGTAAGATCACGGGCAAGCCGGATCCATACGTTGCGTACCAGATCCGAGCTCCGTCGCATTCCACGTAGCCTTGATCATGTGCAACAGGCAACGGCGCGGCGCCGTCGGCAGCAAACCTGCTGAGGTCGTCGTCATAAGAATCCATGTGAGGCTCTTGATACTGATGTTCTGGCGTAATTGATATTTCAGATGTGGTTACCAACGTGGGACTTAAGTGGTTGGAGCCGTTCGAGTCTCATTCAAAATGGACGGATGTGGAGAGACATCGCCTTGGATCAATAACTGAGCTCCAGAGTTATCCTCTCCCTTGCAGCTAAATCCTGATAAGCGAGTGATGGAACGGTTTGGCTTCCCGAAACAACTCCCATTCACTACTAAATTTATCTGTTATTTATATGAATATTTTACAAAGAATTTATTCCAATCGAGGATATTGTAGATCAGCAATTTAAAACACTCTTGGCAGGGTTGCAGCGGGCAATTACTGCCCCATTTACCCTCCTTGAGATTGAATAATAGCGGCTGAGCCGAGACGTTCCGGGTAACTTCTACAGCGGGGCCAGAGATCGATTCAACAATAATGGTACTTGCTGGCCGGACTTGAGCGACTTTGTAATCCTTTAAAGTAGGCAATCCTCGCGAGCCGTGCATCATGACGTCTGAATTGGCAAGATTTACCTATTGCGCAAGGGGTTTGATTAATTTGAAGCGCCCTCGCATTCGGCAGGGTCAGACTGGAGAGGAACGCTAACACGCTGAGATGATTAATGGCTGTGTCTCTGAGATCGGTAGCATGAGTGGTCTTGTATTGTCGAGTATTATTAATCTTCGCCTTTCAAATTGCAAATGTGGGCATCATATCGACACTAGACTGCCTGCCGACTATAATATTACAATTGCAAAGAATAAGGGACCATTATGGTAGGAGCTATCAACTTGTGTAGTCGTATCTTTCCAATACCTAGCTTTCTGGCCATCTATAAACGACAAATCCATCGCGCTTTCCAACCTTCGTGTACAACAATTGAGCCCTATGATTGTGAACCTGCGTGTGCCAATATACCCTGTCCGCTTCGGTCTCGTTTCCGACTCCATACACATATTCGATCAACTTTCGTCCGACACCGTGCAGCCGCGAGTCAGGGGCGACAAACAGATCATGGAGGTAAATGTAGTCCGTAATTGCCCATGTCGAGCGATGCGTTACCCAAGTGACAAACCCAATCAAGTTTCCGTCCGTTGCCTCCGCGACGACTGCGTAGACTGGCTCGGTTTCGTCGAAGAAACGGGCGAACGTGGTCTCAGTCACCTTGTCATCAAGGGTGGATTCGTAGAAGACAAGATACCCCTCCCAGAGCTTCAACCAACTCTCCTTGTCTGACTCTTTGATGGGCCGAATCGAAAAATCCGTCATTGCAAATTCGATTTGCAGTGGTGTGGTTGGTCAGTTGAAGACGGTCTCGATGGGAAAAGTGGAGCCCTGAAGAGTCGGACTGAGGCGGCTGTAATTACACCTCCTCCAATTACCATCTCGGACGCAGCTACCCTTTCCGCACAGACAACCTGCCTCCCTACCACCAATGATAAGCGCAAAACTCAGCGTGAGGTCTTGCAGTGTTTACATGTTACACCTCGCTGGAAACATATATTCTAATATGTTTCTAAGAGGATTAGAGGAATCGACGTGTATGGATCATTCCCGGGGCGAAGTGCCCTTCGCCCGCCTCTTCACTTGAAACTACTACGCGCTGGCCAGCAGACTTCCACTCACAGAACGCGTGGGCCAAATTTCGGGATTCCCAGATGATCGATAGTCGCATTGTTTATTTTTACGGAAATTAACCGGTGTGCCTTACAAAGGAATTGATAAGGGAGGTCGTTACACAGTTATCTTAACTTCAATCCCCAACCTTAAATTTGTTAATTTGGAGGTGTCCCGATGGTTCCATATCCACCTACATTTGCAACTGATTATAGATTTCGCTACGGATGATTTTCACTTGTCCGTAAGTGACAACTCTGAAGACGCGTCCCTGCAGCCCCCACAGTGCTCATGGTACGCGCGCGTGTTGCCGCTCACTGTCAGTTCTACGCCGGATAAACACCCAACACCTGGCTATGTGAGGTTCTGCTTCTCCACCATGTACCATATAACCAAAGGGGCCATATGTGCCCACAGTTGGTCTGCCAGCACTATGCCCTCACTATTGCATACTAATTTAATCTGGAGACTATTGAGATGTTGTGCAATAAGAGTCTGGTTGGAGCGGCCTCCATGGCCGGAGGCACAGCCGCAGGCCAGCGTTCTGTTCTTTATCGCAAGCTAGGGGTTAGGGTCTTCTCTGGCGATATACTCTTCAGCGACTCTGACCGGATAGCAACAAGAAGAATTATTTCGAGGATTCTCATTTCTTCAATTGGAAAGCATTCAGACTTCTGAGGGAGTCGCCGAATTGAACTGAATCCTGACTTGTATTAACGAAGAGTAGCAATCAGCTGTCGATTCAATATGTCGCCATCCATGAAGAGTCTGAACAGCCTGCGAGACCTCAAGAAGGTGGGCTTTATTGTCCCTTCTTCCAACACAGGTCTTGAACCCTTGACGGTCTCTATAGCTAGTCAAATTGTCGACCGTCTCTCCTTCCACTTCGCCAGGGTTGTAGTCCAGACACTTGATACGGATGAAAAGAGTGTTGGGCAATTCAACACGGATAAGATGGTTGCCAGTGCAGTCTTATTGAGCGACGCAGATCTAGATGCAATCCTCTGGAATGGAACGTCAGGAAGCTGGAGTGGCAAGGGATTGCAAGCTGACGTCACCCTGTCTGCGGAAATGGAGCAGGCTACCGGTTTACCGTCGTCGACTTCCACGCTCGCCCAAATCGAAGTCCTTGAGCAGTATGGTGTCAAGCGCTTCTCGATGGCGGGTCCGTACGTTGATGGCCCTACGCAGGGCTTAGTGAATTTTTACTCTGGGTTAGGATATGAAGTCGTGAAAACTTCGCAAATGAATGTGCGAGACAATGTCGCGTTTGCGAATACACCGGTGTCACGCATCAAGGAACTCCTTCGCGAAGCTGATTCGCCTGAAGCGGAGTGTATTGTTGTTGCGTGTACAAACTGGCCTGTCGCGCTAGTTATTGATGAGATGGAGGCAGAATTAGGAAAGCCGATTTATGATAGTATTTGTGTGACATTATGGAAAGCCTTGAAGATGGTTGATGTGAAAGTCCCAATCCACGGGTGGGGCAGACTACTGCGGGACGACCCCACGCTGAACAAGATCAACTTGGTGTTGGCAAAGTTGCTGGAATCTTGTCATGCCAGTCGAACTACATTTCGGCTTGATTTGCCAGAGAGGAACTGTCATGTCGATACGGTGTGTGCAGAAGCATGCGCACCAGGGATAAGGCAACTGAAGCTAGATTCATCTCTCAACCAGCGCGCTTTAAAGACAGTGCAGTGGTTGGAGACTAGCGGTCGGATCCTGGTGCAGGGCGACTGTGAAAACGCAGAGGTTCAACCGCCGAAAGCTTTAATGGGCGTCTATGGCGTGAAGGCGCAGATGCTAGCGCCGCTGTTTCAAGGCGACAATCTAATTGCCTGGATTTCAGTGCATTATGTTCCAAGCAAACGTGAATGGACTGAAACAGAGATTCAAGCGTTGAGCAGCAGCATGGAGGAGGTGAAGAAATTGCTGATAGACGACAGTTGGATTTCATAATCGGGCTGTGTGATAAAATGTATATAGGAAGGGCGCAATGCGAATGGAACGATTATGGACGTGGAAGTGATTTGCCAGCACTGCGGCTGCGTACGTGCGGCTGATTCTATAGACGTACTGGTGGTCGGGAATCAGTAGGCGATTAGGCCAATCTACGTGTGAGAAGAAGGCGCAGCCCGTGTGAAAAATCTGAGGCTGATTAGAGTTAATATTTGATACAAAGAGTTGCATTAGCTTGTCCGTTGTCAGCGTAGCAGGTTTCTGCGGAAATTTTGGA
Source organism: Lipomyces tetrasporus (assembly GCF_029532465.1). Classification (NCBI taxonomy): domain Eukaryota; kingdom Fungi; phylum Ascomycota; class Lipomycetes; order Lipomycetales; family Lipomycetaceae; genus Lipomyces; species Lipomyces tetrasporus. The sequence goes on from NW_026611604.1 coordinate 1,064,452, forward strand.
TTGTGTTTCTAATGGTTCCAATGTGTTGGCCCCACAGCCGCAAAAAATGGGTTCCAATAATGCGCCATCAAGACACTTCTGAAGACATGATTGTCGACCCATCGACCGTCGCAACGAGTTTCAGCGAGAACTACGAGAAGGCATTGTCCAAGGGCCACATGTGATGTGCCACGCGACAACCTCGGTTCTATGGAGCCATGGGAATTGGTCACTATTTCCATCATGATATCTTCTGCTAGAGTGAAATGATGTGAATTATTGTCTATATCCAATGAAATTTGCGGCATGTGCAAGTTCTTCTCATGAGCGAGTCGACAGTCTCAAATCATACACTATGATAAAGTCGGAATAATAACCCCCCGAACAACTTCCGACCGGATCCCCAGCTGATCGCGATCTTGCCGCGTGCCGAGTCTGACCACACAGCCACAGCAGATAATGTCATCAAATGGACCTGAACGTTGGTCAGAATCAATCCAACAATCGGCTCACGAACCAGCCCCGGATAGGCGACGGCTTTGAAAGAAGCGCTACTACAGGCCAAGGTCGTGTTTTTTGTCTCCAGCTGGGTCAATTTTCTGGATTTACTACTACTGCTAAAATACCACCAACAGTCGACCGCACGGGTAACATCATCCGTTTCTCTGATTGCAATAAGTTACTGGTTCACAATGGATGACAACATCATGACGTCATAGACTGAGAACCTGGGGCGCCTAGTCACTGCTTGTGCTGTCCAGGAGCGTACCGACCGCACATGGCGGCAGACTAATTCAGCTAGTATTTCTTAATACGGCTCATGGTATCAATTCGATAGACGGGCTTCGATGATTAATAATTTCCTCTGACATACCGGTGTCAGCATTGGCTAATACTTGGGCGGGGATGCCAAAGTATCTCGCACGAGTTCGACACCCTAACCCCATGACCTTACCGATGATCTGGCCGTCGCACCTCGTCGTTAGAGATATCCTCATTGACTGATCCCAAAGTTCGCCTGGGCACTCGGTAACTCCGGAAGAAATTGCTAATACAATGTGAGACAGCATCACGTCCGTACTTATTCCGTCACTATGAGGAAGCCAGGTTTGCCACTTCTTGGTGGTCTCAATCGGCTCGGCCAGTCAGCACCATCAGCCCTTGCTGTTCTGCGCTATTCTCATATAAGTATTCATGTTTGTCCTCATTTCATTGCAATCTCTCGTTGTCTTGCGCAGCATAGTCACTCTGACAGTCATTGTCGCTCAAGCTCAAAATGGCTAACCTTATCAGAGACGCTCCGTTGGGGCAGATAATACGCTATATTTCTCGCAACAGACTTCTTCTGTACCCAGACGAGAAGGCGGAATTTCAGTGTCCGACTGGTTATCTCCACCCTGAAAAGGTTTCGGATTCGACTTCCCTCACTCCTCCAGAGTTTCAGGACAAAGCTGATGACGACGTTCAAGACCTCGAGGAAAGACTGTCGCGAACATCAACTGCAGCTCATCGTGTGACTTCGTTCACGGAGGAACAGCTCGAAGCGCAGCAAGAAGCCAGCCTGGAGCGAGAGAAATCTGTGGTAGTTTCGCCAGTGAAGACCAGCGACGGAATTGTGCTTGTGGACTGGTACACCACTGATGATCCAGAAAACCCCCAGAATTGGCCGCCACGGAAGAAGCATTTCGTGGCCATGCTCATTTGCCTCTATACGTTCGTTGTATATTGTGGCTCTGCAATTTACACTCCGAGTGTGCCATTTGTCACAGAACGGTTTGGGGTATCAACAATCGCCGCGTCTCTGGGCCTGTCGCTATACGTTCTCGCTTGTAAGTTCCATTATCCTAGAAAGGCGGACAGTGGTGCGGTTCTGACATTCGGTTAGATGGCATTGGCCCACTTATTTTTGCTCCATTGAGTGAAATCCCTGCCTTGGGACGGAATATCCCGTACATGGTCACATTTGGCATTTTTGTCATCTTGTGCGTGCCGACAGCACTTGTCGACAATTTTGCTGGTCTTCTTGTGCTGCGATTTCTTCAGGGATTCTTTGGAAGTCCTTGTTTGGCAAATGGTGGTGCCTCTATGCAAGACATATATTCGTTGCTGAAGCTTCCGTACGCCATGACATTTTGGGTATCAGCGGCCTACTGCGGCCCCGCGCTCGGTCCTTTGCTTTCCGGCTTCGCTGTCCCGGCAGAAAACTGGAGGTGGTCGCTTTGGGAGATCTTGTGGATGTCCGGACCGATCTTTGTGCTCTTTTTTATTTGCCTTCCGGAGACGTCTGCTTCCAATATTCTGCTTAGACGAGCTCAAAGACTGCGTAAGTTGACAGGCAACCAGAATCTAAAGTCGCAAAGTGAGATCGATCAAGCCCATATGAAAGTGTCTACGATTGCCATTGACGCTCTTGTCAAACCTTGGGAGATTAGCATCAAGGATCCAGCGGTCGCATTTACGCACATCTACACTTCTATTGTCTACGGAATATACTATTCCTTCTTTGAAGTTTTCCCTCTTGTCTACATTGACATCTACGGAATGAACCTCGGACAAATGGGCATCGTCTTCGTCGTTGTCTTAATATCTTGCATCATTGCTGCTGCAACGTATGCAGCGTACTTGTGGTTTTACCTTGAGCCCGATATCATGAAAAGGGGCCTTCGTGCACAGGAGCACCGTCTCGTTCCAGCCCTTTTCGCAGTTTTCGGGCCCACTATTGGTTTGTTTATCTTTGGGTGGACGTCTCGGGAATCAATCCACTGGGTTGCGCCAACGGTGGGGATACTGATTTACGGAGCAAGCGCATTCATCATTGTGCAGTGCATCTTTGTCTATCTCCCCCTTACGTACCCAATGTACGCGGCTTCACTCTTCGGAGCTAATGACTTTGCTCGCTCTGCTTTTGCATCTGGGAGTATCATATTTTCGAGACCGATGTATCTCAACCTGGGAATCGGCAAGGGTGTTAGTCTCCTTGGCGGCCTTTCTGTCCTCGGTATAATCGGGATGTATCTTTTGTACTTTTTTGGTGCCAATTTACGAGCAAGATCGAAGTTCGCCATTAGTTGAGCAGGAGAAGGTACATTGTACAGATACGAGAGAAAACATTCTGTCTCATGATGTAGTGGGCGATGTTGTGCGCAGATTGGGAGCAGGAATGATTATTACTGGAATCGTTGTAGAGAGCGGAATAAATGGAATTAATTCAGCACGTGTCAACATGTGAAATACTTCACCGACCGATACAATATGTATGCCTTAGGCAAAGAGAAATTACAATTCATGGCAGGAAACATACAGCTCGTCAGCGTAACAATCTTTCCAGCCCACTCGGGCCCATCCTTTTTGACCACCTCTTCAAAAATCCACTCGCCAACATCTGAACGCTGAATCATGTATCCGACAGCCGGCTTGTCTTCCGTGCCCACTCTCAAAGTCTTCCAGCCCTTTCCGGCCCTGTAGTCGATTCCACCCGTCAAAAGACTCGCGCGCACACCGATGATACCGCGCAGAAGTCGCTCGCTGGTTCCGGCTGAGCCATGTGCAATTTCAGGGTACTTTCCATCTTGCGCTTGTCGGCACCCGGAACGGCGACAAGAACACGGTAGAGAAATCGGAACCAGAACGGGACGTCCTCGGGACCATTGGAGATGCCGGTTGTGAAGACGAAGGCAAACAATGGCTTGCTGGTTGCGGTTGAAGGATTCTCCGTGTATATTGCCCAGAGCGCGTTCAAGAGTGCTTCGGTAAATGAGAAACAGATGTTGGGATTGTCGAGGGTGACCGGTATGCAAAAGATTTCTGGAGAGCTGGTCGTCCGCCACACCGGATATGATGATTGAGACAAGTTCCCCATCTAAGGCCAGTGTGCGCTTAACGTCCTCGACATTATCGCATGGCCTTGGATGATGATCAAGTGTTGTTCAAGAGTCTCTTCGGTTAGACTTTGCGCAAGAAGCTGAGACGTCAATTTTGATGGTGTTCAGGCCAGCGCACACACGTCATATCTGGCCAGCAGAGAACGGATAAGACTTGCATTCACGCAGCCTCCCGTAGCACCGAAAAAGGCAATCTTGGCATTGATCTTGGTACTCATAGCGGGAATGAAGGTTGTCCACTTGGTAGAATTTGAGTATGCTTTTAAGGTCAGGCGACGCAAGATACGCCTAGTGCCTAGCCATGCAGAATACATGTGCGGTAAGGATATTTCGCTGAGACAAAGATCCGACTAACTCAAGAGCCATATCTGCAACAAGGTGGATTACGGGAACCTAGACCCAGTCATTACATGTAAGACTGTAAGACACACGAATGAACGGAAAATGGCGGACCAGACCGGACAAAACGAAAAAGAGTGATAGGAAGCAAGTACCCGAAATATGAAGGCGTTATCAACCATCCGAAGAACACCCTAACCCGCTGTCCTAATGGTGCGGCACGAGGTTGCCGGCATAATAAACGAGTCCTTATTTGGGCGCGGGAGCTTGACGAGCCAACTTATTCAAAGACTGCCCCCAATCCAGCCCGACTGGTTTAAAAGCTGTGTATTAGCATGTGGGGCAAATATAATCATTAGGCTGAGGGATCGCTGACAGGAGCTGCTCCAAATTGCGAAATTTATCGACTTCGAATCGAGAAGGCGATGGCGCTGGGCACCACTGAAATAATTTTGCCAGAAACACGTCTCGCACTCTGTATTACCACATCAGCACCAATGCGTTTTCCCGCGTTCATAAAAAGACGGCTCACATCAAATCTGTAAGCATATCGAACTTCTCAAGAGTTTTACCCGCGGCGGTCTTGTTCAGACTCTGAAGCTGGAACGACTGCAGCAAATACACGTTGATATTCATATATGACTTAAAAGTCCCTTTGCTTTCCTTTAGCTTGGATTGCCTCAGCAAAGGCATATCATCGATCTTGAAAATAAACCGCCGATGCTGATATTTCTGAGGGACGTATATCGCACATACCTGCGACGGAGCTTTGAATATTATGAATTCTAATATCTTACGATAAAATTCTCTCATATATCTATTATTCGCGCGAATATGCGTAATACAAATACGAATATATTCGTTCGTTGTTCATGTCTACCTCTGCTTGCGTCACGTCTTAGTATTATTGCTATAGACAATTGCGGAGTCTCCTTGAAGGGGCAGACACCTCATTCTATTCGCTGACCCTGTAAACGTACTTTACTCCTCTGGCCTCGCCTTTCTTGAGCTTGTTCAGTCCTTCCTCAACGCCCGCCAGACCGCCCGGGATTACCTCGAACGGATGGCCCCGAAAGTCACCCCTCGCAAGTAACCGTGCTAAATAGCGATAGAACACAAATGCAAATTCCACGTCCATCTTGACGGCGTCCTTGTCGACCGGCTGCTTTGGCATCGACGGCTTGTATGCACCATAATGCCCAGTGCCAACGTAAGTATAGAGGAATTCGACCGAGGATGGTATATCTTCGTCATCATAACGGTTAGCTCCCGAGACAACCGAGACATGAAATGGACCCGAGGCTGCAGAAGCATAAAGCATCTGAGCGAGTGGAACCCATGTCCCCTTTGCGCTGATTGCATCAAGGGCATGTCTAGCTTCCAGACCCCCCAGCGCATCTTTCACCGCAGCCTTCATAGCATGAACACCTTGCCGGTAGTCCACTATCCTGTCACCTCGGGAAACGTCAAGCAGATCATCCACAACATCGCGACTACCGCCACAGATGGCAATGATAGGATGTATATTGGACAATCGTGCTAGTTTTATTGCGAACGCACCAACTGCTGAAGATGCTCCATACACAACAACTGGTAGTGGGCCCGCACCAGCCGGTAAAGGGTCCCATGGTGGCGGGAGGCGTTGCCTACGAAAGAGGGAAATGGCTGCCGTAAGAGAGACGAGAGAAATAGTTGCTGCTTTTAACAAGGACAAATGAGTAACACTCGCCGACCAAGGAAAGCGGTGCCAAACTTACCCTCGAAACTTATGTGTTCTGGAATGATAAACGCTGTGTGAGCAGGCGCGACGGCGTACTCGGCATAAGCGCCACCAGGTGTGAGCATGCGATGGAAAGCCGCGACGCGGTCTCCAACGCGGAATTCGCCCGTCTTCTGGACGGAGATACCCATCGAATGCACGACTCCCGCGATATCATCTCCGCTATTGAGAGATATATTTTGTGCGGTAATGTGTAGCCAATCTGACACGGTGAGCGATGAATAAGTATGTGCGATTTGGCGGAGAACGGCTTACCTTTAACATTGCATCCGGCGACGACTACTTTAATGACAATCTCGTTGTCTGCAGGAGCCGGGATCGGTATGTCGTGAATTTCGGTCGTAAGACTTGGTAAAGGGTGCACAATGACTTCTTTCATGGTTGTAAAGGAGCTTGCAATGAAGAATGATTGACTCAGTGCAAAGGGCACGCCGCTATTATTTTATATTGCATCGGCGCTTATTACCTCGTGAATGCTTAAATACAGCCACACTTGTCAGGAGGTAATTTTGTGTCTAGGAAGCTTTAAGGTTTATGAACTAGTAAGATTTAGGCTTGGGAATTTGACGAACCTTCATTTTGGCGCCGTTGGTTCCGAGATGCCTTTGGGCTCAGCTTCTTCATAAATTCCACTATGGTCGACAGCATGTACCGAGTAAAGAAACAGGTGCTCAGAATTAGAAAATCCATTCCTTTTGCAGCGCCATTATTCATATGTAAACAGGGCATCAGAAAGGAACGCACACTCGCATTAACCGGACGTGGCTAGTGCGCTAACCATCTTCGTAAGGCTGTGCCAATCAACCCTAGCCCGACATCGGCGCGCTGATTAATAGTCATTGTATAGGACTGTCAACCCTTCGGACTTGCATACGCTACTATTAGACTTTCGGCGCGACCAAACTCCGAATTTATTGAGTAAACGTTACAGGTTCAATTTTGACAACTCACACACAATTCGTCGTACTAAATATCTAACGATGCACTAACTTACATTGATCCAGACTCTAAGGTCACATGTCAGGCTCCTAAGAGCCGAGGAGGCTACGCAGTGGCTTACTGTGATGTCATTCTCCTCAGGTTTCACCGACGTGCGGCTCATTGACGCTCATTTTCGGGCTCCTGGGCACCTACGTTTTGTAATACGTTATTGCTTATATGTAATACACGCATTCCATTTGGGCACAAAATAATACATTTGTGACGTCACTGACGTGGCGATTGGGAAGGTGTCTACACCTACCAGTTGTCCCCGCAAGCATTGAAAAGCATTCGCCATTCCATAGTTAAACATGAGTTACCGCCATCAAGGCATTAGTGAGCTCTGATTAGCAAAGAGTGACAGGCACTCCCAACCGGACATCACCAAAACTACTTATGAATTTTCGGTACAGATAGTGCTACCCACTCAGTGTGCCTCTTGCGTTCTCTGATAACCGGAACAAGGAGGTAGTGGTTGGTCCTGACTCTCTATAACTGATTCGGGGCCACTAACTATCGCTCAATAACTCTAGAGATAATAATTTACTGTTGAGCACACTGTTTGCCTAGTTGATCACTACGCAAGCATACTTACAAGTCGATAGTTGCCCACGTCACCAAGACAAGACAGCGCGGCAGCGTCGTCTGCCTTTAGTTACTGACAGTCTCCGTAGGTTAGTAATACAATCAAGAAGTAATACAATCAAAAAGAAGAACCTTTAGGTGTGAAACAAGAAGTAAAAGATGAGGGCATATGACGCCGATTTATGTGCCGTCGAGTTAGAATTAATTACGGCAGTAAGTTAACTTACAGCTATTTTGCTTTCGAGTTTCCGTAAGCTCTCTCCCTACAAATATCCACCGCAGTTGGCACGACTGAACATGGATTTTCTTGAGAGTGACTGAACGAATCCGTCCTGCCCGCGCCACCACCAACGAAGAAAAGAAAAAAAATTGTTTTCTTTGCTTGAGTCTTTCGGATTCACACTATTAGCGAGCTTCCGGGTCACAACTATATATATCATTCTCGAAAACCAACCCGAGACGCTGTTAGCGAGCTGTGAAGGATATTCACGACTGTGCGCGGATGCTTATCGTCGTACTTGACCATACAATTTGTGCACTTGTCCAGCCATCTGGAATAGTTCCTCTTTGAGGTCGAGTCCGGCGAATAAGCCCAATACATGTAACGTGTGGTCGGGGGCTTTCTGCCGGTCCAGCGGGGTGAAACCGGAGTCTGGGAAGACACGTTCTCGAGAACGCAATCTGAGGCTCCTACACTGTCAGGGTGGGACGTGGTAAATTCAAACTTGGTCTCGTGAAATAACGACTCTTGCCCTCCGCATTAGCTTGCCGCTTTGCTATTATATTTTAGCAGCGACCGGCAACTGTAGCATCGAGTAGGATTTTTGTGAGAACAGAAGTGGATGCTGGGTAAAGTCCGCGGCCAGAGTAGTGTCCGCAACTGCGTCCTCGCAGGCATCCGTACCAGGAGCATAACAACGAACGTATGATATGTTGTGACCCCGTAGGCCGGCTGAATGTGAACTGCTAGTATCCCTGACATCGATTCGACGCTGGCGTTTCTAGGTACCAGGATTTCGCCTGTCGACATATGTATATACTGCGTCTCAGCTCGCAGAATGTGATAGCTCTGACATTTCTGAGATGAACCTTGGTTACGTCTGACGGAGCAAAAACCCAAGAAAGGTTTAGGATCTACCGGTCGACGCAAACACGACATGGAGGCAGCTCACTGTGCCCGCCCATTGGCATACTGAAACTGACCCGCAGGCGGCATCATCCAATCCGGCGCCGCAACGTGACTGTAGTATGCGGTCACGCCGCTGGTCCTCGGTCGCGTTGGTCAGGTCGGGTGCAAAATATCGAAATTGGGATCACAGCCTATTCAGGACACGACCTGGCCTGGCCATCAAGTAAGCAGCTGAGATTGGTGGTGCAAATCCTGATGTCCAACAGTAGCGTTAATCTTCAAGGGCGAGAGAAGGCATTTCTGTCGTTGACAGCGGCAATGCGTTGGATTTCGGTCAACCGGTAGGGGGGCAAGCTGAGTCGGGAAGCAGCAATGTATGCCATATATCAACAAGGAACCACGCTCTAGTAAGCTAACTCGTCCTTTTGCTGCTGGCGTTTGTGTGGCAGGCTGTTAAACTGTGCACGCATAGCCGTACTAGACAATCTTGTGGTGCACTCCTCCAGCGACCGTCAACACCGCGCAGAGTTCCTCCAGAGAGGTCGAGTGCGGGTGTGCACGGTACCTGTCGTGCCGATACTCGAGCAGAGATAACCCGTAGTCTGAGGATTACATGCCGGGATCAGGGGATGTGACAGCGGAGCGTGCGGATACGCCATCTGACCTTGTGCATTGTCATGCTGAGACTTGTGTGAATCAGTGCAACTAGCGGAAAAATTGCACCTGCTGTCGTACTCAAGCAGTTAGAGGCTGATAGAGCGTACGGGCCCTAGACACAGTAAGGGAATATATTCGAGACCGTGCCAAACTCTAGCGAAACGTAGTCGCAATCACAGGAAACCGGTGAGCGTCAAGATGCAGCTCAGAAAATGCAGCCGTAGCCTAATTCTGTTATGTGGACTCTATTGTTCCTTTAGCCGAGTACCGGACTGAGCTTGTCGTTATCAACCGACGCTGGAGGTTGAGTTGGACTCATAAGAGATCGTGATGAAATCTGCTTGCACGATAGTACAAGGCGCGGCTTCTGGACATTGCCAAACTCGAGCACCAAGGTCTTCAGGTTGTCTAGCCGCGTCAGCACTCACCACAGTTTCTTGCTGCCCGCGAGAGCTTGATGGCTGGAACCGGGTCGTGGGCGTTGCCAAGGAGGGCATTCTGTGGTTGTATAATGTGACTCGTTGACGCTGGAACTTTTGCGAAGGCCACGATGTTAGGGAGTAACAAAAATCTGCCCTAACTGCAATAGCGCCAACGTATCCATAAAGCTTCCAAAAAGTAACAGAATTCACAACTTGGAAAGAGAGAACAAAAGTCGACTTGGTCCGGGTTCCTTACATCCCACTGAGATTCTTTCAGTTATCGCGAACTATGCATACCAAATGACAAATAAATCCAAAGTCCAGTTAGCATTTTAGTAAGAATGACAAGCCTCAAATAGACAGATCCGCGAAAACCGCTTTCGCACTGTTTGTGAGGTTAGGCAGGTTGGTTAGCGGGAGATTAGACATGTGTTTGTCCATTCCCCTCGATTCGAGTGATGATATGATACAACAAAAGTCTGAATTAGAATCCCAAGCACGAAACCCTCGCAGCTTACTCAAGTTCTGTTTGACCTATGATAGAATGGCCACCAATTCGACCTTAGCCATGCACAAGTGCGGCACTCCTCCACAGAGATAAGTTTGCTGTGCGAGCTTAGGCACCAAGTCCCAAACCTTGAAAACTTGCCACAATGATAAAACCCGGTGTAATACCGTAATACCTGTGCAAATACCTGTGCCCTACATTTTTCGAACATTGAGCGACCCATGATATAGTCAGAGGTGCCATAGGATATACGTGATCAGAAAAATCTATATTTTTATATAATATCCATTCTCTTGTTTGTCACAACTATGCGGATGTTCAGTAAAGGGAACATTCACCGGAAGAAAAGGTATTATATTAATATCTAACTAATCTGATTGTGCCGTCCTCGACAGCCTTGGTAACTTCCCTACATAAAAGGTGGGAGCGCGTCTCGTACGCTCTCTTGAGGCGCGATAAATCCCAGTCACCGCTGAAGTCGAGGTGGAATCCACATATGCGGTATTCGATGTGTTTCGAGTGGGGTTTGGAGGTGGGCTAGTTGGAATTGCTGGTAGAGCATATTGCAAGTACGACATGAGGGGCGCGTTTGCCATGACAGAGGACAATAATATGAGGATATGAAGCTCTCAGTTATTAGTAGAACTGAATGTGCAATTTGATGATGACTTTGGTGGCAAGAAAGTCTTCCTTTAAATTATATTGAGGACTCGGTCCTGGGAGCCCCAAAAACGAAATCACAAATTTGCCCCATTATACGTACGCTCGATTGGCCCTCATCAGAAGTGATAAATATAGTTTTAGCGGTATGACTCCCTAACCGCGCGCTTTGTCAAAACGTGCGCGGAAGGATACAACCACCAAACGGCAGGTCAATAGTGGCTCTTTATTGCACCATCGCAAGGCTGTGTTTCAATTTCGTGGTGCGATAATTTAGATCCATTCTAACTGGTCCATGTTTACGCATTATGATCGCTCTGGCGCTAACATTTTTTTTGGTGTTCCCATAATAAAGCGAGAAGTAGCAAACAAGTCAAACATTACGTACATGATTCGGTTCCACGTGACTGAAGTTACCCATCACTACAACGCGCTCGTTTCTCGCGCTTCTTCATTCCCTAATGCCTATCCCCTCTCAACATTGATCCCTGTTACCTTCTCTAACACGCCACTCATTCGAAAAAATGACGGAGCTAGATAATGTCAAGCCGACAGAAATCGTCTTTTGGAAGAAGCTTTTTGCCTCTTCGTTCTCGGTCGTATTTCTTGTGAATGTTCGCAACCAGACGTGTATTATGAAGGTGGTAAGTCGGACTGACATCGGAAGCTTTGGCTATAACGTTGCTAATATGAGAAGCATCATGGAAGGGGGCCACGACGATACTATGAACCAGAAAACCGCGAATTGGATATCCATGTACTTGAATCCACTGCCTACATTCGACTGAAAGACCGAGGGCTTTGTGATCGTGGAATCGTGCCTAACTTCCTGGGTTCTATGAGAAAATTCGATGCGTCTTTGTGCCAGCCTCACCTGAAAATGTTCCTATATGACGAATACCCACCCAGCGCTATATTTTTGGAGTATATCGTCGGTCTTGAGATGATCAGTTTACATAATTACACCACGCAACGGATGGACAATATCGTTGAGGGTATCCGACAAATACATAAAGTGCTAGTGCGACACAGAGACCCAAAACCAAGGAATATGATGGTCGTTACGGATACTCCAGAGAGAGTGGTTTGGATAGATTTTGATCGAGCAGAGACTTACGACGAAGATCGAATCACCAGTGAACAAGAAGAGCTTCTTGAGGAGGAGGAAGAGATTGTCGTTGGTTTCAAAAAGTGCCTAGTGAGTTCGCCTGCAGCCAAAGATATTTATAGTTGTCATGTTTTCTCATTTTGAACACCCAGGAAACCGACTACGCAAGAGGGAACCTCGATGAAGCATATTTATTTTACTGTACTTGACAGTTTTTCCTCGAATACCATGTGATGACGGCCACCAAGGCTCGGAAGTCGACCCAGGGAACCGAGTTACACAATCGCGCAAGGATGCACCGACTCGAGGAAGGTCGTCCCGCCAATTCAGTTTTGTGGACGCAGAACGAACGAGAAGGGACGGTCACCACCCGAGTGGTGATGGAACCTCATAATTTCTCAGAGATACAGCCGACACCGCCTTTCGAATCGTCCTCGGGAGGATTTGAGTAGACAGGGATGGGGCAGCATGAGATCGAGTATCTATGTACGTAGCAGGATATATTCCATTGCAATGCCTGGAGTGCTAATAGATTAGGGACTCCCACGTTGTATTCTCACGGTCGCACTGTCGCACAAAATATAACATATGAGTCTAGATAATTTATACGTACGGGCTAACCAGCGTCAGTTGAGCCCAGTGCCAAGAAATGATCTATCTAGTCCACAGTGTAATCAGGGGCAGACCTCGTTGTCAGAAATTCGACAAACGCTCTAACGAGGGCCAGCCATGCCACCTCATGCTATACGGTCTTGATCCTCGTTCATACACAAGCAAATTAGGTCGATGAGGACCTATGGCGACATACAAAACGAGGGCTGAGAAAAATGCAGCTCGTCGGCGCCGCTATTGGCAGCGAAAGCGGGGAGGTCTATTCTTGTCCCAGGAATCATTAGCACCAGGAGATTCACGACTACGTGATTGTATGGTCTGCGAATCCCTTCCAGTTTCTAATTTATGCAGCGATTATTTCCGCAGAGTTGGAGCAAGTAGCTCAAAGCCTCACAGGAGCTTGCACTAGAGGTAGATCTCTCTCCAGAGCTAGAGTCTGCACCAGAGCCCGCGTTTGCAGGGCCAGAATCTCCCCCGTTTGCCGCGTCCATACCCACACCAGGCTCTGTACCTGTAATGGACCCGATGTGCGACGAGCCGCTTCGCGTGAGCGAGCTGCTTTAGTTTGTTTCTATGTTTAGTTTGTTCTATGTTTAGTTTGTTTTATGTTTGTTTATTTTTAGTTCTCTTGCTTGGTCGAGTATATAGGGAGGGCATTGTCCTCTAAGACCAAGTCAAGGAACAAGTCTTGTATTCTTGTACTCATACAAATATATCTTGTTCCGAGCCTTGTCTAGTCCAGTCCAGTCCAGCGCCGTTACAGTACCGGAGACTTCACCGACTACACCCGACAACCCACCGGACGGCGCCGGGCTGTTCGATTCCAATGGGGAGAATGCTTTCCCTCAGGGGGTATCCCTCAACCGTTGCACGACCGCTGGGGAGAGTCTTTCCCTAGAAGAGGAGCCCGCTACGGTCACCGCATACTCCGTCGATGTGTAATACCTCGTCACACAGTCACCTCGTCACATTGGGTTAGGGGTCGCCTCGTCACACTGGAGGCGGCGCGCCTCCCCGGCTCCTGAGTCTCAAGGATACTATGTAATATTAAAATGTATGTATAGAGAATGGAAAGGAGGAGTCGGGGCTGGCAGGCTTCAATAAATATTGGAGGACAGTAAAAAGCTACCATACAACTTCCCCCACCCTTTTTGTGCTTACGCCTTTCTCAGTGCGGCGCACATTACACGGAGCCGCTTCTATTCGCATCCCCGATCTTATTGCAGATTCAGATACAGACGCATCGACAGATTGTGCATATGGATAGCACAGAGCGACGATGATGACTCACATTCCGATCCATCGAGTACTGGGGCCGAGACCACTGAGAGCCTAGGGATCGGCACGGATAATATCCAGGCCAATTTTCCTTATCCGTATCCGTATCCGTATCCGCGTAAAATATCTATATCCGTATCCGTATCCATATCTAGATATATTTGCTTTATCCGTATCCGTATCCGCAATATCCACGGATATCCGTAGTATCCACGGATACGACTCACGTGACCTTGAAGGTGCTTTTGCTCAGTCGTTTTTGGTTTGGAGCCGAAGACTATGGAAAGAGGATGATCCTACGACACTACTGACTATATTGACCACTCAATTGGGCTTCAAACCGCTATATATCCAGCATTCAATGAACGAGACAAACCCTAACCCAGTACATAAGCAAGTGCTACTAATCCCCCTGATGTTCTCATTCAAGCTTCCCTCCGCTCACTACCAAGCGCTCACCAATCTCTGGATTTATTGGGCTTCCATTCCCTATACAACTGAATATTTCGCAAATCGCAACTCACTTAAACTCTCCCAGTATTATTAGTTTACACATTTGTATCTGTTACTCGTATCCGTGGATATCCGTGGATATCCATGGATATATCCGCGGATATGACTAATCAATATTACCTTATCCGTATCCGTATCCTCCGATATTCTCTATCCGTATCCGTTATCCGTGTATCCGTGCCGATCCCTATGAGAGCCTTGGGGTGCGCCTGGCGCGGCAGTTCCTCCAGTTCCAAGGTTATTGCCCCGGAGATCAGGAGGCGATGGGGAAGAGCAGTTAACACCGCCGGATGTCATATTCGACACCGACAGTGTGACAGCCTTTCTAGATAGCCTGGCCGCTGCTCGTCAAGGCATTCGATGGCAACCTGTGCATAAGTTATATTGTATGCATATTAAGCAATAAGCAATAAATACAATATTGGAAACCATGCCTAAGTACGGCGGTCGGTGTACTCCACCAGAAGATGGAGGGAGGACTGAAGGTCCAACACCGGGCTATTATTTCGAATGGTACAATTTTTATTGGCCATTATTATATTACTGCTGCTGGTGTTGGATGGAACGGAAAGTTGGGCGACCGCACCCTGATTAAAACGGCCAAAGCAGGGCTAGGGTCAAGTTAAGCAGCTCGCTGGATCGTCAGGAACATCCGACCGTGCGACCCTAACCCTCTGACTCTCAAAAGTCGAAGCCCTGACCGACCGCCGGCGTGGAAAACATCGCGAAAAAATTAGGGGTTCCTAAGAAAAATCAGACGGTTCGAATGATATTACACCTGGCAGAAAATGAGAGTGAAAAATAATCTGATCATGTGGATAACTTTAGTGTAGTTACAGGATCGTGTTTAAAAAAAATTAGTGGACTGGGAATGAGAAAAGTGTCGCAGTTCGATTGGTATAATTTATTTATTGCGGGTAATTACATTACATTATCATAAGGTTAGGCATTTTGGAAAAAATTTCGGGGCACGGCAATTTTTTTGGGTCTGAGTATGGATGTGCGTGGGGAGAAGGAAGGCGCTGGGCGGAAACAACCAACCCAAACGAACATCAATTATTATTTCAGCTCACGATCGCAAATTGCAACCGGTCCTCTACATGCTTCACAATGAATTAATAGCATTGGCATAGCTCGCAGCAATCTCTACCTCTATATTTCAGGCAAATCCAGCATTCACCGGGGCGTGTTTCCAAGAACTCGCGTCCCGTTTCGTGTATCTTGATTTTGTTCCATCTCCCAAGCCACACGCGATACCAGGGAGATCCACACAAACAACGCTTTCGAATGATCGAATCAAAGTAAGATTTGGCAATAGCAAAGAATTAGCAAATCAGTTTTAGACGGCGCAGACACTGTACGAAGAGAACTTTCCGGGAAAGGTGTGTCATCTCACCGCGCGTCTACTATTCATTAGTTTATTTGTGGAGTGATGTACGAACTCAGGACGTATTATATTTTCAGTCGAGACTTTACATATGCAGCAGATCGACATTATCAAATAACCCGAGTGACAAGCAATATTCACATCTTCACATTAGTTATAACCGTGAGATCTCGACCTCTCCATGTTTTATTCCCCGTAGAGTAGGACTCGCACGCACTATTCCATTCAGGGTTTGCTTAAGTTGAAGACACTCCACCATCGACAGACAACACGTTGCTTAATGAAAGACCAGTGTGGCGATCCATTCCATCCATTCCACGGAACCCCTCCGTGGAATGGTCCGTGGAATGGAAGTGGACGCTAAGGGGCAATTTCGGTATGGAATGGGTCCACGGAGGGTATCAGTGGAGTGGATGGACAGTGGAATGGAGGAATGGATACATTCAAGCTCACTATCTAGTATCTACACCTCGATAACCTCGTTAGCCCCTGAAACCCACTCTCCTCCCTCCTGACCACCCTAACTCCTTCCATTCCTTCAGCGACCTCTCATGCGACTCTGGCATCTGTAGAAGGTGGTCATTACTTTGAATAAGACTAGCCTTTTGCCAAGAGGGCAGAGTCTGCACAATACCTATTGTATTGGCCTCCAGACGATTGCGCGAAGGGTCTAACATTCCACCGCAAGAGGAGAACAATCTCTCGACATCTGCGCTCATGGGTGGAACGGAGAGAACGTCAAGGGCCATTCGAGCTAGCCGGGGATAAAGGCTTCGTTTCTCGTGCCAATATGATAACGGATCAACAACATCCTGGTCCGAGTCTAGGTGCAAACGTTGCCACTCCTCGTACTCGTCTATTGTAGGGTACACCTGTTGAGAAGCAGTGGTGTCTGGTGTTAAATTTCGTTTGAAAGACCTTCCGCCGTTTGACATCTAGCGGCAAGCTGTGTACAGAAGAGATGCTAAGATACCTGTATTCTGAGTCCCATAGTTCCTGAACGAGTTTCTTTGCTTTATCAATCCATGAAGTTTCACTGGCCCACCAATTCTCGAAGTATGCCCATCGGTACGCAGGATGAAGGGCAACAGCAGCGTAATAAACAGGCGTCTCATCTAACTTCCCGTAATATTCATTCAGCTTCTTCCATGCAAGATTAATGTTGATTTTGAAGTGTTCAGGATCAGGGTATCGCATAGCCATTGTCTTCCAATGCTCGAAGCGGGTGAGGAGATGTTCATATGCGATGCTGGAGCACGTCCCAGGGGTAGCCCCTGCCTTCAAAACCCGAACCCTAAAATCCTGTCCATCCGTCCATTCATCCATTCCACGCCTATTTTAAATGGATGGATGGATTACGTAACAGCAGGCAGATGGAATGGATGGAAATGGATGCACGGACCTCCATTTCCATCCATCCATTCCATTTGAACAAATCAGTGGAGTGGATCGCCACACTGTGAAAGACGCGTTATCCGACGCGACGAATACGATAGTCCGCGCGACCTCCTCCACGGTACCAACCCATTTGAGAGGCACAGATGATGCCAAGGCGGCCTTGTTTTCCTGGTTTCCACCAGTGAAGCGGTCTAGCATAGCGGTCTGGATGGGTCCAGGTGCGACGACATTGACACGCACGCCAGACGCTGCCGCTTCCAACACCGCCGAAAGCGTCAGCCCCTCAGCAGCGTGCTTGCTGGCAACGTAAATTGACGCGCCTGGAAAGGGCTTATGCGTTGATAATGGAACCGCGTCCTTGGGTAGTCATCGCGCGTAGTTCATGCTTCACAGCCAATATGACACCAAGGACGTTGGTATCGACTGTACTGCGATAGGAATCCTCCGTTTGACTCACGATCGGCCCGGGGTGCCCTCAGTGCCGGCGTTGTTCATGGCGACTCCAAGCCACCGAAGCGTTCGACTGTCTTGTCGATCAGGTTGCGCACATCATCTTCATTGCGAACGTCGCTGTAAATAAACTCTGCTTCCGCACCCAGAGCGCGGATCCCGTTCGCCAGTCTTGTTCCCGTCGGCCAGAGACGACGATTTGCGCATTCTTTTCACGAGCACATGCCAGCGCAGTCGCTCTCGTCCTATGCCGGCGAGTGCGCCGGTGATCAGAATAACTTTGTTAGCCATGACTAGTGTCGCTGAGATTAGTGTTATTGTGTACGGCAGGAGCCGTTACTTTTTCCTTCTTCGATGTCGATACTATATCTTTTTAGATAGAATAATCTAGTAGTCAGACTTATACCGTTACCGTAGGAACCTGACACCTACACTTATCTATATTTAGAACTGAAGCAGTGAATAGCACTAGATAACACACTAACTTGATTCTCAATTCACTAAAACAGTAGGGCCTGCTAAGTGCTAAACAGGTTTTCTTATGGTCCAACACCAACAGCTGGGTATGAAACGGAATTTTTGAGCGATTTGTCCAGAAAGTAACTTTTGACATTTGACGATCGCAGGATGCAGGGCAATATCGTAGAGGCACTGTGTCCATATTTAAATTATATTTAGTGTCCATTGCGGCACACTACGTAAATGTTTTGTGGGGAGATGGCTTAGGGAGACTAACTAGTAAAATAGCTGATGCTGGAATCACTCTCTAGGAATAGCTCGACAGCATATACATCAACGTCAGGTGTTATGAGTACCCTTCCTCTTTTCCGTCTTAACGAAGAGGAATTGGGAATGTGAATAAATGATGGTGCAAACTTGAAAATGTAGTGTGTCTCAATGTTCACTTTTTTTCAACGCGAAAAGAATTGCCTAGGTGACATCTATCCAACAATGGAATCAAAGCATATATACGTTTTCTATAAATTTTACTAAAATTATCTTTAACTTTTTCTATAACGACGGAGACCCATAAATCAAATTACGGAAACATTCGTAAGTCGCCAGCTCAGGCGTGTCCACCCCCACTTTCTACTTCGCTCAACCTTCTGTACGTCGCTTCCCCTTCAAACTCTCCATCCTTGACGCATCAGTGGTCCCATGCAACCAATCCAATAGGCCCAATCCTCCAAAATTCACAATAAACTTCTCGTGGTGGATATCGTGCATCTTGGCCGGCGGCCAGACGAAATCGTACCCGCTGTGGACGGTGGCCGTCTCGAAGAGCTGGAAGACCAGGAAGACGAAAAATGACAGGATGTGGCCCTTGGTGAGTATGAGTGGCAGGAAGATCGGTAACACGTTCGCGAAGACCTGCTCGATCGGGTGTGCGTACTGCGCCGTAAACGCCATTGGGGCCGTGAACTTGTGGTGCTGCTTGTGAATGTAGTGGTACAAGCTCGGGTGGTGAAGCAGTCTATGGATGTAGTAGAACAGCATCTCGCGGAAGAGCGTCGAGTAAATCATCTCGCCCATGAATTGCTTCTGCGAGGGGAGTTTCGATGATACTGTGAATATCGTCCTGTCGGTGCCGACAGTGCAGAGGATGGCTAAGTGGAATAAGACGGCGGCCAAGTTATTAGTCGCGACGTGCTCGGATGTCTTTCGCGGAAGGCTGTCGTCGCTGGGACTGGAACTTGTGTTTGTTCGAGAAGGTGGGCAATAAGATATCGATGAGCAGGTAGACTGTGGCAATGGTCCAGAAAATGATGTGGCCGCACAGTATCAAGCCGAATTCAATGATACCCGGTGGGTAAGTGCTACAAAGCCTCTCCCACCGGGCTGCAAAAGAAGTGATGAACGAGTTAACAGTGATCATGTGGGCGGTTGACTCGTGCTTCAATCAGGATTAAAGAGGCGAACAACTGAGAGAAGCGGTGAGCTTAAATTCGACGTGAACACAATTTTGATCGCAACTATCACTACCACCGTCTTCGCTAAGTGGAACCCACATGATGGTGTTCTCCCAGAGGTCGGTGACAGATGTTTATATACGTCGTCGGCCTAGCTCGGCTATTACACGTGACGAGCTGGCGGTGTGAGAATGAGGGCAAGACAAGCAGCGCGTGACTCGTCCTGTGAAAGCTCGTTAAAGACAGACAGAATTGGCCCATAAATAGAGTAACAGTATGAATTTGTTATTTGACGAGCTAATAACGGAGCTACGAAGACGCATCGCTTAGCTTTATGATTACTAGCACTAACAATATGCCATCATTCAGCACAATTGGAATTTCAGATGCTTTCATGCAGGATAGTTACCAATTGTTCGAACATACTTAACATGTTCCAGGCATGCGCCAAAGGATAGAACCTTAACCCAATCCCGCGTTGTCTCCGCTGGAATTATTAAGAGATTTATGGGGCCTTAGGAAATGGTCGGTAAAGGCCTCATGTTGTAAAGGCCCCATGAATCTCCCTTTCCTAACCCTTCAGTTCTGCCCTAATCAATCTACATGTGACTTAGCTCGTTGTCTCTAGAGATATCACAGTTATGGTATCTCGTCGACAGAATCCATTATGCAGTTCTGAAAATGTCGCTTGTTTTAAACGGAACCGAAGCCGATCGTTTCGACCAAAGCATTTCAGTTCGTCGGCCGACGCCCGTTCGACCAACGACTGGACATCGTGCTCTCTGAGCTCGCGTCCGGCTGCAAGAAGCGGCAAAGGAACTGTTTGGTCCAATTCGGTATGTAATGCAACTTTACGAGATTGCGGCTATTTTACAGTATCTTGACACTGACATGGAAAGTCGTCGCAATTTTTCGAGATTCGAGTATGACTCACTGCTGTCGCTTGCAACAATTACCACTGATCCGTCAGATCTAAACACATTAGTTCGCGACCATCTCAGTTCATTAATTCGCCGTGCTACAGTCTCAAAATTAGAGGAACATGGATTTTCGTCGAAGGTTTCATCTGGTGTGCAGTGCCACATTGATGATGAGGCGGCTAGTACGAGACAGCACAAGGGGTCCCGGAAGATAGTGGATAATGGGATGCAATGTAGAAAAGGGCATTGTTCATACGTACGAACCTGTGCGATAATAGGAGGACCGATGCAGCAGTATTCTACTATCCAGGACGACGTCCGACTTTTGCTGTACGGCACTAGATACCAGGCTGTCATTCTGGTCGGCATCGAAGAAAATCCGGTGTACCACTCGCCAGTTGTCGATGAAGCCGTTGAATGCATCAGGTCAGACTATGGACAAGAAGTTCAGCTCGCGCGTAAAGGATTTTGGCAAGCTGTTGAAGAGACTCCATTGGGTCCATACATGTACGAGAAGTTTGCCTGGGTTTGTAAGGTTTCCAACCTTTTTCTTGAAGTGTACAAGAGACACGGAAGAAGCCATCGAACAGAGGTAACGAGACATGTAAGTACCTTGGAAGAGACGTTGGACGCTTCTAACCTCTTCTTGCGTCAGATTATTGTTGAAGATGGAAAGTATGTCGAACTCGGAATACTTAAGCTGAATCTTACCATAGGTGAATTGGCTCCTATAGCGGAAGTAAGAAGGTCAGACATAGGAAATATGCCAATTATGAGTGATCGATGCCAAATATATTTTATCTCGTCTCGCATGGGCGATGAGCGGCACAGGGACGCAACGGTTTGAAATGTATTGTTTGCATCCAGAGTGCTCGGCCTGAGTACTTCGGGAACAAATATGGGCCTAAATTTAATAATACATTAATCTAGTGTCTATCTCGCAATTCCATCATTCTTTGTATTGATCAGGGGCCGAGAACCAAATATCAGTCCTTGCCTTACTTTTTGGCCATGTGCCGGTCCCCAAAGGTTTAAATTGTAACCCCTTGGTCTTATAAAGAATTGAGACCGCCCCGTCGTCTTACAAAATGTAGATCCGCAAAAGGCAGCACTCGAAGCCGTATACCCCAACATTTAGGTCGTGGTTTACGACGTGAGACGAATTCACAGAACTGCAAGCTGATAAGTATCTCAAGAATGCAACAAAGTTCCTATAGATCTTGTTCAGTTGTTCATCCTCATACATGTGACATATGGGTCGCCAGCACGAATGAGCTGAAATTGACAATTGGCTTAACTAAGTTCAGAGGCTGAGCAACATTTCTCGTCATTCCAGAGGACTAATATTCCTTGGGTTATACATTAAAACTACTGTATCGGACAGTTGGAGAAGTATATGACTAGATATCAGAGTCACGAACGGCTAACCGTGATAGGTTGTTGAGTGCAGCGATCGTTTTCGGGCTACAGAGGAAGGTTTTTGAGGAATAAAGGCTTTTGCTATGTTAGGGTAGAAACTTCCTTAAGGTGGGGGCTGCCGAGTCGGGTCCCTAACCCTTCGGCGTTAAGAAGTTGTGGGGTTGTGGTGAGGATTCCCACTGTGACTGGTGGGTGTCAATCATTATTTTCTGACACTTGGGGCCTATCGTTTCTGCATGATGTCTGTCGTTAGCATGTATGCAATACACGTTCCATCTGGGGGAACGAAATAATTCTTCCGTGTTTGGGCGTTTGCGGCGATGTCTCCAAATAGTTGTCCACTTGTGGGAAGGGATTGCCACCTCGCAACTGTCTTTCCACCACTACTTTGTTTGTTAACTCGGCAAAAAATTCATGAAGCTTATGGCGGTTGCCCTGAAAATCTCGGACACGACCACAAGCCACCCTGCTTGGTGTAAGTCGATAGTTCCGACATGGTAAAGCAAAAGAACTTGACTCGACTAGACTGGACTAGATAATCGCAGAGAGAGGTACCAAGGAATGTACGTGAATACATTGATAGATGCCATATCCAATCCAATTTCATTATACTTGTCCTGTAACACAGACTGTGTGCTTTATGACACCTGACTAAGAACGATACTTCGTACCACTTGTCTTATTGCTCCCGTCATACGCGCTATCGTTTGATAGCTCACAAATAGCCATAACCTACTATCGTATAGCTTGCCTGGATCTCACACGAGTAGTCTCTGCAATCTTTAGGTTCAGTGTCGAGATAAACTGTGCAAAGCCCGTACTTATTGCTATGGCGTTACCGAACAAGGACTGGAAACCAGCCTGTTCTTGACGCGAAATCCCTATAGCGGCCAAGAAAGTCTTCCAACACCTATAGTGACTTAACCCTGATCATCGTTTGTATGAAGCAGGCGAAGATCAGTCAAGTCCAAGGGGTCAATCAACAGATATGCATAACACTTACCTCCCAGACCGGCTCATATCCCGTTTATTAAGTATTCCATTATTATGGATAGGGGTGGAATGAATATTTTCAGGACTTCCGAATGAGTAATGGGAATAGACAGTGAATGTGGCCGAACTTTCGCGCTGCCTCCGACCAGGTTAAACAGTTTAGCTACGACACCCTCGGTAAGCTACAACATGCCTATTAATGGCCGCTCCGAAACATGCCCGACACCACGAGACCTTCAGGTTCTCTTCAAAGATCCGGAGTGAACCCTAAACTCTTACCCTGCGCCTCGATTTGCATCGTGACCGGCCGCCACCACAACGTGGGGATGATTACCCTAACCCATGCGGCTCATTACTGTGGCAATCTTCAGTCCCCTGAACTTTAACTTTATGTTTAAAGGCGTGGGAGGCCGGGATGCGGGGAAAATGATCCGCCACCGTCACTTCTGGCGACGACTGCGGGGGTGGGCCCACGGGGGTCACAACGTGGGGTAAATTGGTGTGGTTCACGTGATGACTTTGGCTTATGGTTATCAATGGGGGTGCTAAGACAAGTCAGGTTAACGACGGTTATGGTGAGCGACACATCACGCAACCACGCAGCGAGATACTAATCAAGTCGGACTAAAAGCGAAGAGACGTGGGGAACTTATAGACTGAGGTATAAAGTCTACACCCTTAGCACCATTACCCCAGGCTGGCATTCATACCGAGCGGTCCACTTTCCCAATATCACCACATGGCATCCATCGACGAAAAACCAAACGCTGTCTATGAACAAGAAGGGCAGCCAACAGTCAAACATGCCGACCGCGCCCTCGAGCTGATAGGCACCGAGCGTGTTGTGCTGACGGACGAGGACAGCAAGCGGATCCGGCGCAAAACGGACAAGGTCATCCTAACCGTCCTAGTCTGGGTCTACTTTCTTCAGATTCTCGACAAGTCGGTTCTGGGGTACGGCGCCACATATGGCCTCCAGACCGACACGCACCTGGTGGGGAATGAGTACTCCCTCGTAGGCTCCATTGCACCCATCGCGCAGCTGGCCTGGCAGCCCTTTTCGTCCTTTCTGATTGTCAAGGTGCCCCATCGCATCCTGATGCCGACCCTCTGTCTCGGATGGGGAATTGCCCAGACTTTGCTGGCGGCCTGCCACAACTTCAAATCTTTGATGGCAGCGCGATTCTTCCTAGGATTGTTTGAGGCCGGCTGCCTGCCGCTGTTCAGCATCATCACCAGCCAGTGGTATCGCCGCGCTGAACAGCCTCTCCGCATTGCGGCGTGGTACGGCACCAACGGAGTGGCCACCATCGTCGCTTCCGCGCTCTCCTACGGCCTGGCGCACATTAAATCCGAGGTCCTGGCGCCGTGGCAGACGTGAGTCATCTCTTCTTTCACTGTGATCGTTTTTCCATTTGGACAAACTAAGTAGCTTACTATGTACAGTATATTTCTCTTCGTCGGCCTCGTCACCGTCATCTCCGCCCCCTTTGTCTATTGGAGGCTCGACAACGACATCCCCTCGGCGCGATTTCTTACCGAACAGGAAAAGGTGCAGGCGATTGAACGCCTACGAGCTAACCAAACCGGCACCGGCAATCGAGACTTCAGAATCAAACACGTGGTGGAGGCTGCCCTGGAGCCCAAGACCTACCTCTGGATCGGTATGTCGATGCTGCTGAACGTCGGCGCCAGCGTCACCAACACATTCGGACCACTCATCCTCAACGGGCTGGGGTACGACAAATACACCACGAGCCTGCTCAACATGCCCTTTGGTGTCATCCAGGTCATCGTCATCCTACTCGCCAGCTACCTCGCTCAGAGAGCCCATATCAAGGGCGCTATTCTAGCCGCGTTTATGCTACCTGTGGTGGCAGGGCTTGCCATTCTCTACGCGCTTCCACGCACGAAGTCCGTCCAGGGCGCACTGATAGCGGGGTACTATTTGCTTGCCTTCCTCTTCGGCGGCAACCCGCTCATCGTGACCTGGATCGTCGGCAATACCGCCGGTACGACTAAGAAATCCGCCATCATGAGTCTCTACAACGCCGCCAGCTCCGCCGGCAACATCGTCGGTCCGCTGTTGTTCAACAAGAAAGACGCCCCCGCCTATCAGCCGGGTTTACGGGCCTGCCTGGGTATCTTTATCGCGCTAGTCGCGGTAGTCTTCATCCAATGGGCCGACCTTGTCGTCCTAAACAAGATGCAGGAGCGCAGGCGAGTCCGGAATGGCAAGAAGGCAAAGATGGTAGACCACTCCATGCAGGATCGCTATCATTCCCTCGAGGAGGAGAACGTGGAGGAACAAGCGCAGAACCGGCTGGGTGAGAATGCATTTTTGGATTTGACCGATCGCGAGAACGATGAATTTGTATATATCTACTGAGCCTGACATGGACTAAGTATCACGACTACTATCTACATATTCTTTGTTAGCGGAACAATTATTGTCAGTGTGTTCTACCTAGGCTCCAAATCATACGGTTCCTTTCCTGAAACGTATTTTCTTTTCTTCGATACATAAGTATTAAACTATGAACCCCTTCGCATCTGCACAGCCTTCGCCCACCAACTCCCGGTAAGTCACAATCCCGATACGGTCCGTTACACGTGCGCAGGTATGGTCGACAGGAGGGTGTGTGTGCTATCAACGAATACTTTGGCGGAGTCTATTCTTGCGTTGATTGCGATGGCTAGTGCAGGAGATTGGTGTTGTACATTCCGTTTGTCAGCCCACTTTGTATCGTGAGCCTCCTACTCCAAAGCCAAAAGGCCTAATAGAGGAGAACCGCCAAGGGGACAGAGCTATAGAGATATCTAAAAATAGCTATTTAACAAGCAAATCCAAAGGCTGTTGCACATTTGCCCTAGATGGCCATGGTGTTCCAGCACATCTAAACAACACACTTACTGGGCGATAGCCATGAAGGACAATAAGAAACGAGTGTAGCCGCGACCGATTCACAAATTCCAAAAAGCCACCTGACGTCGGCGCTAGCATGGGCGGACTGATGACCACACTGGAGTGCTAAAGAAAGGGGCATAACAAGGCTGGCATTCAGGGCCGGGTAGATTCTGATTAGTCGGAACGAAACATGTCGCGAGGAGGATTCAACACGATGTCAAATAGCAAAGCGAGAGGGTCACAGCAAGAGCGGACCAGTGCGTTATTATTCAGACAAAACTAAGTCCTGGGGCAAAGAAAGCTGGGATATTAATTACAAGGTCATGCAGTCTTTTCAGGCGCCATCCTACCAGTCGGTCAGAAGTTCGTCACACCAGTCTTGATCGCCTCCAGTTTCTTCACCAGTTCGTGCCACACGCGCTCCTGCGCCTCCTTGCCCTCCTTGCCCTACTTGCTCGTAACAATCTTGCCCGGCTCCTGTATCTTGGCGTCGGCCAGATACTTGCCGTGCGACTCTCCAACCTGGGCCGCGGCATGGACCGAAGTTCTGCTATCCTCCTCGGTCGACCGTGCGAGAAGTAACTTCATGACGGCGAAGAACCACCAGTGCTCACGAATCAGGTCGGAATGGCAAAGACCCGGATCGACACAGTTGACCGTGACGGGTTGGCGGCGTGCCTGGACAGGAACGGCAAAAAGTGACTGCTGTCGATTGCTGTGGAATTTATGCCGGTGCTTTGCCAGAGTTTGCGGAGGCGGAGCACTGCTAACTCCGCCGCGTGTAGTACTACATTACTCTGATGAATAGCGCATATGCTGACAAGCCGTTTCAATAGGTGATCTGTGATTTGAAACATCTGCCAAAGGCGGCCACGCTTAACAACGACAATCTGGGTAGCCAAGGGCTTGTGGCAGGCGGCGAAGTTGCCAAGCATTGACGACCAACTCAATAGCAATAGCAGCGACAAGATGTGTTCCTGAGCGTATGCTGCAAAAGCGTCTCCGCCTTGAGTCAATTGACTTAGCTCACATCGGATGTCAAACTCACTTCTGTCAAATGAAAACCTCAATCGAGACTTCTTCAAATAAGACACGGGTAAATTGGTAACTTAGCGATGGTTTCCAGTCTTAAATGTGATATTATTGCCAAATTTCCACTACCCCTCTCGAGAGGAGCGGCCGGCCGGCCGTGAGATTTTCCGGCAATCTTTAGGGTTGATTACTTTTTAGTCACCCGGAGGCGATGTTCAGTAGTACTCAGGGGAGCCGAACTCTGTTTAGACGAGCGGCCGGCCGGACCTGAACCAGCGAGCTCCGGCACACCCCGCTCCAACATATGCCCTGGGCTTGCACTTGGCAGGTGATACTTCACTTCTACCATTTGCGGGAATGAACTCCCAGGTTGCAGGGATCGGATAAGTTGCTCACATCTAGTGTGGGCTCAGGACCCTGTTAACTGTACATATATCGCGATGCAATGATCCCGTCCGGCCGTCAGGCGTTGGAAACAATTGCTATTACCATCTCACTATCCGCAAATGCTGTTACGTCAGAAAGAAGTACTGGTCGGCTTCCTTGCGATTCTCATTGCCGTAGCGCAAGCCAAGACTGCGGAAGAGTGGAAAGCGCTTTCCATTTACCAAGTGCTAACGGATCGTTTCGCAACAACAGATCTTACTGCTCCCGAATGTTGGATCAGAGATTACTGCGGAGGAACATGGAAGGGCTTGGAAAGAAAACTTGACTACATCCAAAATATGGGATTTGATGCTGTTTGGATCTCCCCGGTCATTCACAATATTGACACGAATACAACCTGGGGATATGCGTTTCATGGATGTGGGTCTTGTGATATATCTTCATGGTAAAATTTAGATGGCTGGCTAACAGGGTGACAGACTGGGGAGATGATCCATACAGACTCAACGAACATTTTGGAAGCCCAGATGACCTGAAAAGCCTCTCAGATTCTCTTCACCGCCGAGGAATGTCTCTCATGGTAGATATTGTTATTAACCACTTCGCATCCAACTATGAACCCCTGGATGTGGATTACGGCTTGTTCCCCGCTCCTTTCAATACTTCTAATGCCTTTCACCAGCTCTGCAACATAGATTACTCCAACCAATCTTCTATTGAAGATTGTTGGCTTGTCGCTGGCTCTCCGCCTGTACTCCCAGATCTCAAAAGCGACGACCCTGTCATTCTAAATGCCTTGATCGACAGTGTAGTTGATCTCGTTGAGAAATATAACATCGATGGGATTCGTCTTGATACTGCGCGCCACGTTCCTAAGTCGTCCCTTTCCAAGTTTCAGCAGAAGGTCGGGGTCTTCGTTACCGGTGAAGCAGTCAACCAGAGCGTTCCGTTCGTGGCACAATACCAGGGACCGCTCGACAGTGCAATCAACTATCCGCTTTGGTACGGGCTAGTGGACTCTTTTATGGGCCGAACTACATTTGACTTCCTCACCGCAGTCGTAAAGAGCGAACAGGCTACCTTCTCTGACGCGCACGCACTCACAAACTTCCTCGACAACCACGACCAGCCTCGATTTGCGAGCTACTTGGGAGATGGCCACGGTGACGATGTACTGCGTGATGAGAACGCTGCTACATTTCTTTTCTTTGTCACCGGTATCCCCGTTATTTACTACGGGTTTGAACAGCGTTTCGATGGTGGCTACGATCCCATAAATAGGGAGACGATGTGGTCATCCGGTTACAACGCAAGCGTCCCTTTGTACAACTATATCGCGCGCCTTAACGCCATCCGAAAGTACGCTGCTTCCATAGTGGGAAAAGATAAATTCTACTCAGAAGACACAGTCTTCCTTGGCTCAAGCGTGACGCACATGGTGATGCAACGCGGACCTCTGGTTATTGTCCTTAACAATTGCGGCGAGCACATTATCGACACTGGGTATACGGTTAGTGGTTCGCAGTTTAAAGCAGGTGACTCATTGACAGACTTGGTGAGCTGTGAGGTTGTGAAAGTCGGTAGATATGGTATGTTTGTTAGTCCAAGCAATGGCGGCAAAGCGAGAATTTGGATGGAGAGAGAGTACGCTTCGAAATTTTGCCCTTATTAGAACGCAAAATGAAATGATTATTTTTGATATTTTCCGAACCACATAACTTAATTATCATACTGTCAATTTTTCAATGACCTAACGGCGTTTAAATAAGCCACGACAAGTCATCGATCCAGTAGCGGAAGATATCTCACGATCACTATCAGACATATCACTTTTACTGATTTTAGATTGAAAAAAATTCTATAAGAGAAGGCGCGTCCGCAACTGTAGACAATACAAAGATGCAGATGCAGATGCAGATAGATATCCGCCTAATTTGACCGTATCCGCCATCCGCCATCCGCCATCGCGAGTTTGGCAGATTTACATCCGTCATCCGTCATCCGCCATTACAAGTTTGTCGGATCCTCATCCGCCGTCTTGTCGAATAAATCCGCCTTCCTATCCGCCTTGATCGGATAAATATAAAATAATTACACTAGCCTAATTAGGTTAGAGGATTTCCTTTGATAATTTAGCGCCAAACGTTATTTGGAAATCAAAATTTCACCCGATTCGTTAATACGACTCTCTCACCTTAAGTAAATAATAAAATAGTCAGGATCACAAGACAATGTACTTGTCAGCAAACGCGTGCGGCATCGACGATCTGCATTCTGTAAGCGCGTCGACGAGAATGTGCAATGTTCTGCCTGAGAATTAATCCAGTCTTTTCAAATCTCGAATACAAACCTCGAAATCCATAGCTAACTCGTTCGGACATTGCGATAAAATATATCCTCGCGGAACTCTAAGCGTTTCGAGAATATACACTTCTCAGCTACATTACAGTGAACTTGGACCTGACCTTAAATACTCCACATCGATCTTTCCTAATTAGGAAATTATCCGCCTTATCCGCCAATTTGGGACCTGGCGTATATTTATTCGACATCCATATCCGCCAACTTAAAATGCGGCGGATATTTATTCGAGGCGGATAATTTGGCGGATAGAATCCGCCATATCCGCCCATCCGTCACAGCCCTACTTGTGAATTACGAACTACGAATAGGAATAGAGAAAATCTTATTCCTGTCCACCCCTAGCGTAGGTCCGATAATCACGATGGACGTCGATGGTGATTTTCGTAGGGCGGTTGACGATATTCGACTTGGCGAATATTATTCGACCGATTATCGGCGTCGGATGCGATATAGGCCAATCTCCCGACGGCGAATACGAATATCGAATATTATTCGAAGTATTCTTCGACCGTCGAATATCGAATTATTCGAATATTATTCGAATGCCTTTCAAAGAGTCGAATATCGAATACAATATTGGGAAAACCTGCAGATATTCGTATTCGCAACAGCCCTATATTTGCGGAAACATATTGATAAATGAGGAATATTGAAGTGGTCTGAACGTTCGGGAGCCAACGCAGACTAAACTTCTCAGCACGCGACTGCAATTTTCAAAGATTTTTTTCTTACTGGGCCTGAAACCTCAGTGCAGAAACGAGTGCCATTCTCATGTATGAGCTCAACTTTCACGATGATTGGGACTATACTAACACTGTCATAGTGGTTCATGATACTCTATTAAAAGTTCAAAATGTGCGGAGTAGTTTTATTGATTCGGGGCGGCGTGTAGTGCTGCGCGGTCTAGGAAGGTCGAGACAAAGTAAGGTCCATTTAATACCTATCCCAAGGGACGTGGTCGTGAGGACTTCTTCAGCTTTCTTACGGATCAGAAACCGGAGATCGATGGCAAAGATCAGGGAGTCGATATCTTGCTGTGCGAGCAACCTCAGGAAAACCTTGACACTGATCATGGCGACTTTAGTACGGTTATTGATATTTCGAAGCCAGAGAGTAGGTCGATAAGCTTTCCTTGTACAAAGTCTGTAGCCGATAAAGTCGTTATTCCAGCCTCGGCGAATGGAACGTTACATCCATACGATGGTAACACTTTCTCCTATATTCAGTACAAGTTAGGAGAGATCGCTCGCCATGACTATGTAGCACTAGTAGATTCATATACGACATCGTCTCCACGATTCGTTTTTGCTGAAGTGGTCAATAACCAGACGTACAGATATGAAATTGAACCAGTTTTATAAGTATGTTACGTGTCTGTTAGTTTCATTGGCCGAGTATTAACTGTTATGTTGAGAACTTCTTGGTAGCCGGTCACAATTGCGACTTCCACCTGTCCGTTCTGGATTCGTCGAGATTTCAGCATGCACAGCGGTCGGTGCTCTTGTATAGTATAAACTTCAGGTCAAATCCCACAATTGTGGTACGCATGATTTCTACCGAGCATATGTGCACTCGACTAATGCCATAACACTACAGATGGACGACCAGAGCTATTTGTTCCTCTTGTACGGCAATTTATTGCTGATCCGAATGAATCGAAATTTTTCCCTGATGCCAGTGAGATGGATATCAGCTTCTATGGCGCATCTCCGCTTGTTCCGCTCACCTACAGACCGGGCGTCAAAAATAATTTGAAGTTGCAAACGTGGATTGATCCGACTTGTGAGCGACCGCAAGAGGTGTACTTGTCCGTCGACATTATTGGAAGTTTCGGAAATTTGGTCATGAGGTATCGAACTGCATGTGGCTCTCTACCGTTGGCGATCACTGCTATCGTACTTCTTATTCAGTTTAACATTAATGACTCAGAAGGTAAAGTCTGTTTTTGGTGCTGCCATATGGATGTATCAATATAGTCACGCTACTCACGATAGGGATATTTGTCAACTTTGGATCGGCGCTGGAAATATTTATAGGGAAAGCTCTTCCCATACTGATGCTGGTATCAACCATTTTCATTATTATCCAGTCCTATCTTATGCCTGCTTCGACTCTACCTTTCTTGGAACCGAAGGATCAGCTATCAGTCAATTGACCTTCTACAGGGCCAGTGTATCGATATATTCGATACAATAACATGTTATTGGGCCTTAGTGATCCGCAACTGTCGTTTCTGGGACCTCTGTTCTTCAGTATTGCATCCGGAATGTGTATCGTAGTATATTATACCATGGATGCCGTTCTCTTGTTCGTCGCGAACTCAGCCGAGTGGTTTCAGAATTTGAATTTAACTCGACGACTAACCCGGAGTGGACTGTTGAGTTGCTTTTGGATGGAGTATCAGGGAGAACGCTTATATGTCAACAATCACCAGGTTACAACTGGTACAAAGGCTATCTTTGTAGGGGCATGCTCTACAATCACGGCCATTTATTTCTCGGTGTTCAGTGGCAGTAGACGTTTCTGACGACATTCATTCTGTTGATTTCCGTATTGGCGTACGTGCCTTACCAATTTGCATTTGTGGTGGGTATCATTACGCATGTAAATACGTGTATTAAAACGTTACGTATTCATACTTCTATGGTAAGCCTACATGGCGTGACAGTACGGCGATTCGACGACTCTAACTGGTGGTAGCACCCTGAGAATGGGCAATTTAATATTAATTTCAGTAATTTTGCAATATCGATTCTGATGTTAATGACATGGGTGCTGCCGATTAACATCCCAGTGCTGATTGTGTGGGTCCATAATCTCTCAGTCCGATGAAATACGGCATTTTCGTCTTATGCTGTCAATATTGCCAATCGTACTGCTGGTGGAGAGGATGATGACTGGTAAGATGATTCCAAGGATAACAGGCAGGTACGGTCACTCTCGTTACGATCAGTTGGATGTCCTCAAATTTGGTTAATACGCCAGGGAAAATAGGTTCCAGATCATAACGAAGATACTTCTCCTCTATCTTATAATCTATGCGTGCTTGCACGGCATATTAAATGCATAATGGCTTCATTACATTGTCAACATTTTTTCGTTTTGGCTTTTATTAGTTTATCTGGACTTGGGAGCTGATCGTGTGATGCTCGGAATGAATCTTCGAAACTGCTTTGATGGGAAGTTCGATAAGCGTCCTTAAAGAGATTTGGAAATTGAGGAGTTTTTTTATGTGTTTGGTGCATATGTCATTGAGTCAGTTGTAGAGAAGATATTGGGTTCGGTTGCATATCTGTATGATTAGATTGTATACGAATATAAGGCGCCTGATTTCGGGATTGCCCAGATTCGATCGCCGCTTCGTCCTGGACGGGATAAAGGAGTGGCAAGTGTGGTATTCAAAAAGCCAATACAGTGGCGACATGGGCGTTCAAGAAGGCGTAGACGATGTAGAATTTGCAGAAATGTGGGCAGGAATGTTGCCGTAGTGCTTACTGTGGCAGGGAGATGTCTTTGGATTTGTCAAAATAGCGATGGAGCGCGAAGTCTCATTCGAATGTCAGTTAGCAGTGGCTTCAACGTGTGGGTTGAATATGGCTACCGACAAACTGATATCATACCACCTACGATGGTCAGATACGGATAGGTACTTATGCTAGTCCCAAAAAGGAATAGCGGTTACGGTCCCACCTTTATTTATTGGCTCATGGGCTGTCAAAGCCTCGTCAACAAGAAAGTAAAAGACGCTAGAACGCACTAATGCATAAGATAGACGCTACCGTTGTGCGGTGCATTCTGAGAATATTGAAGCTTGCACTCACTGCTGCAGCCAAGCCACATACGTGTCAATTGAGATGCATCTAGTATTATCGCGAGAGTAGTGCAAAACATGCAGATAAGCCCGTCTGGTCGTGTTGCGGTCTGGCCTATATGACTGCGACTCGTCCGCCTCCGCCTAAATATGTTTGTCTTATTATCCGGTATATCGTCAAAATCGTTCTTCAGTTTAACTACAACACCTAAAGTTATTCATAAAGTGGGTTGCGAGCTTACGCTAATTACAAATTTTTAGACGGTGAAATTGTTTTGTGATTGTCAACTTCGTTATAAAGTCTTGCACGCCATTAAGCGGAATTGTCTTCAGTTTTTCTTTGGGCCAATTTATAGAACGATTGCCGTTATTAAGTTGGTTATTTGTCGGAGTGGTACTGATATCGGATTAATTAAGACTGTAAGTGAACCCCTTGATTCCGAGCTAGACAATCATAATGATTATTCTTATTAGTTATCCATTCCGCGTAGATTCGAAAATGTTGTCGAATTCTACGATAGCCTCTTCCAAATTTTGTTGTCCGCCGGCTTTCGACTACAATTGCATCATCCTTGTCGAACCTCCACCATACAATGTCGGTCTAGCCTGTGGCAATCTAATTTGTTGTCCGCACTTTTATCCCAACGGCACTGTTAACATGGCGGGTACTATTTGCGGAACCCCGAGAGCCGGCGAAATGTTAACCTGTCAAAATGGTGTTATGTCCGGGGTCGCGGCTACAAGTGGTTCATCAGCGACAGCTACACTGAATAGGGAAAATGTTTCCATCATGACACTGGTTACGATAACGTTATTGCTGCTACAAATGTTTCAGTGGGAGATGTGATGCTAGATTTCATACACATAGCTGGTGTGACAAGAGTCAGAAACTGTGATGCAAGCCGTTAATAGCTCTAGTAGCCAGCAACCCTTGGACATAGATTATTACTGGTTAAGTTGGTGGTGACAAAGTTTGTCAATATCACGGATTGTTACTCTATGCGGCCCTAGTTACTAGCCAGATAGAAGATGGCTCATCTCATAGCCATTTCTTCGTGGCGAACTCCAACCCTTCTTTCAGCCAAGCCGTCTCAAGAGCAGCTGTTGTATTAAACACTCAGTCAAGGTAGTTACGCCAATGACGATCATTGACCTCTGACGAGTACTTGCCGTCGGATGGACGACCACCATTATGACAGCGACACGGTCCATGTGCATGAATTCAGCACATTTTGTTATAGTACGTCAAGTTCACGGGCCCGAACTAGGACCGACATGACCGACTTTTGCATAACCACGAAAATGCAACAAATAAATCTACATGTACAGAAACCAAAGTACCAAATTAAAAAAGTAAACGTATAACGCTAAATGCAGTAACCTATAATAACGGGATAAAGATGAGCTCACGGTACTTACCGTGACACGACGGTACAAACTAAGCAGGTCAGGCGCTAGGAATCTGAGGCTAGCGTAAGTGAAAAACAACACTAGCTAGTGGTGTAACATCGCAGCCAAAGGAAAAGAAAGAAAACGAAAGGCAAACTGACCACCACTCTACAGACGAGGAAGACATCATTCCAAAAAATAATTGTCTAGTCTTTACCGAGTCATTACCCATGTAAACAGCGACTTAGAATGTGTTTCTGCCCATACCATCTTATACTTCCAGGGTTCAGACGTCCAGTTGCCTTTCCCGGCATAGCGTAGGTGTCAGCCACAAGGCTCTGACACTGACGGCGCGCGACTCCCCAGCTTCTCCTTATCCTCCACAAATTAAACCAGCGGCACGAGCAGAAGAGTTTCACAGGGATCAATGGGATGTGCATCGGGCAAAGTTTACGTCTGTAGCGCAGAATCTGTCTCCCGGAATGTGGCAGCAAGATAGTGGCAAACGAACGCATTATCGATTCAGATTGTTGGGTATTGTACTGTGCATCATAGTTTACTATGGATGAAACGACGAAGCGATCGATAGATTGATTTATTCCCTGTATATATCTAGCTCTCTATTTTCAAAATGAGGAGGCCAAGGAAAATACGGAGTCACTTATCCAAAATTAACAATATTATAATCCCCCGCTACTAGAATCATTTGTCCAAAACCATCAATCAAGCAAGATGACATTCACAGCCTGTGTTTCAAACAGAGGCACCTACTAAACCGCCAGATATACATCAAAGGAATTTCAACACCAGATGTGAGTAGAACGGAAACACTTATATATGCTCCACGCTTTACAAGTGCTTAGAATGGCCACACCCACTCCTGCAACATCTTCGGATCAATGCCGTTCTCGTACGCCTCGTTCTTGCACCTGATCTGCGCATTCAACAACTTCTCCCTTGTCGCCGCGCCAGTGTTACCCAGTGAGGGCATGCGATCGATGGCATCAATCGCCAAGCTGAATCGATCAGTTTGGTTGCGAATGGCCAACTCAAGAGGCGTATCGATGTTGCCTTTTTCCTTGTAGCCTCGCACGTGTAGGTTGTGCTGGCCCGGGCGCTTGTAGGTTAGGCGGTGAATGAGCCACGGGTAACTATGGAAGTTGAAGATAATCGGCTTATCGTTGGTGAAGATGGCGGAATATTCGCGGTCGGAGAGACCATGCGCGTGTTCACTCTCGGGAACGAGCTTGAAGAGATCGACAACGTTGACAAAGCGGATCTTCAGTCCCGGCAAGTTCTCGCGGAGGAGGGCAGTAGCAGCAAGGGATTCCATGGTCGGCACATCACCGCAGGAGGCCATGACGAGGTCGGGGTCACAGCCTTGGTCATTGGATGCCCAGTCCCAAATGCCCACGCCCTTGGTGCAGTGCTCGACAGCCGCTTCCATGTCGAGATATTGCAGGTGGTTCTGCTTGTCGGCAACTATGACGTTGACGTAGTTGCTTGAACGGAGGCAGTGATCCATGCAGCTCAACAAACAATTTCCATCCGGTGGGAGGTAGATACGAACGACTTCGGGTGACTTGTTGGCGACGACATCGAGGAAGCCGGGGTCCTGGTGCGTGAAGCCGTTGTGGTCTTGACGCCACACGGTAGCAGTGAGGAGAATGTTGAGGGAAGCAACTTTGGCCCGCCATTCGACTTCCTGAGACTTCTCGATCCACTTGCAGTGTTGGTTGACCATTGAGTCAATGATATGGATGAAGGGCTCGTAGCTGTTCAGTA
Source organism: Lipomyces tetrasporus (assembly GCF_029532465.1). Classification (NCBI taxonomy): domain Eukaryota; kingdom Fungi; phylum Ascomycota; class Lipomycetes; order Lipomycetales; family Lipomycetaceae; genus Lipomyces; species Lipomyces tetrasporus. The sequence continues at coordinate 1,101,037 of NW_026611604.1, forward strand.
GCCCGTGACGGCCTGAGAGGGTGTAGCCCTCCAGCCATCCCTCACAGGTGTGTTCAGACAGCATTTCCATGACACGACCGGTGAAATCAAGGTTGCCGCCATCGCCATCCTCTTCAAAGTACTCACCCATCCAGACTTTTTTGCCAGCTTGGTAAACGCCACCAAGCTTGTTGGACTCGGTCTCGTCAGGACCGAAGAGACGGAAGTTGGTCTGGTTGGCGGCTATGATGTCGCGAATGAAGATGGCCATGTTGGACATGCTGGGCGCTTCGGTGGTGCCACCTCGGTGGACTTCGATTGCGTAGTTGCGAAAGTCGGGCATGTGCAGGGGCTTCTTGAGTAGACCACCGTTGGCGACAGGATTGGCACTCATACGGCGGTTGCCCTGCGGTGCCAGCTCCTTGAGCTCGGGGATCAGCTTGCCACTCTCGTCGAAAAATTTTTCGGGCTCGTAGCTGCGCATCCAGTTCTCTAAGAGCTTCAAGTGAGCCGCGTTGGTGGCGACATCGGGAAGAGGTATTTGGTGGGCGCGCCAGAAACCTTCGAGGTAGTGGTCATCGACCTTGCGAGGACCAGTCCATCCCTTTGGCGAGCGGAGAACAATCATAGGCCAGTGAGGACGGAATGCCTTCCCTGACTCACGCGCTTGCTTCTGGTATGCCCGAATATCCGTCACACATTTCTCCAATGTAGCAGCCATGGCTTGATGCATGGTTTCCGGGTCGCTTCCCTCGACGAAATATGGCGTCCAACCGTAACCGATGAAGAGGCTTTCGATTTCTTTGTGGCTGATACGAGCGAGGACTGTAGGATTATTGATCTTGTAGCCATTGAGATGCAAAACAGGAAGGACCGCGCCATCGGTGATGGGGTTGAGGAATTTGGTGGAGTGCCAGCTTGTGGCCAGAGGTCCGGTCTCGGACTCGCCGTCACCGACCATCGTCAGAGCAATTAAATCCGGGTTATCGTAAACGGTGCCGAAAGCGTGCGAAATCGAGTATCCGAGCTCTCCACCCTCGTGAAGACTGCCTGGGGTTTCGGGAGTGGCGTGTGAGCCGATTCCGCCGGGGAATGAAAATTGCTTGAAGAAGCGACGCATGCCCTCAACATCCTCGGATTTGTCGGGATAGACTTCACTGTAAGTCCCTTCCAGGTAGGCTTGCGAAAGCACCGCGGGCGCCCCGTGGCCAGGGCCAGAGATGAAGATCGAATCTAAGTCGTATTTCTTGATGAGGCGATTGAAGTGGATGTAAGTGAAGATCTGCCCGGCATCGGAACCCCAGTGGCCCAACAGCCGCGACTTGAGGTGCTCGACTTTGAGAGGCTCCTGGAGGAGGGGATTTTGCTTCAGGTAGAGCATACCTAAGCACAGGTAGAGAGAGGCCTTGAAGTAGTCGTCGATCTTCTTGGCCTCTTCCTTGCTCAGCGGCGTATCCTTGACGGTCGCACGGGCTGTGCCGTAAGGCGAGATCGACTCGACGGAGACATCGTCCGAAGCGTGGGGTGACATGTTGGCGATAGGTGGTGATTGGAGAGTGGTTGTATAAGAGTGAGAAAGGTTGGATCCTGGCTGTTGCTAAATCTGTGTTGGCGGCGAAGCTACAGGCGACACGGCTAAACGAAGACGGAACAACAGAAGAATGAAGTGCTTTGTAGCTGTAGACTAATCTTATTGGTGATTTGGACAGGCTGACGACTATGAAAAGGATAGCGTGGAGAGAAATTGTTTTATAGCCGCCGCTGACATATGGGGATGAGACGGTGAGATATTGTGGTGGAGGCAGCGAGAAGTGGTGTGATGCTGCGCGAGTTGAGGAGTGGGCTGATGCAGCGCGAGATAACGCGGCGCTTGGTCGGAACGAGCGGATCGAGGTCCCGGCGGCGCAATGACGACACACTAACAGTTAATATAACACCCAGTTCAGGGGCGGATCTCGGAAGGAAAGTGGGAAATTCCACACAAATGAGCCGCGCCGTCTGAGGCACTTTTGCCTGAGTTTGGGAACACGTGGTTTGCGATTATATCCTGATCCTGCCCGGGTTAGGGTATTATTTCCAAGGGGTCGGGTCTCGTTTCCTCGTAAGGTATTGCGGTAATAGTATGATAATAGTATTAGACACATATTGCTGCAAAGTTCCTTGAAAGTTCCGTACGGCAAATTTCCCTGGCGCCACATCTAGGCGTGCCAACCCGGATTCCGCTAACCAAGTCATGCACTTGCCGAATATCAGAATACTATAACAGACACCGATTAGCAGGAGCAGGCCAGAATTTGTGAACACTGCAGGAGTTTCAACCAGCTATTGCTGACAAGCATGGTCAGGGTACCCTAACCCTAGCCAATTCGATCTTTTCCATCCTAACCCTGTGCCAGGAGCTGTTGCATTGACTGCAGTCTCGTCGTTCGCCTTCGGAATTCTTGGAAATGTGGCTCTGCCGGCGAATTTCACTGGACGAGTGATGTAGGGGAAGTGTAAGGAATGAACCCCTAACCCTCGAGAAAAGTGCGTTGCAGGGTCACCACGGGTTGTGGGGAAACGCAAGCGCGTCTCAGCAAAAGCAAAAGCGCGTTGCAAGCTCCCCTGTGTGAACATCAACACCTATAACACATCAAAAATATGTCTTCAGCGTTGCAGGTTTATACCTGTATTACATGTGGGCAAGATTTCGGCCGCCAGTCTCGTTTGGACAAACATAATGAATCCTATCACCCAAAGGCGGCAGCAATAATGGTGGGCGGTAAGAAACATGAACTGAGAACAGCAGCTGGGCATGGAAAATTCATATACCCAATATTCAACTTAGAGTTATCGCGAGTGAATGGGCTTCGTCTCCATATAGTGGTTTGTGAGAATAGCAGAACAATGGCCCCTCAGATGAGTGAACGAAGTGAGACTAAGATGCTTCAGAGTGCTCGATTCTTCAGTCATTTGCATTTCAGATAGATCCCCAGTGGAGAGCCGCAGTTTGCAAGCCATGCAAGTACATTATCGACCCAGTCGATACAGTCACACATATTTCTAAATCCATGGAATGGTGATTCCCGATATCACAAAATTGGATTCTGTTATCAGTGTTGCAAGATTGCGTTCTCATCTTGCTGTTATTAGTCCCGGAAGTCAAGCGAGTAAGGGATGCATTTCACATGATACTGATGACGATGAAACGCCAGCATTTGCACCGGGTTCCAACGCAATCAATGGCTTACCGGTGTACTGCGGCTTCAACTATGCGCGTCGCTCATGCCCTATATCGAGGCAGCCCATGCAGCCAACGGGTTCTTCTTTATGTTTTGAGATACCTTCGCGGGTACACTGTCCCCCAAGACAGTAACCCCATTCTTTTGGCGGTGGTACTATAAATTGTCTCCGCTTTTTTATCTTGGGGTCGGGGTCACAGTGGATGTGTTGCAGGGCTTGCCAATTCGGTGCCAGGAGTCCGAGGTGTTTCTAGCAGGCAAACGGGACTACGTGTGGCCAGTAAGCAGCTGACTTCTTGCAGAATGCTACAGGGTATCTACTAGGCTCTGAGAGCGCACAGTCTTGTCAGGACTGCCTGTATCGTGATGGACAAGCATTCGTAAGTCAGGAGACCAGCCTTGCGGCAGGGTGGAGTCCTAAAATATATGAACTGACCGTCCACTAGTATCTCCAATACGGGTATGAGTTTGCAAATCGTTATCGGAACATTGTCATTTTCATCGGGTTCATCGCCTTCGACTTCACCATTGACCTATGTCACCAAAGTTCGCCGGTAAACTGGGTCATCTGTCGATCCTGTGGATGAGAGAGCAAGGGACTGTTACCCTCAAATAAAGAAAGTTCTCTTCTGGTTTATAATAAGCTGAACATCTCGATAGATTTCCCTGTGGATAGATACACTTTCCCTATTTCGAAAGAACACATTCCATTAATATAGCCTGTAATAGATTCCGATTCTTAACTTTATAATTCTTGTGATATTCAGCATACGGTACAACTTAGACTCGAACATTATCCGGGATCGAGCCTTCAAGTTTTTGATGGCGTATTCAAATTGGAATAGATTCACTGGAATCTCTGGAATTTCTGGAAGGGCTGATTAAATAATCGAGCATGTATGTGTGGAAATGGGTTAGTCTGTACGACTAGCCTGACTGGAGAAGCTTTGAGGGCGCCTTATCGCACCGCACTTCGTTGAATCTCGCCACAGCCATCATGTACAGGGAACTACAGCTGTCTATTTCCATATATTCGACAAGGTGTAGGCGAATGTCAGTAGTATGAAGCTCTGACCTGCGGCGGGAGGCAAGCTGCTCCATCAGCCCCCGACCATAATGTGCTAGCCTACGATCGTAAGAGTATTGTAGAATAATATGGTAGTGTTAGGATTATGCACAAGTGGAATGTCTAGAATGATCTAGGTGTTTCCAGCTGGTCCAGTCGGTAGATCTCTCAACAGAGAGTCCGTGTGCCTGAGATAGAAGTGGATGCGACTGTAATCCTTCTCTGCCGTAATAATGCAAAATACATTCAAGAAAACTATAGATCAAGCTAACAGCCCCACCTACGTAACGGTAGCAGTTGGGCGCGCTAGCCGTGAAGGTGGCCATTAGAGGTGGTCGTGTTGTTGTTGCTGCCTTTGGGAGCCCCTGTATTCAAGACGGCATTTTCTTCTCTTGTAGAGCGTAGCCGAATCCAAAATGGTGCCGTTACCACTTGCAACGAACTCGTGGGTCATATGAGTGCAGTTGTGGAAAGTCAATTTACTCCACCCATAAGTTGCATTGTGGGTGTCAAGGCCAAATCTTGAGTAATTCTGCAGAGGAACCTGGAGGGCATCCAATCCATCGTAGTGACCAGCAGCACCATTTGTGATGTACCATGGAGCAGATGGGTTATCCAACTCATTAGGGTCAACAACTCCATTGTTCAAAGGAGCGTTACGCTCGTATACGTGCGAGTGTCCGGAGAGAACCAGATCGACACCATACTCGATCAGAAGGGGCTCGAAAACATCCTTGCAAGACCAGCAGATGGTGCCAGAAGCATTGGCATGACTAAGATACCAAGGTCTGTGGCCAGCAACAATAATAATCCATGGGGTCTTGCTGCGGTCGACGCTCTTCAAGTCAGCTTCCAGCCAAGTAGTCTGGGCATTCAAAGTAGCATTGAAAGGACCAGAGTCATCGAACTCGGAACCGCCAACCTCATCGTTTCCAATATAACCGTGACCAAGGTCAGTTTCAGTATCCAATGTGACGTAGTGGACCATTCCGTGATCGAAAGAGTACCAGAAGTTACCCGTGCCACCGGACTCGGCGCTAGGCATACGGAAGTGGTTGATGTATCCAGTGAAGTTAGTCTGACCAGGGATGCAGATATCTACATCGTAAGTAATGTTATTGGCGGTGTCGACAGTACCGCCATTATCACAGTTGGACTCGTGATTTCCAGGACTAACCATGTAGGGCTTGTACGAAGTGAGAGGAGTCATCTCGTCGTAGAAGTCGTTCAAAATGGACTCATAGACTTCGTATCCTTCAGCGATGGTGGTGTTAGGGAGGAAACCCTGGATCTCCTCCTTAAGCCAGTAGTCTGCATAGGCAATATCACCAGCTAAAGATTGTCAGTTTAAGGTACCAATGAAAATTAGACAATTGACTTTACGGTGCCAAACGAAGTCAAAGCTATCAATGACCTTCGTGAGAGAATCAATGGTGTTCATTTCGCCAGGCTTGAGAATGTTGTTCTTAGAAGTAGTAGATGCTGCATAGGTGGTCAATCCCTGCGGTCCCATAGCACCCAAATCGACCACAACAGCGATACTGTAAGGAGTACCATCACCGGCAGGTCTGCTGGTAGTGAAAGAGTACGCAGTGGCATTCTCGTGCAAAAGATGCTCCGGAAGATAGTAGTAAGTAGTATCTGGCTTTAATCCGGTAAGTTTAACGTCATTGTTGTAAGTGAGCGACGTCGCGTACGTGATCGACAAGTTGAAAGAAGCATGCTTAATAAGGGCATGAGGTGAAAGACCGTAGTGGACCGTAGGGTTTGATAGCTGCTCGAACGTGTTCCAGCTGACATACATGCCATTGTCACCTGCATATGCCAATCGAATTTGAGAATTGATCGGTGGCCGCTGACTGCAGAAAGGAGAGTCGCGAGGGCGCTCAAGGCGGTCATCATGTTCTTTTTCATCAACATCGCAGTTAGAAACTAAAATATTCTATATAAAATGAAACACCGGTGTTTGTTTTGAAGGTGGAACAAAATAAGAGGTTCTTTCTTCCACTCTTATTGAATCGCACGCACAGGATACGATCAGAGCTGATTCCGATCTACCGACCTAACATGCATGACATGTGCATTTGCTTGCCACAATATTGGATAGACCGTTCGCGGCTGAGACTAGTTTCATGCTTTTCAGGTTGTCAAATGACAGTTGTGGGACCGGTAGGACGGACCAATGAAGTAGTGAAGACACGGGCAGAATAATCGATGATCGGCTAGCTGTATCTGACAATATAGGCAATGCCTATATAATCGGCGAATTAGTTTGGTGGGACAACTGGGCAATGAAGTCCTGACACCCCACCAACGTGCCGCCTGAACAAAAAAAATATTGGTGGACCCTGGACCCTGTACATACCGAAGATATAACCTGCGGTTCAGGGGGCTGAACCAAGGATCGCCCCAGACAAGGTCATTCAGCCGCGCGTCGTCGGCTGTTTGTCGGTTTCTATTATCACAATTATCACAGAACATAATAAATAATAATAAGCGCTCAGGTGGCGGATCCGGATATCCGCCAAAAATTTCCATATCCGCCATCCGCCATCCGCATTTTTGAAGTTGAGAGATACCGACGGATACCTGGCGGATATCCGCCAAATCCGCCAATCCGCCTTCCAAAATTTGCGCTAAGCCACTAACGTGTTGATTTTGAATTTCTTACATGGAGCAGGTAGAACAAAGCGCGCTTTGCTTGATCTGGTATTTTCGTCGGTGATCGCCGCCACCCGTAAACATGTGCGCCGCGGGGATCATTGTTCTCGGGGACATTGGACAGATTGTTCGGTACTGTGCGAGCTCTTGTATTCATGACTACATTTTGGCATTTATGTTCGGTCATGTCGCTGCACACCTAAGGTGCTCGTCTATTGCGTCATTGTAATTGTCCTTTGTTTTTGGGATTGGGTAGCTTGTTTAAAAGTTTTTTTTTGGATGTAGAGGTTCTGGAAGAGAAATTGGAAGAATATAAGAATTCTTGAAGATCCGTCATGCCTCTCAATAATATTCTACATTCTATCAGCTGTCCAAAGATCGTATTCTATACTTAATCTCAACGACCTCTAAATCAACCAATCAAAAATGATCACATGAACACTCGTCGAAACAGACCTGATTACTTCTTGCTCAATGATGGAATCGATGAAGAAGCATCGCCAGAAGACCGGCTCGATAGTTCTCGAACTGTCACTTCTCTTGGAAACGATGTGCTTCCATCAAAATCAGTATCACAAATCCACCAGCTTCAGCTTGAGTCGTTCGCAGAGATCCAGGTGGAGGAGTTCTCGACCATTCAACCGGAATCCTCGATCAGTCTTGCTCCATTACAGGAACCTCCCCGGCGTCCGGACTTTCAAAACCTACATCCACTAACTAGCCTTGGGCATACTTTGACATATCTGAATTTGAAAATCCGTGGATGGTTAAGAAAAGCAACCAAAGAAGAAAGTTGATTGATAGAGAGATCCGATGTGTGTCAGGACCACGGCGCCGCCGCTCCTGAGTGCCCTGACTTTTGGGACTCTGGCTGCGCCACCGGCCCGGACCCAATGCTTCTATTTTCGGTTTCGCACTGTAATAATGTTTCTATTTTTGATCGCGCTTTTAATAATGTTTCTATTTTGATTTCGCAGTTTTATGTTTCTATTCTTGACTTCGCAGCCCTACGTCCATACAAACTGACGTGATAACCTCTTTGAAGTATTCGAATAATAGATTCTAAAATATCTGATCTTTGGTTTCCCACCTCATAAGGTTGCTAGTACCGAGCTCAGAACGTCCCCGAGTTCTTACATTATCTATTATTCCTGTGTCTGCCGCGTCTGAGGAGGCACATAAAGCCGAAAAGTCCCGAGAAACCAAATCGAATCGAAGTGAAGGAAACGAAATATGAAACTCATCCGGTTAGTGTGGTTGCGAGGGCCCGTGACAATGCCAGTTAAGCCCAGTAGCATGGGCCCTATGCTATAATGTTCATACAACAATTGTACAGTCTTGGCCGTCGTGTAATAGATGAAGCACAGGAGGGATTTTTCGGTAGGACGGGCGAGTGACTGGCTTCAATTTTACTATATAGAACAAACTGAAGCTTACCGATCCCCATAGGGCATCGGGGTTGCCTTCTTATAGATCGACATAATGACAATCACACGGAGTTTTCGCTAATGTCAATCTTGCATAAAGCGCTACGACTCGTGGGACGTCAATCTTATGCGATGTCGATCTTATATTACAAGAATCCCAGTCACACAACGTTAATCCCTGCCCATAGGGGATATCACATTTATGCCTATTACACCTACTTTATCCTATATCTTATATTATATTTCTGGTTGAAAGCTGATGAAGGCAAGTTGGTAGCAATCAGGCCGTTCCTCCAGTGACTCTCTGCCAAGTGAGATATCCCTTACATCCAAGGACTCACTCTACTACCAAAGGTCAATTTATGGGCTATATTCTAATTTTATTTGTTCTCTAACTTATCTATTAATCTTTATGAAAATGCAATTTGTATTTCTTTTGACAAACAATTTCAACGCTAATGATACAGCCATTCTATCCCTATATTTATTAGTAATTCCCTCTCTCTGGGCTCGTCAACTCAAGAGGATCAATCAGTAAATGTCCGACTGTCGACTCCTTTCCGGACAGCCCAGCCCTTTAGGGCAATTAGAGCAATCACCCAGGCCATCAACAGTCCCACCAAGCCCATGGTAACGGTGTACATGAACATTACATCCAGCTCATAGTTGATCATGCCATCAACAGTATCGCTCGCCTACAGCTGGGTCAGTTATATGGTGATTCACAGTCTTCCAAGGATGCTTACACTAGCCATGAATATGATGCCACCCGCAATCAAGCCAAATGAAGCGAGGAGCTCAGTGGGTGGCCGTGACGGTAGTATCGAATTGGGAGGCTTGAGATAGATGATAGTATAAGTCATAAATCGAGCAAATGAGGCACCTGCCAGTAGATTGCCCCATTGTTTGTGAATCATGGCCGACATCATGGTGCCTTGGGTGTGGGAACTCATCATGATGCCGAGAAGCAGAATGATTAGTGCTGGGAAGGGATTTATGGAGAAACTGTACTGCTCTGGCGGAGAGGAGTCGTCGTAGTCTTTGTCATCTTCATAATCTTGGTCAAGTACCACTTCGGTGTTAAGCAGCTCGCGGATAAAGGTCGATTCAATGAGCATTCCAGTCTAGACCAAAAGCAGTCAGTAAGTGCTCACTCTAGCCACAAGACAGATGCTTACCAAGCCGCCGCCAATGAATAAGATTGTAATAGAAAGATGCTCCAAGTCTTGTTCTTTCCACTCACCGCCCCAACCACCGAGGTGTTCGAGGAAGATGTTTGTCGAGCCGTAAAGGAAAATGAGACCGCTTTCAACAAACTCGGCTGATGGTCTCCATCTTTGCTGCTTCGTCCGGGGTCGAACATTCCATGCCTAAGGGATCACTTTCGTTAATACATACTCCTTGCCTACTCTTATTCGAGGACCAGAAACTTACCCATCCAAGTTCTCCGAAACAGCCCGACCAGCGACCAAGAGTCAGAATGCCTAGCCAGAAGAACACACCGCCTTTGATCCAATGCGCCAGACCGTTGAAAATCTTCTTTTTCTCCTGTCCTTTCTGTCAGCCTCCCAAGCGATATTGAATTGAGATTGGTTACACCTACGAAAAAACGCCCATAAGTGACAACCCCGGTGCAAATGGTAATAAAGGCGAGAATCAAGATGGTACGATCGATGAAATGATGCACCAAAAGCAGTGCTTTCCACATCCTCGGTACGGGTTTAGCGATAAAATCTACAGGCACAGGCTGTTGGATGTCGTCGCAATTGTCCGAGGGATCGTCGTTGTATTCGGTTCGATCAGTCTCCGTAGGAGAAACAGGAAATTACGTCGGTGATGGACTCGTCAGAAGATGGTGATTTATTTCGGCGCGCCGATTGACGTGGGTGTATCCATTATTGTTTGCCCTCGACATCAGTCCTTGTTCCTTGGCAAGTCGTGGACTGGTAGTCGTCTTGAACATTGGTGTGAAACGGCCCAGAACACTGAGGGCAATCTGCGCAAGCACCACCAAGGTAACAACCCATCCTAGCTTATAGTGTGAGTTATTTGGATAAAGATCTGGTGTTTTTGTGTTGTATCTGATTCCGAGCAACAGGCCAAAGGTATTTGTCGCTATGAAGATGACTCGGATTAAGAGAGTGTATCTGGACTGGGCCAGAGAAAGCATGACAGCTATAGTCCACTCGTTAGCCAGAGGATTAACTAACGGCAATTGAAACATACCAATTGGCAACACAAACACCCAGCCAATGAGCATGACTGCAATGTGGGCATATATCACCGACTTGTGCTCAGCTAGGGCAAAGTACGAGGGATCATGAGGGCCCTCTGGCTTTGGGTCTTTGTCCATTTCCATGCCCTCATGATGTCCTTCATCGCCATGAGCAAATGTGGCCGGAATACCTCCAAGCAAGATGGCGCTGGCCAGTACAGCCGTCGTCAAGATGCTTCGCGGTGCCATGGTCGATTTGTATGCAACACCGAGGACTTTTAAGCCGGGCCAAACTCCACTCTATCGCGAAGCTGAAAATTAGTTTAGCCGGATAAAATGCAAGCTATGCGGTAGTCTCTCGATGAGGCTTAAAACTCGGCAATTCTTGAAGCAGTATCGTGTAGCACCTGCAGTGGGATTTTACCGAAACAGGGTTGGAAGCAGTCTAACGAGAACCATCCCCCAGCGCCAAGCTTGAACGGGACGTTGTGCATGCGCCAAATAATGGCGTGAAAGAGCAGCATCTTTACAAAAAGAGCCTTGTTGTTCTTAAATGAGACTGGGAGTCTGCAACCGGAAGCTCTGGAAGCACCGGCATTTGAAACGGAATTTTCGGATTTCCAACATTCCGGATCCGCACGAGCCTCACCATCTACGTAATGTCCAGGATTCGTAATCTGCTGAGTGGCAACCCAAGCAGGTTAGCCAAATGCGGAATTTAGCATCTGCCATAAATTCTGGTTGTTCCCATTGACCTTCCCCTTCAGCCAGCTAAACATGCCACGGAATTCTCAACCTGTTCACGTACATGAAGAATCGTCCGATTGCTCTACAGAGACCCATCGTGCCAGCTCGCAGTTCTGGATGGGGCGCAGCATGCGACTCGTGCGCAAGGGCAAAGGTGAGGTGCCACCGGTCAAGTCCAGTTGTCTCGAGCTGTGATAGGTGAGAACCCGTGAACATGGTCTTGGTGTCTTTGCTAACATTGGTTTTCATGAACAAGGTGCCAGAGCCTGAATAAAAACTGTACTCAGCAGGTGACGAAGCCAAGAAAACCAAGACAGTCCAAGCCTCAGTGAGTGTTGTTGCAGTTAGACTCGACCTCCGTGGTATCCGCTCGGTATTTTCTAACCCATGCAAGCTTTTATTCCCATAGGACAGCCAAGCTCGATAATCTTCTCCAGTCCCTTAAATCAGGCGATACCTACACCGTCCTGGACAGTCTGCATGTGCCGGGCGACAATGACGCAGACTACACCTCGCCAGCGGATGCGTCGTCGTCATCGCTGACCACCAAGTCTCCTTCGCAGCGACAGGTGGAGGAGGACGATGTAACCAACTCGCCTATGCCCGGGTTCAATTCGTTTGCTCGCCAGCCTTGTACATGCCGGATGACTGTTGACAAGGAGTATCTTAACCCGGTCGAGCCCGATGACACGTTATTGTCCATCTATACGACGCAGCTCAGTCCCCGGTTCCCATTTGTCATCATTCCGCCTGGCACCATCGCCTCTCAACTGCACCGAGAGAAGCCTTTCCTCATGAAGGTCATCAGGATGGTGGCTTCACTTCGACACCGACAGTCAATGTGGGGGCAGCGACACGCCGTCATGCGTCACATTGCGGATGCGGTCATCGTTCGGTCGGAGCGCTCATTGGATCTACTCCAGGGTATTCTTGTATTCCTGGGATACTACAACTACTATTGCCTGGCTCACGGGCAGCTTAATAGTCTCACACACATGGCCACGAGTATGGTGGCGGACTTGGGTTTAGACAGACGAACCAGGCCACGTCCAAGGAGCAGATACCAGGCCATGGATCCTGATGTACCCAAGGACAAGACAAATGAAGAGAAGAGGGCTGCTGTTGGTGTGTGGTATATGTGCTCAAAGTATGTAGTGCTTCATGGGCTGGGCCAACTAAATACTAATCAAGGAACAGTGCAGCATTGACATTTAATAAACTCGACTCACCGAGATACACTAGAGACATGGACCAATGCTTAAGAGAGCTGGAAGAGGCTGCCGAGTACAAGTTGGATGAAACCCTCGTACATCTGGTTCGCGTCCAGCTTCTCACTGAGAGAATCTTTCAGTTTGTCCAGAGGAGTCAACTGGTCTACGAACTCCCAACTACTAGCCTTTCACCAGACATGTATATCTCTGCACTAGAGGCTGAGTTAGATAAAGTCCAAGATTCAATACCTAGGAGACTGAAAAATGATTGTTAGCACCCTGAATGAAAGCACTCGCGCTCGCTTGCTTGCTTGCTAACACTGGACATTAGATTTATTATCCAGTCATTTTAGCACGGCTCGACTAAGACTACTAGAGTCACATCTGGCCAACGCCGAGACCTTGACACCCGCCGCCACTGCCGCCCTAGAAACTTGGTTCGACAAGTGGTTGTCCATACCCGTTTGCTACTATTTTTATATGCCGATACCGGGTTTCGGCCATCTCATTTATACCGTCACAATGCTGGCGCGTCGAGCCAGGATATTGGTCCTCGCCCGAGATGAATCTGACAGTGACACAAATAACTACGCGGGGGACGACCTGATGCTCGACGTGTTAGAGGCTCTTGCCAAACGATTCGAATCGGCGAGAGAGGAGATGTGTGCAGCCCATGGCGGGGAATGGAACAACGATCTCTTGGACCTAGCAGGGCGAAGGCTAAGAGTTATCGGGGCTCGCATCGAGAGATGGAGTAATATTGTTGCGGCCAACAGTAGAGCACGTCAGCCAAGAAAGGACCAGCCAGTTTATGACGGCGAAAGTCAGAGCGAAATGGTAAATGAGATTGACAGATGGTGGCCTGAACAGACTCATGGGCCGTGGATGGATGAGTATCACCAGGACCACTGGCTGTGGGCGACGAATATTTTCAGTGGCATGGATCTTGACTTTGGCGAGTATAGTAGTTGGGCTACTGGGTCGTTGGAGAATGAGGTGCTAAGATCTTGACTACCAACGCCATGGATCTTTGTTCACCGAGCTATATCGGGTCTTGTGCTTGAGCTGATAGATGAACACTCGTAGGGCTAATTATGGCCACCACCGTTTTATTTTCTGTGTCTCCTCTTTGAAAACAGGCCATCTTTTCAGGATGCATACTGGCGTTGCACTAGGTCACGTCCAGTTGCCTACCTTGGGAAAGAAGGTCTGCACTGCGGCGTGAATCATCAAGGTACTTACTGAATAACATAATTTATTTATATATTCATGATGTATGCTACCTAAAATATAAGAAATACCCGTTTTCTTATTTTTTATGATTAGGGTTAGCGTCAGGGTTAGGGTCAGGGTCTCCAGAAAATGAAGCGCTTGGAGGTAAGGTGGGTGAAGTCAGGGGTTGTGTCATTCGCGAGGCCCAGTGCAAAGGGATGTAACAGGTTGAGTATTGCGCGTACTCAGGATGCAACGACTCCGACCACATCTAGCTATTATCTGGGATGTCACGTTGAAGACATGCTATATGAGTCTGACGATGAGGATCAACGCGCTCCGCTCTTCAATCCCCCGGCATTTCGACCAGGGTCTGCGCCGCTCCGGCGCATTCCAGTACAAGACGGGTTTAAGTGCCAGCTGTGTGCGCAGAAGCTGCATCACGTCTGCGTCACAACCAAAGAGAGCACGAGAACCCACTACAAAAGGAACCACAAGGGCCAGGCTGTCGAATACTATGAGGTCAAAGTCCAGGCTTTTTATGGTAGGTCCAGGAGCGCCGCTCAGTTGCGGTATGTTCAGGTCAAAGAGAGGGAGGACCAGGATGAGGCCACAATTGCAGCATTCGGTATTCCCGAAAACATACACTCCGTGCCAAGCCATAAAATACCCTAACTGACAAAAGAGATCTTAATCTGTATGGGCCAAAGTTTCAAGTCTACCCTTTGCTGGAGACTTCGGACTTGAGCGATCTCGGACCGTTACTATACAGTCCACAGGACAGGTCTTTCGAGTTACTGAAGCACTTGTGCCTGAAGATGTTCAGGGTTACACGGAGGGACACAAGGGCTGTATTTTAGCCTATGCTAGGTAAAGTCATGGTCGGCGAGCGGGACAAGTATGCCGTTCCTTATTCACATGTGTATCTACGGCATGACTAATCCTAAACCCTGAAGCCTTTGAGGGGGGGGATAGTTGTAACAACCCTCCCGGAGCAGCAGAGCCACATCGCTACAAGGAAGCCTAGTGTGGAGCAGCAACGACGACGGATTGGGAATAATCGTCAGAAAATGCTGCAACCCCAAGGGGGCTGTGAAAGACCACTGTTAAATTAGATCTAGGAACTGAGACAAGGAATGACTGTCTATAAGAAAGGGACTCTGAGACTGGGGTTGAAAAAGCAGGCTTCAGTTGAATAAATATCCTTCCACTGACTTGTCTATTCTGAAACTACTATCGTGATTCCTCCTGAATACTCTTAGTGCTAACGCACGTTACAACAAACCGCCGTGTCTTCTTGTCGATCCCTATCATCGTTTTACAGCATATGCCCGCCTTCAACGCCGATGAGCATCTTATTCACTGACGAACAAAGTGAACAAATTCGATGTTATTACCGTCAGGATCAAGCACAAAAGAACTATAATACCCCCTATTAATCTTCTCCCTAATTCCCGGTGCACCATTGTCTTTGCCGCCATGTTCGATTGCGACTCGGTACGCCTGCGCCGCTTCCTCCTGTGATGCCGCTGCAAAGGCGATGTGGGTTGAACCGGCAGGTTTAGATTCGTTGGCTAACATCAGGCCGAATTCGAAGGCCTTCGGATTACTTTGCGGGGCATAGTACACAGTCGAATCTAGAGCTGTTAACTTCAGGCCACTATGCCACCGAATTCCAGTACAAAGCATACCCGAAGCCCAATACACGACGTATCCAACAGCAGATAGTACTGGATCATAGAATTCTCGCGACTTCGCAACGTCGTATACGCGAATTGCAAAATGATGGAACGGCATTTCTCTAACTCAAGTTGGTTGCGGGATTTGTTGGACTAACATGCTTGAGGACAGTCGGGCATTTGGCAATTTATACTACCAAGGTGCCGACAGTTGTATTATTCTAGAACAAGATCGCTTGAAAGTAGAGCGAAGCAGAAATTGTTTACAAATCGAGTCTTATTTTGGATACATGCCAATGTGGTATTGTTCCTACTCCTGTTCAGAGTCAGATTTGGATTTTCAGTAATCTTTCAGTAATCAGCGATGACAAAGCTATGTCCGATTACTACTAGGGAAATTACCGTCGCGTAATCACGAATGTACCGACGGGAGATGGTTGGGCACTCGCTACTAACCTGTGGGATAGATACAACATCAACTACGTAGCGTCAGGTCGTCTGTGACCGCCACAACTGGCGTACGCGGATGTTATCCTTGCGGATAATGTAAAATCGGAACACAGGAGATTGATTGGCAGGCCAAATAGTGCTACTACCCGTTAGCGTAAGCTTATTTAAAACGCAAATTGTTACGGAAACGCCGTACAAGACGCAGATTGGCGAATCTAAAGGGAAGTTTCGTAATATGCACTGCCTCTGCCTCATGCATAATTTTACTCGACAGACTCCGTTATTTTACATACTTAAGTACGCACATTGCCACTCCAAATATCGAGCAATGTATATAATCTTATGTACAATCACTCGACCCGACGCCGTGATGTCCCGCAGTGGCCGGGACAACAGAAAGCCCTGTGTCAAGCATTGGCAGAGACATTGTCACCGGCGTTGCTGTGGAGGCGCTCGACAAGGGGACTCCGGGTAAATTCGCTCCGCTCGTCAGTGACTGAAAACTGCTGTCTATTGTACGGTTAATAATACCTGGTACCGGAAGCTCGGACCACCGCTTCTTCCCAATCGTCGATCGTATGCCGTTTGCGGTAATTTTGAACTAGAGTTGGTGCACCATAGGCGTAGTCACATGCAATAATCGCCAAAATTTGTCCGTCGGGCTTCGGAGAGCCACAGCGTAAGGTCGCCTCCGGCCTTCCCTTATAAGTGACCTTTTGCCATTTTTTACTGGTTTATAATCTGGGTACACATCGGATGTTGTAGTAGCCACGAGGTTGCTCCAATCGACGATCGTTGGCAGTTTAGTAAGCCTCGCGCAATTGTTCGCAAACCAGATCTACTATTCTTGATTCCCCGTCGCGTATAAGTATCGTGTCTTGCTCCCTCTTAATGGCGCACCATCTCATCAAACAATCGTGCTCCATCCGAACCAGCAACTATCACAGAAGTCAACATGAGCGGTAAAGTTATTCTGATCACCGGCGCCATAACTGGCATTGGGCGTGCCACGGCGCTGGCCTTTGCCCGGGGTAAAGGCGCGCGCATCGTTGTGTCCGGCCGTAGCGAAGAGTCCGGCAAGAAACTGGCGAGTGAGATCCGTGGTCTTGGCGCGGAATGTGAGTTCATTCGCGCCGATGTTCGCCACGACGATGAAATTCGCGCTCTAGTCGACAAGACAGTCGCACGCTTCGGTCGCTTGGACATTGCTGTGAACAGCGCCGGCACGGAGGGCGTTCCCGGTCCGGTCGTGGATCAAACCGAGGATTCCTACCACGCGGCATTCGACACCAACGTCCTTGGCGTCGTTCTAAGTTTGAAGCATGAGTTGCGCGTGATGTTTGCTCAGGGCTACGGAAGCGTCGTCAACATCTCGTCCACATACGGCCATAGACCCGTACCTGGTGCCTCAATTTACGTCGCCAGCAAGTACGCGGTCGAAGGACTCACGTTGTCTGCAGCGCTTGAAGCCGCACCGTATGGAGTGCGTGTCAACGCAGTTGCCCCTGGCCCGGTCCAGACCGGTATGCTTGATCGATTCACTGGAAACGAGGAAAATAAGGCTGGTATGGCCTCTGGTGTGCCTCTCAAACGAATCGGGAACGTGGAGGAGATCGCGCAGTCCATCATGTTCGTCGCGTCGGATCAGGCAACTTACATTACGGGTAGTATCCTGTCTGTCGATGGCGGCAACTCAGCAAAATAAGTCATCGCAGATCTGACAGGGTTTGCAGGGGTCTTACCGGGCGGTCATGAGTGGGGGAAATGTCAAGTGTTGGATCAGGATCATCATGCTCAAAGAAGTTTGGTCATTACTGTGGAAGTCATTGTATGAGTTACATGAAATAAGTCACATTGGAGCTTGAATACAAAAGGGTGAAAGTCCGAAATACCACTAAAACGTCCAAAATATAACTAGGCGGTGTGGGCAGAATACCTGGCGTACCCGCTCAGCCGGCATGTGGTTGTGCACCCATTGTGATATTTGGAACACTTCAAAGAACGTTAGACATTTAATTCTGCAGTGAACTGTGAGATCGGCGTTTTCAGGGGTGGATGTCTCCACTTCCAGTGTGGTGGGTTCCTTTTTCGGAGGTCTCTTCGGAGTTCTCCGTGGTGGAGATACCCCGCTTTGCAGTTAGTTTGGGGTTGTAGTTTGGTAAGCGCGGGAATGGACGACAGGCCGTTGAGGCGGAGTCCAAAAACTCCATGTTTACGTGTATTTAGTGTCCATGGCGGCACACTATAAAATGTTCGTAGGGTGAGGTCTAGGAAGGCTACCTAACAAATTAGCTGTACTGCTGGAATCAATAACGAGACTGACTCGACAGCGCATACATCGACGTCAGGTGTCCTGAGCACCCTTCCTCTTTTACTTCTTGCTAGGTGTCTGTAGAACCTCGATTTAGCGATAGTATCACTAACCCTTTTGTGACGTGTCACTAAAATGTCCTCTCAGTGAGGCCCCGAAAAGACCAAGCTCTTTATCCCGGTTATCAGAGTACGTTAAGGAGCACACTAAGTGCACTCTACTTTCTGTACGAAAAATTCCTAGCTGAGGAAATTAGGTGATGTCCAGTTGGGAGTTTAGACTTGGTCACTAAGAAATAATAGATGATCACTAATAAATAATAGTTGGTCACTAATCGATAATCACTTGTGTATGGAAGGTTGAATCTTGTTTTCAATGGTCTCCCATAAGGGGGACAACTGGTATAATCAGCGCACCTAAGCGAGTTCCAAGAGAGCGTTCTGCCCATATCCTTATAGGGAATATTTCGGAGATGTTTTTTCTTGACGTGACATCATACACCGAGGAGCACTGGTCAGGGGCTCGACTGGGGCTCAACTGACAAGTGCCACTGCACTTTGAAGCAATAATGGGCCCGTTCTAATCTAATTTCTATCGCTCCCGACAGGTCTCTCCCCTGAGATTCGCCGAAGAAATAATTGGGGCCACATTCTTTATAAGTTGCAATATTGTTCTTGGTGGTCGGATACCGTATCTGATTGCAATAAACCACAAGACTGATATAATTTAGTAGCGATTTAATGGGTCACCAGCTTCCAACGTCATCTCTACGCGACACTTTCGCTGACTGACCTCAATTGAAGCGATGGCCACGATATTAATTGGCAGATAGCCAATAATTATCGCACGGGAATTTCAGTTCTTGGGGTGGATAATGTTGAACGATGATAGCTGGGATGCGGGACAAAACATGTCGACATTGTCGACGAAAACTCTGGTGGACTCCATGATCTATTGGATACTCTGACTAATTAACAAATTGCCGGTCGGTGGGGCAGACCCCCTCTATTTATATCCGACCGGCTGCAACAAAAGTATGTCACTAAGTTATGAGAAAGTGACAGCAACAAAGAAAAGGCAAGACTGGCAAGAGCCAACAAGACAAGACTGGCAGAAGCCAGAGGAACCAAAGAAAGAAAACAAAAGACACATTGACACAACCGAAAGAAGACCGAAGAGGAACCGACAAGCATCGGCAACCGTGCGAAGAGGCCGAAAAGAAGAAACGCGATGACGACACACAAGAAGAGACCGAGAGGACGATGTCCGAGAAGAAACCGACGTCCGAGGAGAAACCGGGGGACAACGTCCGAGAAGAAACCGAGGAGAGACCGAGAGGACGACGTCTGAGAAGAGAACGAGAGGGGAAGAGGCGAAGGAAAAACGAGAGGATAACAAGAGACCAAAGATCCTGAGAGTGGCAGGATTTGGTTGAGCAAATCCGGATGTGGCATATTCTCAGGGGTAAGTCACCACCTACCCGAGCCAACGGACAGGCGGCTGGGTGAAACCCTAACCTTGTTCAACAGATAATTCACGATTATTATCAAAAATCATCCGCTGAATATTCATCAGGCGAGACCTAAACTATACTCTTCACCACCATACTTTGTGCTCGCGATGATTCTGCGGATAACACTCGCCCTGCTGGCGCGGCCGTGTCAGCAACCATCCGCCCCACCCCGGATCGCTCTATATTGTGCTGTGGATCTGTGGTTCACAGTTACCTACCAAAGTGGATGATCTTATGAATTATTCAGCCAAAAGGGCAATTTTGAAGCAAGCAGCGTCTCACCCTCTCGTTAACGAGCATGAGAACAAATCAGATTAGGTGATAACAGTGACAACGGTGATGAGGGTTACGAAGATGAGGGCCATGACGATGATGCTGCTTTCGAAGCAATCTGGGCCGACGCATTGCCACTCTTGTAAGAAGTGAAGACCCGAAAGATTGTTTTAGAGTAACTGGAGGCCGATCCATTTTACAGGATCAACAAGTTAGGGTGGGTGGGTGGACTAGGGTTTTTTAAAAGACAGGGTGACTTCCTTCTTGGTAACCATTGTGTGGCGGTGCACGAATAGGTACACACGAAATTTATGGTGTCCCAAAGAGGATTAGCGCATGAAAGTTCCATGAATCTCGTTTCATAAAGTTACAGGGTTCAGGGTTGTTGCATACCAAATGCACCGCAAACGACAAACCACGCAAGGCAGGACTGGCTCGGTCGCAAGAGAGAGTAAAGCTTCCAGATTGTTCCTGGCCATGCTACAGCGGAAGTGCAAGGACCATAGAATTGATGCACACGATATCCACGACAGTGATTACCAATCTGACGCAAATTTCTTATAACCCACTCCCGTGTAAACGAAGCAATTCGCAATTTTGCCACGACAAAAGCTTCTTTTTTTCAGCTAGCGTAGCGACTAGGCTAGTATAAATACTTTCGCGAAAACATTCAGATATCGGCATAATTGTGTAGAACCAGGCTGAGCCAGCCGCATACAAATTGATGTTATAAGGTTTGCAGAGTGAATCATAATTGTGATGGAAAAGTTTACCGAGTTCACTCTCCAAGTTCACTCTCCAGGATCCCGGGCTGCAAAGTGCGCCACAGACGTAACTTTAGACACAATGCCCTTAGTGAAGCACGTTATTTTTACCAGCTATACAAAAAATCAATTTTGGCTGAAGATTCATGGGGCAACTACTAACCATTCCTCTTTGGGACTAGCGTAAGTAGAGGTCGGGTACCAGGAAGTCACTGCCTGTACCCCATAAGGGAAACCCTAGTCCTGGTAACGTAATCGAAGTAGTGGGCTGCTGCTGCTCTCTAAGCTGGGGTGAGTAAACAAACACGCGTCAAAAATTCTCGTGGTGTAAAGAAGGGGGCAAGGGTCAGGGACGAGTTGTTATTTATTAAGACAACAGAGTTCGAGTATTGTTGCGGTACTGAGTTGCAGTACTATCGCAAATTTGGGCAAGGGTTTTCTGCACATTTGGGAAGTTTTGATTCAGAATCGATAATATTGTCGAATTATTCGCCGTGGTTGGGACTTGCGAATAACGAACATCGGGCCCTAACCACTAGCGGGCTTGGAGCACCCTCACAGTTTTAGACTCTAACTCTCTTTAACCCTCCCTGCTTAACTATGGTGCAGCGCTCCCATGCAGCGCGGTAATCTGTACAGTGCGATGCTGCAGCCGCACCGCTGAGGTATAAAGACTGCCCGCTCCCCTTTATTGATTATTCACCTTTATCCATTGTTCGGTTGGGATTCGCCCAAGTCGATTAGGCGCCACGTTCGACAATGGACACGCCAGACCGTCAGCACGGCGATATTGGTCGTAATTTATACGACGCACTTTGTACGACCCGTCTTCAATTTTTTATGACAAAGATTCGCAGGATGCGCAGGATCTCTCCGCAATGGCGCCAATGATGACTTACTTGGACCCTACATCTGGAGATCCGCTGTTGGGTTCTGTAACTTTGGAACCTGGAACAGATATTTCGCATTCGCCTTTGCATGCTCAAACCGTAACTCACGGTGATGTGAATCTCTCCGTAACTCAGTTTGTAGATCCTGTCATTGGTGCTATGATATTGCAGTATTCAGATTGGACATTCGACAGCGAGAATGGTGAAAACTTAGCGTCATCAACAATCCCATATATGGTTGACGGAATGGACGTGAAGGAGACTCTTCCGGTGTGCAGGAATTGATATGAGAGCGTAGAAGAGACAGATCGCCATATTGGCGTTAGCAGTTGCCTCGAGGCACAGTTGCAGCATGTGCATGTCGGCGACCATGTAGACATACAGAATATACAGGATACTGGGGATAGAGCGGGTGGAAGCACAGCTCCCGAAAATGATACGTCATCATCTAAAAACTTTATAGCTGAGAACTCTAGTGCCAGGACTAAGAATACTACTGTGCAGGATGCAAGTAATATGAGTAAGACGAAGAGGGGTAGACCAACATACAGTTCTCAAGATTCGCGGGCAGTAAGTACATCGAACTTCGATTCTCTTCATCATTAACTGATAACACGAATACAGAAGCGGCGTGAACAGATTTGCAAAGCGCAGCGCGCGTACAGAGAGAGGAAAGAGAGAACAATAACTAATTTGCAGTCGCGGGTACGCACTCTCGAAGCGGTGGTTGAGCAAATGCAATCGTCGTTTGTCGAGGTATGCGATCTTGGACTACAAGCGGCTGTTGAACACGATGACTCGCAGTTCACAGATACGTTGGCTAACGTGACACGACCGGTACTAGCACTGGTCAGGGATGCAGACTGTAATGAAGAGGCTGAAATCGGTCCACGAATTTCTACTGGCGTGCAGGCTAGTATGTACCCTGGCTCGAGCATCTCCGCAAGAGCATCTCTCATGTCACCGCTCTCAATATTATCGGCATCTTGCGCCATAGCTAATCCTTCGGGCACGGGGTACGTTTATGGCCCTCCTCAAAACCGTCAAGCCGTCATCCTTGACAAGTTGTATCGTCACGCCTATAGATGGGCCAGAACTGCGCTAATGAGCCCACAAAACTACGCAAGGGAAATATCCAGAATTTTCCCCACTGGCATCGATATATTTGCAGCGATTGAGTATTTGGGATTATGGCTCTCTGAAGTGTCTCTAATCGATTCCACAACATATTCGGATAGAGTTAACGATGACTCTATAATGCCTGGCTTCACGTCACCCTGGACTATTGCAGAACAAGTCAAATGGGCTGAGAGAGGGAAGGAAAATATGACGGTGAACTTAGATGTGTTAGCGCTGTCATTGGATGGACGCGGCATTTGCACGGCAGAAGGTCTACGTTCAAGATGGTGGATATTAATATTGGGATTCTGAGAGCAATGCAACCGGTATAGGTGGTAGATGTCCAATACTCTGGTGAGTCACGGGGTTTGCACGGCAGATGGTCTACATACAAGATGGTGGATGTTAATATTGGTCTTAGAGCAACGGGCCAGGTATAGGTTGTCACATTGTGACCGCAACTAGTGTCCGACATCGGACTATGCTCCGGACCGCGGGCAGGCTCCGACATCGGACTATGCTCCGGTCCACGGACAGGTGCCTACGCGTGCGGGGTTGGCTGACAAAGGAGAAGAGCGTAGAATATAAAAGGGGAGACAAACTCCCTAGTAGATAGAGGAATCAAGATTAGTGACACATTTTTCATTCTCACTATCTCCGATGACGGAGACTCATTATCTATCCGAGGAGGAGCTCCTGGACTTCTCCGACGGCGAGGTCGGAGGTTCGGCCTCCTCTTGTTACATAGGTGGTAAATATTCAATGGCCATATTACGAAAAGAGTAATAACTGGCTGACAACGGAAAGGGCGCGGAAATTAGGAGGTTTAGGTTTGAATGTCTCTTCATTGGTTTGGCTTCAAAGATGTATATTTGTTTTGTGTAATTGTGGGGAAGTAGGATTGCTTGTTGTTGAAGGTCCGTCGAGAACGGGGCCAACCCATTCTTTTAACTAGTAAGAAGGGTTGGTGAAGCTGTCGAAGTACACATGCTAGCAAAGTAGGAAGGTCGAAATTAGGGCTGGAGGACAATGAGCGAAAGAAAAGCGAACAGACAGAATGATTTTGGGGTGCGTATTTTACACCTTCTGAAAATGCTTGGTTTTTTCAACTTTATCGAATCAACGCAATAGCTCAGTTTGAGTTTGGAGGCTAGTTCGCAATTCAACCCGAAGTATTGCCTCCCCTCACTTTGAACTTATTAGAACCCGTTGCGACACTTACGCGAGGAAGATAAACCGTGCGAACGCTGCCGCTGCGGAAAAAGTAGGAGAATCATGGGGCTTATACCCTTCCTTCCTCTTTGAGACTAGCGTAAATAGCAAATTTTGCAACGATCGCGCCACAGCCAGTAAAGTTCTATGCGCCACAGTATTTTCCCAGTGTTGTGTACCTGATCGTTATTCTTCCACCTTGCTCCTATTTTAACAAAATGTCGACAGCGCCTCGGCCCACATCTCCTCAAATTCCACGTCCTCTTCATCACCGAGAAGAAAGTCTTGGTCGTCCTCATTGACCCTATCTTCGGGACCGCTTCGCGTTCAATTTCTTCGTATCTTCCTTGTGCAATTTTGGACAGGTGCGCCGATTGTGTCCAACTTTACCGCAGGATTTACATCGTCTGACTTTCTCTATTCGATCGGCTGCTTTTTGGACCTTCTCCGCCTTGGTCTGTAGTCGTCTTTCGGACGCCCTTTTCGTGGGTTAGCGATGGGTCCCGGAGGACAGAGAGCACGGTAGAATCAATATCTTGCAAGGGGATATTGGTCACAGGTAAGGTGGGCTGAACCAGCCAGCGAGGATGGATGAAGCCCACACCAATGGGCTGGCCAAGTACTATCTGATGACAGCACGGCAATAGGAAACGAGTCCTGATTGCGCAACTGCATCTCTATCATTGCCGTGTGGCGGTGCAGGTTAGAGATACGGCAACAGCTCCAAAAAAGGTACAAAAATCGCTATTTACGCTAGTCTCAAAGAGGAAGGAAGGGTATAAGCCCCATGACTCTCCAAAAAGTATCATCCGTTTTCTTGTAGGCGAACTGTCTCCTTTGCAATGGACATGCAGTCAATCAGTCCGTACAAATTCCTCGCTTGTATAAGAAGTTCCCACGCTCTGCCCTGGATAGGGCTGTTGACGATTTGCCGGTTTGCCGATATCGTATAGGAAAATATCCGATCCGATAAGATATCGGCAGCCTCAAATCTTGCGAATAAAATTACGATAACTATCGGCAGGCATAAGTATAGGCGCCGATATCGGTTATCGGCAGAAAATCTCTTAAATTAGGACTACCTGGTATTCAAAATGTCACCAAGTGATCGGAGAGATATCAATTACTCGCCCGATTGACCGTCAGGAGGTCGCCCGATTGACCGTCAGGAGGTTTGCATTGCAATATGTAGAAATCAATGTGATGAAATCATAAACCTGACAGAGCTTCGTTCTCTTTCAACGGGCGAGCAGTCTGGCCGATTTATAAAAATGTCAGCGTCTATTGACATATCATACGAAACTGTTAACTATAGATATATTTGCCCATTAATGCTTATAGTAGTCGTTCATGAGCATTAACATACGCATTGTGTTGGCCTTCATCGAATACCTTCTCACTCCTACCACGTCTCGTCCTGCATTAAACAACTTTTCAACTTGAACTTCTGACACTGGGATGGCTAGAAAAGTTCTAGCCGCAGATGCCATCCTAGGATATTCCTCTCTATGTCATGCCACCACTTGGCACAACCAATTCGGATCGACTGTATCGATGACAGTGACTAGCCGGCTATCTTAGTACCAGTCTATGTCGGAAGTGTAGTCTGCCTTCGGGGCTGCAGTTTCTGACGAGACTCCAGATTGTTTCTACTGCAATCCGCCGAGAGTGGCAGATTTGCACGGGAGTCCTCATCAATTGATTCGCGCATCAAATGCATTTTTTGGCGGATGGCATTAATTTTGAAGGCGCCAGAGTTCTCATCTGCCTCAAGTTCTTTCAAGATGAGATTTTGCTTCACTCGGCGATCAAAGATTAGAGCGATGTAATGTGAGACTGAATCGAATGTGTCCTTGTCTGATCTTTCCAGTTCGCTACAACTAAATGAAATTACATTTCTGTGGGGAAGGGGTGTCGGTAATAATCGCAATGTTTGCCACATGCGATTGTTCTCAGCCACATGCAGTTAG
This sequence comes from Lipomyces tetrasporus, assembly GCF_029532465.1. Lineage (NCBI taxonomy): Eukaryota > Fungi > Ascomycota > Lipomycetes > Lipomycetales > Lipomycetaceae > Lipomyces > Lipomyces tetrasporus. The sequence goes on from NW_026611604.1 coordinate 1,126,957, forward strand.
TGTGCCATAGTATAATCACAACTGAAGCTGATGTGGCCATTGTATTGGTAGTTCCTCTTCGTCGGAGATACATCCTGTACAGTTCCAGTTATATCTCCCCATCACTCCTCCCTTACTATGTTGGGTTGCTCTCATCACAGTGGCCATAGATCTCCATTATTTATCTCGGCGGGTTCAAGATGTCTTTGGCCATCTCGCGTCGCGCCCATCGCGCGAAATTTAGCTCTCGCAAGCGCGTTGTGAAGGCTTGTGACGCTTGCAGGTATATACCATCCTAGCCCAATCTTACGATTATTGTTAACCTCTCGCAGGCTCAAGAAGTCAAAGTGCGACGGCCGCAAACAATGTTCTCGTTGCATCGCCAATGGCAATTTCTGCGTCTTCACGAGCCGCAAGCCATCAAGTAACAAGCTCTACTCCGCGTCGTACGTTGCACTGCTCGAGAGCCGTATCAAAATGCTCCATCAAGGGCTCGAACTGCTCATCCAGAGCATCAATAGGGGCGACAACATCACTTTTTTACTAGATGAGTGCGGAAAGATCAATATCTATACGGTACTAGACAATCTATGTGAGAATAGTGTCGAGGCTGATATGCACGCTGGCATCAAGAGACCAACTCCTTCCAGTGCTGGCGTCAGCACTTCAGGAGGTTACGATGGCCTCTTCAACGAGAGTGATGAGGGGAAGGCCGATAGTGCGACAAAACGCCGACAGGAGCTGGAAGATAAGCTGGTTGAGCATTCGGCCCGGTCTTGTTCATCGAAGTCCCAATACATATCTCAAGACATTCCGCCCTTTCCCGTGTCGTCTCCCAACACTCTAAATTTCTATCCGATGTGCACTACTCCATCGTGCTCTTGGTGCACTGAGCAGCCGGCTCTCATGCCATCACCAGCTATTAAGTCACCAGCATGCACATCACACTACCAACCTTTGACACAACTGATTTCCGAGTACTCAACAGTCCAGTACTTGGTACCTCCATTGCCTGCCATCGATTCTCTCGATACTAACCCAAGCCTTGATAAGAACACTCTCTGCTTTAATTTCATTAGTGAAAAAGATGACGGTGTTCGACAATGTTGACATTCTCATTAATTAGGGTCAGGGTTAGGGTCAGGGTCAGGGTTAGGGTCAGGGTAAGGGTCAGGGTTAGGGTCAGGGTTAGGGTTAGGGTTAGGGTTAGGGTTAGGGTTAGGGTTAGGGTTAGGGTTAGGGTTATGACAAACTGTATCAATCAACGTCACGCAGAGTTTAAATGGGAAGGGTCTATATGCAGGCGATGCGCCGTGGCATATCGATTTTGTATTTAGCGGGAATGCTAGGGTGATTGTAATATTTGTGTCCTGTATTGTATTATCTGTGTTTCGA